>NC_086128.1:32337089-32642922 GCF_963921235.1 Mobula hypostoma
TGTAGGCTGAAGCTGCAGTTTATTACGCCTACCCCTCTTCCTTATGTCATCACCAATCCACACAGATTGTGGTCTTCCGATTAGGAAGTCAAAGATCCAATTGCAGAGGGAGGTACAGAGGCCCAAGTTCTGTAATTTCTCAGTCAGGATTGTGGGAATGATGGTATTAAATGCTGAGCTACAGTCGATGAACAGCATCCTGACATAGGTGTTTGTGTTGTCTAGGTGGTCTAAAGCCGTGTGGAGAGCCATTGAGATTGCATCTGCCATTGACCTATTGTGACAACAGGCAAATTGCAATGGGTCCAGGTCCTTGCTGAGGCAGGAGTTCAGTCTAGTCATGACCAACCTCTCAAAGCATTTCATCACTGTAGATGTGAATGCTACCGGGAGATAGTCATTAAGGCAGCTCACATTATTCTTCTTAGGCACTGGTATAATTGTTGCCTTTTTGAAGCAAGAGAGAACTTCTGCCTGTATCAGCAAGAGGTTGAAAATGTCCTTGAATACTCGCGCCAGTTGGTTGGCACAGGTTTTCAGAGCCTTACCAGGTACTCCATCGGGGCCTTCCGTCTTGTGAAGGTTCACTCTCTTTAAAGACAGCCTACCATCGGTCTCTGAGACAGAGTTCACAGGATCATCAGGTGTAGCAGGGATCTTCACAGTGGTCACAGCCAATCTCACTTCAATAAATCTATGTTGCTGGGCATACTAGGTATGACAAAAGTTTTTTTTCCTCCCTGAACAGTTTTATAGCATATTCTCAGAGATTGTTTTCCACTGCACCTCACCCTATCTTTCCTGTCTTCATTATTTTGCCCTGCACATCCCCCATCCCCACACCCAATAAATGCACATTATTATTTAGTCACTGTCTTTGCGTGTTGATGCTTGAGATAAGTGTAAAGAATATGTATTTGTTCTAAAAATGCTCAGCGTTTTTTAAAAAAACTGATGATCACAATGCATTACATAGGGCATTCTCCAAGAGGTTCACTGACTGCACTTTACCTTAAAAAATAATTAAGGAATTTTACTCCACTTCAAAGGTTTTAATGGTTTTATCAACATTTTCATATTAGAAGAATAATACATCAACAGAAAAAGCACATTTGTTTAGGGCTGGCTAGTAAAGCTCACAAATCCAAAAATTACTCGAAATCACTAGGAAAAAAAAGTGATTAATTTCCTTTACCATTGGAAATTTTCTGTCAAGTAACCCACCAGATTGCTTCCATTCCATTCATTAAGAACTTGATAATACAGGAAACCAACAATCTTGGAAAGCATGTTCACTTGCAAAAGGACATCTTGTACATTTCAATACATTAGTATTTCAAAATGAAAAATAGCTTTATTATTTTCTTTTATCAGATTCAGATTAGTGCAAGATTGGTGGCTAGTTGAATAGCTGTGGGGAAGAAGCTGTTCTCGAGTCATTTGATCAATAATCATTCTTCAAATTGATCATTTTAAAGTACACAAAACATCTAGAAAACAAATTTACACCACAGAAATAGGTAACAATTTCTGTGTTCCATGTAACAATTTACTCTTCTTGTCAGAATCAGATTTATCATCACTGATACATGTCGAGAAATTTGTTGTTTTGTGGCAGTACAGTGCAATAAAATTATACTAAGAATAAATTATAAACAATGGTGCAAAAGGGAAAAAGCAAGGAAGTGTTCATGGGTTCATGGAACATGTAGAAGTCTAATGGCAGAGGGGAAGAAGTTGTTCCTAAAACGTTGAGTGTGGATCTTCAGGCTCCTGTACTTCCACCCTGATGGTAGTAATGAGAAGACTGCATGTCCTGGATAGTGAGGGTCCTTAATGACGGATGCCAACTTCCTGAGGCACCACCTTTTGAAGAGTCCTCAATGGTGGTAAGGGTTGTGCTCCTGATGGAACTGGCTGTCTACAAACACCTGCAGCCTCTTTTGATTCTGCGCATTGAAGCCTACATATCAGGCTATGATGTAGCCATTTAGAATGCTGACCAAACAGTTGTGACCACACATGCAGTACTTGCTCAGTTCCAACATTCTTTAATTCCTTTCATTTCAATACAGAAAAGGAAGATTATAGCCCTGCAACACACTGTCAAATTTATTCTTGTTACTCTCAACTTAATAAATGGAATCTTCCATTAATGATCCCTCATTCAGACCCAGATAATGAGTATAGTATGATGGTACAGCAGCTAGCCCTGCTACTTTACACCTCCAGAAATCCCAGTTCAATCCTGACGACCTGTGCTGTCTGCACAGAATTTGCATGATCTCTCTTTGATCACATCATTTCCTATAGTTCCACATTTATATTTCAGCATTGTGAAGAAAATGCATCACAGTGCACTGGTTTTCTTCCATTGCCAAAGACATGCAACAAATAGTGCAAAAGGGGAAAAGTCAGGTAGTGTTAACAAGCACAAAGTACAGTAGGATCTACGTTTCTGATTGGGAGGTTAATTGCTTACTGCCAATTACCCCTAGGATGGAAGGGAGCAAGGTGAATCAGGAAAACAGGAGATTCTGCAGATGCTGGAAATCTGGAGCACTACATACAAAATGCTGGAGGAACTCAACAAGTTAGGCAGCATGTATGGAGGGGAATGACCAGTCGATGTTTTGGGCTGAGACCCTTCATCAGGGCTGCAAAGGAAGGGAGCAGAAGCCAGAATAAGAAGGTGGGGGAGGGGGAAGATGTACAAATTGGCAGGTGATAGGTGAGACCAAGTGAGGAGGATGAAGTTAAGAAACTGAGAGGTGATAGGTGGAAGAGGTAACGAGCTGAAGGAGGAGGAATCTGACAGGAGAGGAGAGTGAACCATGAAAGAAAAGGAAGGAGGAGAGGCACTAGAAGGAGGTGATGGGTAGATTAGGAGAAAGGGTGAAGGGGTCACCAGAATGGGGAATGGAAAGAGAGAAAAGGGAAGGGAGGAGAAATTACCAAAGTTAGAGAAATGAATGTTCTCTCCATCAGTTTGTTGAAGATAGACATGAGAGAGGATGAGTTACAGAGAAATAGGTGAGATTGCTCTGAAAACAGGTTCCAGGAAATAAAGAACCTCGTCCTATCTTGTAACAAAAGATGAAAACCTGAAATATCCAGACTTATTTACAGTTAATCTTCAGTAAAGCCAGGCACCCAAGGATACATACTACATACAGTAATTAAGTTTTTGCATGGCTTTAAAATACAAAGCTTATTACCTCTTGACTATATATTCTTTATCTCTTATGATAACACATAGTATGGCATTGATTTTATTCTCTAAGGCAGCCTTATTTGCTCACCTTGGCTTACATAGTGAACTTTTCATTCTCTAGTTCAGGCTAACTCTGAACATTATGTGGCTGCAGCTCCCAAGAGGTTCATACCATGTAAATTCTTCTCAAAGTTTACTGAACTCCTCATAATCTTATCCAACAATACATTTGTCATAAATGACTAAATTAAAATCTCGAACAGTAATTTTGTTATTCCTCCTTAATCTTACTGCAAATTTCCTATTTAATTTTCTATGTTCAATGCACTTGCATTGTGTATAAAAACATAATGAATTCCAAACATATTTGGTTTTACTCCTTCCTGGTCACTATTAATTACTTGTATTCCTTCCTCTATTAATGTCTCCACTTTGTCCCCTCTCATGTTTTCTTTTTCTTCTAAAATATATTTGGCCCCAATCTGTTTATTTTCTATTTCCCAGTTTGCAGTCAGATTTCTGTAGATGCATTTTTTCATTTTATTGATGTGATGACATTGTCTCAATTTTCCAGTACAGTAATTGGTTCCAGTTCCTCTGCTTAACTTCCCCACACTCCATTCATTGCCATTATAACATTTTGAACATTTTTGTTAATCTTCTCCATTTCCTCTGCCTTTGTTTTGTTTAGGCTACACAACTTCCTTTGCTTTAAACTGCTCCTTGTTTTTTTTAATGAGTCAATTTAATTCTATTCATTTATTAAAATATCTCAGGGTCTTGTATTTCTCCCTGCAAAACTTGTGAATTTAAGTTTTATTTTCCCAGTTGCTCCTCACTTTTGGCTATTAATGAACAACTTGCAACTTGGAATTCCTCTTCTTACAGTTCAAAAATGTTACGCTGGATGTAAAGTGCTCTGGGATGTTCTGAGGCCATCAATGGCACTACATGCACATAAATATTGCTCTCCTGTACTTCACACCTTCAGCTGTTTATTGATTTCCCTAGGCACCTCGTCTTCCTGTGTTACAGCATGTGACATGACGAGTAATATTGAGTTTTACCACCCATGAAACCCATTCCTCACATACACTCAGTGGCCACTTTATTAGGTACCTCCTGTACCTAATAAAGTGGCCACTGAGTGTGTTTGCATCTTCTGCTGCTGTAGCTCATCCAATTCAAGGTTCAATGTGTTGTGCATTCAGAGGTGCTCTTCTGCACATCACCACTGTAACACGATTATTTGAGTTACTGTCGCTTTCCTGTCAGCTTGAACATGTCTGGCCATTCTCCTTTGACCTTTCTCATTATCAAGGCTGCCACCCCTTGGATGTTTTTTTTAAATTTTTCACACCACTGTTTTTTGTTTTTCACACTATTCTCTGTAAACTCAGTTGTGCATGAAAATCCCAGGAAATCAGCAGTTTCTGAGATACTCAAACCGCCCTGTCTGGCACCAACTGTCAAAATCACTTTGATCACACTTTTCCACCCATTCTGATGTTTGGCCTGAACAACACTGAACCTCTTGACCATGTCTGTATGTTTTTGTGCATTGAGATGCTGTCACATGATTGGGTGATTAGATATTTGCATTAATGATAAACTGGCCACTTAGCTTATTTCTGAATTCAAACCAGCCTTGCAGTTAGAGATCCATGGTGATTGAGAATGTAATTGATTGCTTGGCTTTGAAAGTAGAAATGCCATAGAGCTGGGCTCAATTAGTCAAACAGTCTGCTCTAGTTCATGCAACACACGAAAAATGCTGGAGGGCCCGAAACATCGACTGTCTACTCCTTTCCATAGATGCTGTCTGGCCTGCTGAGTTCCTCCAGCATTTCGTAGGTTACTTGGATTTCCAGCATCTGCAGATTTTCTCTTGTTTGCTCTGGTCCATAATTATTACTGGTACTGTGTGGAGTTTGCATATTCTTCATGTTATAACCTGGGTTTCTCACAAGAGTATTCCTGTTTGCACTCAAATTCCAAAGGTATGCAGGCAAAAATAGGGCTAAAGAAAATTGCCCCTACTGTCTCCATCAGTGGTAGATTCCTGAGGAAGTTGATGGGAGTGTGGAAGAAATTTTAAAAATGGGATGGGTATGAAAGTGTATTTGAAGGTCAGCACCGACTCAGTTGACCAAAAGCCCTGTCTCTATCATTTTTCCCATTTACTCATTTTCCTTTCTTCCTGAAAAACATAAGGCAATTTTGCATTGCCTTTCTCCCATATGAAGAAAAAAAGGTACAATATAGCTATTCCTCAACATACATTTCTTTAAGAAAAATTTTAGAAATTAAAATAGGATTTTCAATTGGAAAGGGTATTATAAAGATAAATATTGATGTTCAAACTGCTTTTGTGAATATGAAATAATGCTGCTGCTACACATGTTGCATTAGTTAATGGACACTCATAGCACCCTTTCACCATCTCATTATGGCTGATCTAATCAATGTTGAAGAGAGCGAAGTCCAAACCATTTAACAACTGCATTCAATCATATGGAGCCACAAACATCTATCTCAACAGTTACTGAACACTACAGCACAGAAACAGGCCTTTCAGCCCATGTAGTTTGTGCCAAACTATTAGTCTGCCCAGTCCCACCGACCTGCACCCAAGGCTTTCCATACCTCTCCGATCCAAATTTCCTTTAAATGTTGAAATCAAACCCGCATCCACCACTTGTGCTGGCAGCTCATTCCACACTCTCACCATCCTCTGAGTGAAGATGTTCCCCCCTCATGCTCCCCTTAAACATTTCAACTTTCACCCTGAACCCATGACCTCTAGTTCTAGTCTCACCCAGCCTCAGTGGAAAAAAAAACCCTATCCATACTCCTCATAATTTTGAATACTTCTATCAAATCCCCCCTCATTCTCCTACACTCTAGGGAATAAAGTCCAAACCTATTCAATTTTTCCTTACAACTCAGGTCCTCAAGTCCTGCCAACATCCTTGTAAATTTTCTCTGCATTCTTTCAATCTTATTGACTTCTTTCCTGGAGGTAGGTGACCAACAACTTCAGCATAACATCCCAACTCCTGTACTCAATACTTTGATTTATGAAGGCTAATAGGCTAATGTGCCAAATGCTTTCGTTATGACCTTATCTACCTGTGATGCCACTTTCAAGGAATTATGGATCTGTATTTCCAGATCCCTTTGTCCTACCGCACTCCTCAGTGCTCTAGCGCTCACTGTGCAAGTCTTATTCTGGTTTGTCTTCTCAAAGTGCAATGCCTCACACTTACCTGCATTAAATTCTATCTGCCATTTTTCAGCTTATTTTTCCAACTGGTTCAGCAAGCAAGCTTTGATAGTCTTCCTTGCTGTCCACTATGACCGCAATCCTGGTGTCATCCAAAAATCAGTTTACCGCATCATCATCCAGATCATTGATTCTGTGTCCATCTCCCAAGTCAATACGGGGGGGAAAAATCCATTTAAAATCTCCCCCATCTCTTTTGGCTCCATGCATAGATGACCACTCTGATCTTCCAGGGGACCAATTTTGTCACTTGTTATCCTGTATCTGTATAAGCCCTTGGGATTCTCCTTCACCTCATCTACTAGAGCAACCTCATACCTTATCTTATCCGTTCTAATTTCCTTAAGTGTTCTCTTGCATTTCTTGTACTCAAGTATCTCATTTGTTTCTTCCTGCCTCTACCTGCTATGCACTTCCTCCTTCCTCTTAACCAGGCCCTCAATATCTCTCAAAAACCAAGCCTCCTTAAACCTGATATCCTTGCCTTTTATTCTGACAGGAACATACAAACAGTGCATTCTCAAAATTTCACTTTTGAAGGCCTTTCACTTACCAAGTATACCTTTGCCAGAAAACAACCTGCCCCACCCCACACTTTCTAATACCATCAAAATTGGCCTTTCTCTAATCTCAATCTAAGGACCAGACCTATCCTCCTTATACTTATCTTGAAACAAATGGCATTATGATCACTAGATGCAAAGTGTGCCGGTACAGACTTCCGTCACCTGCCTCGTTTCTTTCCCTAATATGAGATCAAGTATCACAATCTCTCACATTGAGACTTCTACGCACTAATTAAGAACATTTTCTTAATGCATTTGACAAAATCTATTCCATTCAGTGCTTTTACAGTATAGGAGACTCAGTCAACATGTGAAACATTAAAATCACCCATCAAAATCTTATATTTCTTGCAAAAGTCTGCGATCTCTCTGCTAATTTGCTCCTCTAAATCTCACTGACCATTGGGTGGTCTATAATATAATCCCATTAATGTGGTCATCCCTTTCTTCCTCAGTTCCACCCATACACCCTCAGTAGACAAGCTCTCTAGCTTGTCCTGTCTGAGTATAGCTGTGCTGCTTCCCTGATTAGTAATGCCACCACTCCCCTTTTAATCCCTCCTGCTCTATCACATCTAAAACAACGAATCCCAGAACACTGAGCTGATAGTCCTGCCGCTCCAGCAACCAAGTCTCAATAATGGCTACAATATTATAATTCCCAGTGCTGATCCATGCCCTAAGCTCATCTGCCTTTCTGACAATACTCCTTACATTGAAATATACACAACTCAGAACATTAGCCCCACCATGTTGATGTAGGCTTAATAACATCTTTCCCCACAACCACTCCACTATCTGCCCTAACACTCTTGAGATCCATTCTCTGCAACTCTAGCAAACCTTCCTGCAAGGATATTAGTCTCCCTCCAGTTCAAATGTAACTGCCTCTTCTGTACAGGTCCCACCATCCCTGGAAGAGAGGTCAATGATCCAAAAATCTAAAGTCCTCCCTCCTGTACCTTCCACTTAGCCACGTATTAAACTGTATGATCTTCCAACTTCTGACTCATTAGCATGAGGCAAGGGAGATCACAACCCTGGAGATCCTGACCTTTAACAGAGCACCCATCTCCCTGAACTCATGTTACATGACATCGTCACCCTTACTACCTATGTCATTGGTGCAACCATGGGCCACAACCTCTGGCTGTTCACCCTCCCACTTAAGAATGCTGTGGACTCAATCCGAGATGACCCTGACCCTGGCACCCTGGAGGCAATATACCAACTGGGAATCTCGTTCTCATCCACAGTCTGTTACCTAACCAAAGAATTCCTTATTACTATGGCTCGCCCAATCTCCCCCTTCCCTTCTGAGCCACACCTGATCACTCTGGCTTTCCTCTGCTCGGTCCCTCCTCCCCTCTCTGCAACCACCACCCCCCCCCCCCGCCCAATGGTACCTAAAGCAGTATATCTGTTATTTAGGGGAAGTGCCACTGGGGATATTTAGTTTCCAAAAAAATTTAAATGTTAGAGAAATATTTTGTATTTTGTTAAACAAAAAGTAACATATTAAGTAATCAACCACTTTTCAAATAAAAACTTAATTATTTTGTAGGTATATGCCCAGTACATGAATAAACAAAGATAACAAACTGGATGCTAATGATCGATGACATTGAGTTGAATCAACAATATTCAGGATCCTTTTACTCTCACATCTTCATTCTTCACAACTCCTTCCTCCATATAACATATGGTATAGTTTACAGATATCATATGGGATCACATGGTATCTGTAAAACTTGACTGCTTATTTATTTCCATAGATGCTGCTTGACCTGTGGAATTCCTCCAGGTTTGTGTGTGTTACTCTGGATTTCCAGCATCTGCAGAATCTCGTGATTAGCAGATGGCATCATCCTTTCATAAACTGTGTTCTGACTGCCACTTGGAATGTTGCTATCAGAGGCTTGTGAATATTTGGAATTCTTTGCCCCAGACAGCCATGGAGGTTGAATCATTGAATACATTCAAGGCTGAGGTAGGCAACTTCTTGTGTGGTGGAGAATCTAATGTTATGGGGAACAGCTGGAAAGAGAAATGACCATTTCAAACAACCATAAATTAACCTTACTACAAAGGCACTCAGAGGAATGCAGAAATAAATTCTGCAGAAATCAGTTCTGGTTCTCCCATGATTCTTTGACTAACTCATTCAAAGATTTAGTCCATCATGTTATTTCCTCCCCTACTATCAAGCATTTCCATGCAATGCTCAACTTTCATTTCATCCAGAGCCATGAGATCCAGAAGGAAATTCTGTCAAAAGAGTGCTTCCTGAGTGCACTAGACTTTGTAAAGTGCTGGGAGAGAGGGAAAAATGTCAACTCATAAATTTCTAAAGAATATTGTTTCTGAAATAATTTGTTTGCAAATAGCTTGCAGTAGAAGACAACAGCCATTTCAGAAATATGAAGGTTCAGTGGATCAATGCAACATTTGTGATAGTACAGATACCGATAATGAAATTCACCATTGCCTTCAATGTGCCAGCTAGCCTTTGGTTAATTGAGGAACAGAATATCTGAATATCAATACCTCCAACCTAGTCCAAAACATATCTTTCACTGGCCAACAATGCACACCATCCTCCTGTACATTTCTGAAACCTGCTGCAGGGTTCTGTAAACAATGAAAATACTACCATTTTCTCTGCAAAATACTCCAAATCCACTTGCAAAATATGAGAATCAATATTAGCATCTTTTACCAATTAATTTTAATCAGCTCCATTCAATAAACCATGTTGATCATACACCCAAAAACAAATCCCCAAAAAAGGACATTATTCCAAGCTCTGCCACAGGACGAGATTAGCAAGCAGACAGATGTTGTCAACACAAAACCATAAGATACAGGAGCAGAATTGGGCCATTTGGCCCCAGAGTTTGCTCCACCATTCAATCATAGCTGATTTATAGTCCCTCCCAAACCCATTCTCCTGACTTCTCCCTGTAACCATTGACACACTTACTAATCAAGAACCTATCAACTCTGCTTTAAAATACCCAATGTTTCGGTCTGCAAGCCAGTGGTGGCAATCAACCGTACAGATTCACCACTTTCCTCCTCATCTCTGTTCTAAAGCAACGTCCTTCTCTTTTGAGGCTGTGCTCTCCGGTCCCAGACTCCCCCGCTGCTAGAAACATATAGAAATATGCAACATTGTCCTCTCTATCTAGAACATAGAACATCACAGCAAAGGAACACAACCTACAGCCAAAACAAGCTAAATGGCTAAATAAACTAATCTCTTCTGCTGACATAAATTGTTCATATCCATCCATTTTCCTCACATTCATGTGCCTATCTAAACTTCTCTTAAAGGTCCCTAAAGTTTCCACCTCTACTGCCATCCCAGTTAACACATTCCAGGCACCCATCATTCTCTGTGTAAAAAAAACTTGCCCCTCACATTTCCTTTGAAAATACCTTCTCTCACCTTAAATGCATGCCCTCTGGCATTAGACATTTCAATCCTGAGAAAAAGATACTGTCTACTCTAACTATGCCTCTCATAATATTATAAAGTTCTTTGAGATCTCCCCTCAGCCTCTGCAGCTCCAAAGAAAACACCCAGATTTTGTCCAACACATGGTTTAGAGAGCATGTTATAACATATGCCCTCTAATCCAGATAAAATCCTGGCAAACCTCTTCTGCATCCTCTCCATCCTCTCCAAAGCCATGACATCCTTCCTATAATGGGGCAACCAGAACTGTATGCAGTACCTCAGCTGCAGCCTAGCTAGAGTTTTATAAAGCTGAAAAATAACTTCCTGACTTTTGAATTCAATGCCTCAACTAATAAAGGCAATCCTTCTTAACCACCCTATCAACCCATGTAGCCACTTTCAGGGAGCCATAAACTTGGACCCCAATATCACTCTGTTTATCAACACCTTTAAGCATCTTCCCCTTAACAGTGTACTGTCTCTTTACACTTGACCTACCAAGGTGCAAAACTTCACATTTGGCCAGATTAAAATCCATCTACCATTTTTCTGCCCATATCTGCACTGATCCATATCCTCCTGCACTCTTAGCCAGTCTTCTTTCTACACTATCCACAACATCACTGATCTTTGTATCATCTGCAAACTTACTAACCTATCCATCTACGTTTTCATCTAGGTTATTTATATACATCACAAACAACAGAGATCCCAGTACAGATTCCTGTGGAACACCACTGATCACAGACCTCCTGCTACAATAAGTCCCTTCGACCACTACCTCGTCCTCAATGGGCAAGCCACTTCCGAATTCAAACAACCAATTCACTATGGATCCCATGTATCTTAATCATCTAGATGAGATTCCCATGAGGGATCTTGTCAAACTCCTTACTAAAATCCATGTAGACAACATCCATGCCTCTACCTTCATCAATCACCCTTGTCATCTCGTCAAAAAAAAACTCAAGCAAGTTAGTAAGACACAACTTGCCCAGTACAAAGCCATGCTGGCTGTCCCTAATTAGGCCATAGTTTTCCAAGTGCTCATAAATCCTATCCTTCTCTCCAGTAACCTTCCTACCACTGACGTGAGACTGATCTATGCTCTGTTCATCACCTTTACCCATAAGACTCCTGGCATTAAAATACACACACTTCCAACTATATGTCCCATTGTATCTATTACTTTGCTCCTGCCTGATTTTACTAGCCCTTACATCTACCTTCCTCTCCAACCTTCACGTTCCGACCTAATGCTCTGGTTCACATCCTCTAGGTCTTTCAATATTCAGTAGGCTTCAATGTGATCCCACCTCATTCTTCTAAAGTGCAATGTGTGCAGACCCAGAGCCACCAAACTATATAACTTTCATTCCCAAGACTCCCAGATGTCCATAACATTTCCTTGAAAGAAATTGCAGCATCCCCAATGATTCATGGAATCCTTGACCAACAATCTTTGAAAATGGAGGAGTAGTTGGGATGATATAGAGCAGGAGTCCCCAACCTTTCTTGCACTGCGGACCGGTTTAATATTGATAATATTCTTGCGAACCGGCTGACCGAGGGGGGGTAGGGTTGCCAACGGACAAGAGGAGCAGTCAAATACGTTGAGCTTACCCTGAGAAAGACTATAATGACCATGAAGCCTTGCACGGGCACCAGTGTGCATGCGTAACCTGTGCATGCATGTACCTGCCAATTTTTTTTCTACAAATCTTTTTTGGCGATTCTGTTCGGGGGGCGAGGGGTGTTAATCACGACCAGAATTTAGGTGATAAGTAGCTAATACACTCAATTTCGTTTCTAAAAGTGTTTATCTAACAAATTTAATATTAAGCACACAGTGCATATTTTCCTCACATGAATATAGTGATAAGTCAATTATCAGGGGAGGACAGGGGCTTGAAGTAAGTGTTGAAAGAACTTCCAGTAGAAGTGGTAGAGGCAGGTTTGGTATTATCATTTAAAGAAAAATTGGATAGTTATATGGACAGGAAAGGAATGGAGGGGTATGGGCTGAGTGCAAGTCAGTGGGACTAGGTGAGAGCGGCTTTCAGCACGGACTAGAAGGGCCGAGATCGCCTATTTCCATGCTGTAATTGTTATATGGTTATATAAGTCACTTATCAGTCAATAGTATCATAACATTTTAAGTAACGTTTGGATATTAAACACACAGCACATATTTTCCCCGTATGAACATATGAAATCATTGCAACACACCAATATCGCTGAATCAGTGGGAGACCTGGGCTTCTTTTCCTGCAACAAGACGGTTCTATCGAGGGGTGACGGGAGACAGCGATACTCGAAGGGGGTTTCTTATATCCAGTCTATTCCACAATTTAGTTTCCGTTGCATTCATTGCAGAAAACTCCGCTTCGCAGAAAAATGTTGGAAATGAAAGTAACGTTTTCAGTGCTTTCGTGGCTATCTCAGGATATTTAGCCTTGACTTTGATCCAGAATGCCAGCAGAGATGTTATATCAAACATGCTTTTCAGCCCGCTGTCATTTGCAAGCTCGAAGAGCTAATCTCCTTCCCGCGCTGACATGGATGACGTGCGGGTAATGACCTCGCATGTGTAATGATCTCACGTGCGTTCAAGCTCAACAGTGGCCGTGACAGGGAATGAGGAAAGGTGCAACTGACTCCTATCACCAAATCATATTGTTTCCTCGCAGCCCAGTGGTTGGGGACCACTGATATAGAGAACTAAATACATTAGCATCAGGAACACACATAAACCCAGCATAAACAGAAGGACCAGCAACTTCAGACTTTTCAACAGATGGAACAGGAATACCCTATAGGACATGCAGGCAGTTTGTGAGGTAGTGTACTCCTTCTGCCACTAACTTGGTGTCAGCACTCCCCAGGCATAGCTCTGAGGTTCCAAATGCCATTCCATGTGGTCTTACTCCATTTTGAAAAATCCATGGACTACTGGTTCCCTGTAAGGCTCCACTGGGTCACTCAATAGCCAACAATTTTTTTCAAAAATGTTACTTCCTCAGAAATTTTTTTGTTTATTATAGACTGCTTGAAGCTGAAAACATATATAATTTCAGACTACCTGTAACATGGGAATTTGGAGAAACATGAAATTAACTGTGAATATAATGTGTTTAATTGGATAACGGTGCTGACGCTTTGCAGTTCAACTGAGCCAAAAATGTTTTGTTGATGACTTTCATTTGTATTCAGTGTCTGAGGCTTCTTGTTTAAGTGTCCAACAATAATCAGCCAGCACTGATGGATTCCAGTTGTCCTGATACCATTTCTCTATGACTGCAAAGTCCTGCTGAAACCTTTCACCATGTTCGTCACTAACAGCACCAAGATTTGCAGGGAAGAAGTCTAAATAGGAATGCAGAAAATGAATCTTTATCGTTGCACTTCATGGTTTTGTATGCTTGAAGCATGTTGTCAACCAGCTGCCTGTAGTTTGGTGCTCTGTAGTTACAAGAAAATTTTCAACAACATGCTTGAATGCCTCCCATGCAATTTTTTCCGGTCCCACTAGAAGTTCTTTAAATTGCTTGACATTGATGACCTGTTGGATTTGTGGACCAACAAAAAGCCTTCCTTAATCTTGGCATCAGTTATTCTGACTTGAATTATGAATTGAAATAACATATATAGGTGAATTCAAAAAAAGGGTGTGTGATAGCAACATTTCATGGTGATTTTTATGATCAACAACCCAAAATCCATCAGATACACCCAAAAGTATCCAGGAAACAAAAGCTTTGTTGTCCATTGTGGGAGGAAGAATTTGGGTGTTCTTCCTCCTTCTCTTGTATCTGACCTAGGGTCTTACTTGTCCATAAGATACATTAATCTTTCCATTATCTCACATAGATCACTCCATAGTATATTAGTTCTTTTAAAAAAACAAGCAAGACTGATTTGTCTTCAACAGCTTAAGCTCTTTCAAATCTGCACAATGCTGTTCCAAGTTTTCCTCTGCATTTAGCAGTGAGAAAAGCTTCAAATATATAACTAGAATATAAAATTGTAAAGCTTGGTATATCCTCAAGCATATTAAATTACAAGTATTGATAATGGAAAAAAACACACCAGGCACAAACTGATCCAGGCCTTCAATAAAGCTAATGGTCAGTGGGGGTGGGGGGAGGAGAGTCATGAGTCAGTCAGGTAGAGTAATGCTTTGCAGTGTATTTTGTAGTGTTAATAACTTCATAAGGAGAAAAGGGATTGCAGATGCTGATTCTGGAACACAAAAAAATAAGGATGGAAGAATTTAGAAGTGTGAAGTAGCATCAATGGAGGCATAAGGTGCAGGTCAAATTTTCAGCTCAAGACAAAAGCAGGGTCTCAACCTGAAATATCAAGTTGTACCTTTGGCTCTCATGGATGCTACTTGATCCACAATCTTCCAACCTCCTGTTTCATGTTCCAAAATCCACATCTGCAGTCTCTTTTGTCTAATAACTTCATGCCTCAGTGTCGTGCTAATCAGATAATACAGAATGTCAAATCATTAGCACATTGACAAAGATCAGGTGCTTCAGGCTGCCAAAGATCATATGGCTACACCAAATGGAAACCATGCATATGGACAGAAGAGCGAACAATCAAAAGTACAATAGATCACAAAAATTGGCCGTGCAGTGGAGTGCATTTGACTTGAGCCTTTCAATACAGGGACATAAATTAAATTTTGTTCTAAAATTCCTAGGAAATTTTACAAATTGATTTTGGTCTAGTCTTATGGGGAAATATAATACTGGCTTTATCTCAGTTTGTTGATCCACTTGATTTCTCTATAGCTTTAAAATCCTGAACCATTTTTAATACTAACTCTCTTCCCATATATATTAAGGCTAGGCTACTTCTTCACAACCAGTTAGAATATTTATAGTTGGTACTTTTAATGAAGATGAGCAAGCCCCAAATCATTTTTATAAAATCAACTTTAATAAAGTATGTTAAACATGTGAAACAATGATCCAAGTAGAGTTAGTAATAATAAATAGATTGGGAACAGCCATTCAGTGTGTCAAAAGTGAGAAGAAATGAGTGTTTGAATCTTTCTACATATTGAATGATATGCCTCAACAGTGCAGACTTTGGAAGGATCGCAACAAAACCCTGATGGTTCTCTACTAAGTTCAGAAAAAAAGGTTACCTTTATCTGAGTGAGTGCCACTGGACAGAGAGGGCAACAGCAAAAGGAAGAAAGTAAATGTACCCTCAGGGAGGGACACATGAAGCAGCACTACAAAATGTAGATCAAAAAATACACCTTCAAAGCAGATTATTATCCAAGCAGTATTTACAAAAACATTTTTCCAGAGAACTAATGGTCTACAATTTGTAAGAAGAATTGCTGTGAAGAGAAGGAGATCCAAGAGCAATGTCTAGATTATTTACATGCATCATAACACACCGAGTCAGGTTGCAATTATTGATTTATTGCTTCCTGAATGCATTGTTGTAGCCTGCACCAAGCAATCTGTTCAGAATCAATGAAATTATACAAATGCATATTATCATTTCAATAATTACAGCCTCACAAATGAGGTATACTTAATTTTATGATGAATGTTTGGCCTTTGTTACTCAACAGCTGCTCAGGTCTTAAAAAGCAAGTAACATGCATGTTGACTGAAATAAACAAATGACAAATTCTGTGTTCTTCAGAAAAATTAACCTAGTTTGTGAAATATGTCTATGTCCCAAGCTTTGTTTTATTTTCTGTAAAATATTTAAAAAGCATTTAGAAATGGGAGCTTTTTGCTTGGTGGTTTATAGTGTTAGAATTATTCAGTCTGATTGGTTAGTCAGCCAGTTTCATTATATCATTGTTGCTGGATGCCATAGGTGCCCCAAAGGTGGCTCCTGCTTGCAACAGATGTCCAAGAAAGGGAAATCGATACTCAGACATGTTTCTACGTGGTCAATGACAGGTGTTTTCACGTTGCTGCTGGGCAATTGCTTTTGCTTTTTCCAAGCTTCAAATTTCAATTTTCTATCATAAATACATGACAGCAGGAAATAGATTAACAACCCTCTTCTAGATGTTCGGATCTTCTGAAACAACACTCTGCAGAAAATATCATGGTGCCGCTTGACAACTGAGAGCTTTAGCCTTTGCCTTCCACTTTTGAAAACGATGTTGACAACCATTCACCTGTAATTTCTCACATAATGTCTATGAAGCGAAATGCTTTCTCGTTGCAGTGGTCCTAAATGTAGTGCAAGTTATTTAAAAATATTGTACCCACTTTTCAGATCAAATACTTTGAAGCAAACAATACCGAGGAGATGCTCCCCTTCAGGTGAGAAGTTAAAACTGAGACATCATCTGCCCTTTTTGTTTCTTCGAAAAGATGATTATGTCAGAGAAAAGACACCACTTACTCTCTCTCTCTCACCCCTCTCCCACTGCTCTGGTCAGTGTTCAACTCTCAATCAATTAACTCCAAAACAAATTGCCTCGTAATTGTCTGTGGAAACTTCCTGTGAACAAATCAGCTGTCATGTTCCAATATAACCACAATAACTACACTTTCAATACTCTCTGGCACATTCTGATAGGTATCATTTAATGTACAGTTTTGCTTTTTATTTCCTAATGTCTTGTTCCCTCCCTTATCCTAACTTATATTGTATTATTATCAATGCACCTGCTTGGTGCTAACAACTTGGAATACATTCCACTGGAAATACTAAATACAACTGAAAATCAAAACACTGCAGTACTTGGAAGCTGACGTGTTTTTACATTAGAAGCTGTTTTCAATGCCAACTTCTTAAAGCAAAGTTCCCATGGCAGCCAATTTATATTAAGCTGCCCCTCTGACATGACCACTCCCACTGTCCTTTTCACCAGCAATCTGCATTTTCACATCACTGATTCATGCTGATATTAGTGAAGAATCAAACAGGAATTTAAAGCTGTAGTTTTAAACACTAACAAACAAATTTTAAGTTATTGTAAGTACACAATCATGGATTATAAATAGGGCCATTTCAAAGCACTGGGAGCCAACCATAGCGGAGAATGAGTACAAAGCCACTTTGCTATACATATTGTATGTTATAAATTAGACAGCCTTAAGCAATGTCCATTATACCCAATACTCATGGTGGCAATGAATTACGATCTATCCAATAATAGTTACTGTACAGGAAGAGCACATTACAATGTGATTTCAGCAAAGCATATCACAAAATCTTTGATGTCCTCATTTATTAATTCAAAGCACAACCTTTTTCAGTGGAAGAGATTCTCCTGCTTGTACATGTCCATCCATCTGAAGGGATTCAATTAAAGTAAGTATTTGCACATTTTCAAGTCATTTATGAAAGTTACAAAAGCCACTTTATCAAACAACCGTAATTGCTTCTTCAGATGACGGTATTTCACCAAAGAGACAAAGATGAGCCTTCAGCAGTTTCCAAGTCTTTTCTAAATGACCAGCTTGGAGCACTGAGGAGAAAAATATGTCAGTGTCTGCAGCCTCTGACCAAAGCTGTGTAAATCTTCCACACCACATTGACCAGACAATGGGAGCAGCTCTGATTAATGGGCCATTACTCTTAATTTAAAAGCTGGGAATGAGATCTATCTATACAGTTACTGATAGGTCTCATAAAAAGAGGACTGTCAGATCCCGATCTCTGGCAATGCCTCACCGAAGATAACAGGAAGAAACAAAAAATACTGTGCCCTATAACCAGTCCATCCCAGCAACCTGTTCCGCTAATTTTGAAGCAACATTCTCCCCGCCAAAAAAAAGCCATATATCAACTAGCCTCCTTGCACAATGTGAGCTGCAAGGCAAAGAGATGGTTTGAGAGCACAGATAATGGGATCAAACGAAACACAGTTTACAGCCAGTATCAAATAAATCACTGTTGACAGGCTTTCTCATTAAGAGAATTAAGAAAAACAGTAATTTCACTGGACTTCATCCATCATCATGCCGTAATTCCAACTGAAAGATAAGGCGCATACTTTCAGCGAAACTTCTCTCAGGGCATTTTCATTAGCAATTGTGAACAACTCAGTCAAACAGTATACTTACATGGAAGAAGAGACAGAATGGCAGGGTGGGGGTAGGATGAAAAAGGCATAATTACAAGTTACTTATTACAAAGAACTTGAATTAATACGTTGTGCCTAATATCCGAATCCAATGACCATAAGTGGATCAAGGTAATGCAATCAAAACACTCAATTAAAAATCTGAACTAAATTAAATCCTAAACATAGAAGATTTAAATTAGCAAAGGGGAGATTTAGCCTTTTGTCAGGCACATAGTAAATGACCAATAAATGCAATAGACTTCTGGGCAGATTAGTCACTATTACAACCTTGGAGTTAAATAAGAAATAATTAGGGAGCTTATTGCAAGTTTGTTGGGGGGGGGCGAGGGGAAAAGAGGCTGTGCTCACTTTGGATCAGATAAGACAAGTGTCCTGATGAGCAATTACCTTGTGATGAAAGAGTGCTGATGGAGCAACAGGATGGACACAATGTCCTTCAAAGAACTTTTCCCAACACACTGCACAGTGAAGTGTTAAAATGCATACAATGAAGTTACTTTAAATGTACAATATTTTTATCCATACAAATGTCTTGATCTGTAAAGTGAAATGGGAATAATAATCAAGTGAATTGATGAACAAATTGTGTTGCAGAGAAACATACAAGAGAAGCAATTGAAAGCACAAAGAGCAAAGATGGGAAAATAGGGAAATTGAATCTACCGCCTATGAATTAATTCACCGTTCACCCATCACCCCCTTTATTCACTAAGCATACTGACTCAAGCTCGGTCAGTGTACAGATTTCAACTTCTTTTCCTTAAGATTCATAACCCCACGTGGCCTCTCCCTCCTCATTACTCTTGGTAGCTTACAACTTTCCAATTTTCTGTAATTCTCCAACTTTAGCCTCCTACATTGCCTAATTTTAACTGTCCTGCCATTAACAGCTGCACTTTCAATTGCTTGATTCCCCTCATTTGAGGCTCAATAAATCCTGCTTCTTTGATCATCTGAACTAGTATCTCCTCATGTGGCTCAGTGTCAAATTTTTGATTCAAAATACTCCTACTAACCACCTTGAAATCTTTTAGTAATTTAAAGGGTGTCCTATAATATGAAAATGATTAAGTCATGGAAGACAATATGGATTCAAACAGTCAGGCAAAGTTCCGTTTATTTTACTTAGAGATACAGCGCAGAATAAGCCTTTCCGGCCCTTCGAGCCGCACGGCCCAGTGAACCCCAACAACCCTGATTTAACCCTAAATCATGGGATAATTTACAATGACCAATTAACCTACCCGGTATGTCTTTGGAGGGAGAAAACTAGAGGAACCAGGGAAAATACAAGCATTCCACAGGATAGATTCCTGACAGAGAATGTCAGTATTGAACTCCGGTGCCCTGACACCCCAAGCTGTATTGGCATCGCGCTAACGGCTACACTACCATGGTGGTCATGTAACACTTGGTCTAAGAAACTGGAGCAAAATGGTTACTCAGAGAGAGAAACTTTGGCCATGATGAAAAAAGATATCAGTGAAAAATAGAGTCATCAAAACAAAAGAGATTAAGATACTGAGAATGGAGAAAGGCAAAGTTTTTAAATTAGCCAAAACTGTAATTTTTGAGTACAGTTGAATAGGAATTCAAAAGGGGAGGCAAATTGATAGTACTCAGAGGGGGAAAAACAAAGATAGATAAAGAAAGATGAAGCAAATCCCATTGGACAGAATGTACTTAAATCAAATGCACTCATTGCTTAATGCCAACAGAAGTTCTGCACCAGTCATCTTTGTAATACCAGGCACACTTAAGGCTGATTTATACTTCTGCATCAAATTGATGCCATAGGTACGGCGCAGCCGCGAACCCTACGCAGAGCCTACACGGATCCCTACGCCATAGCCTGACGCGCACCTCTCCCAAAATGTAACTACGCGTCGCGGCAACGCAGACCGTAACAACTGTGATTGGTCCGCTTGGTAGCATCGCATTTCCTCCTACGCTGCAATAGTTTCCCATTGGGCGACTGAAGGGCAGGGAAGGAACTCTGGCTGCAATGCTTTCCATAAAGCTTTACAAACCTCTGAAATTATGGAGGACACATTTCGTTTTTACGAAAAAAAACGCACGCTTTAAACTTGTTTACCCCGAGAAAGACTACCATGACCATGAAGCCTTGCATGGGCAGGTGTGTGCACATGCATAATGTGTGTGAATTGCAGAGCGACACAGACACACCAACGCACAAGTATAAATGCTCACAACACGAGTAGGCCACTTGCGTACGTTACAGCGTCCATTTGATGCAGAAGTATAAATCCGCCTTTATGTCCTTACCAAAGGTGGATCTAACCCAAATACACCCAATCAAGAAAAAAACAGATTGCAGAAGGAACAATGGCAATCTTAATGCCAATATAATAATCTCAAGTTATACTCTTAATTTTAAAATGCAAAATGCATCGGATTTTATATATCTTCAATAATTAACTACAGGTGTCCCCCGCCTTTCGAACGTTTGCTTTACGACACCTCGCTGTTACGAAAGACCTACATTAGTTACCTGTTTTCGCTAACAGAAGGTGTTTTCATTGTTACAAAAAAAGGCAGTGCAAGCCCCGAGCAGCCAAGCTCCTCCCCCGGAACTGCATTCTAGCCGGCATAGCTTAAACACGTGCCTGTGAGCATCTGTGCTTTATGTCAATTTATTTTGAGCATCCGTTTGCAAGATGAGTTCTAAGGTATCGGAAAAGCCTAAAAGAGCTCGTAAGGGTGTTACACTTGGCGTAAAACTAGACATAATTAAGCGTTTTGATCGTGGTGAACGAAGTAAGGACTAAGTGAGTTTGGCTTGTGGAAGTTGATGAAGATGATGAAGAGGTTTTGGCATCCCATGACCAAGAACTGATCGATGAAGACCTGATGCAATTGGAAGAGGAAAGGATAACAATCGAAACTGAATGTAGTAGTGAACAGACCAAAAGTGAAGTCGTCCAGGAACTGAACGTGAAGCAACTGCATGAGATTTTCACTGCAATGATTGCAGAAAAGTACGACTTTAATTTTGAAAGGGTACGAAGGTTTAGGGCATATTTGCAGGATGGTTTGAGTGCTTACAAAGAACTGTATGATAGAAAAATGAGCGAGGCAAAGCAGTCAATCATACTGTCGTTTTTCAAGCCTTCCACATCAGCCAAAGCAGACTATGAACCTTGACCTTCAACATCGAGGTAGGCAGAGATAGAAGAAGATGACCTGCCTGCCCTGATGGAAATAGACGACGATGAGATGACACCTCAATGTCCCACCACCTCAGTGGTCCCAACCTCCGGGCCGCGGACCAATACATTGCCACGAAGCATGCAGAGGTGCAGCGGTAGCTGGGACACACCCAGCACATCTTTAAGAAAAAAAGCCGAAATAAACAAGCTAACAAGCCCTCTGATCTGGGCCAACACTTACGTGCCGGGCGGCACCTAATTAATTAGCTTGTTTATTTCGGCTTTTTTCTTAAAGATGTGCTGGGTGCGTCCCGGCTACCGCTGCACCACTGCATGCTTCGCAGATCGGTATCGGTCGGCAGCCCAGAGGTTGGGGACCACTGCACCACCCCAACCTCCAATGATTCAGCCTAACACACCATCATCAGTGTGCTCAGCGCTGTCTTCCCGATTCCGGTAAGTGATACTACACTGTACATACATTATTTCTACTTTATATAGGCTGTGTATTTTTATGCGTTATTTGGTATGATTTGACAGCTTCATAGCTTAAAGGTTACTGCAGAGAGTGTTTCTGCTGAGAGCACTTGCGCCGCGTTTCTGCCGAAAGCGCTTATGTGAGATTTTCACTACGGTGGACAGTGCGGCAATGATTGTAGAAAAGTATTTCTACTTTATATAGGCTGTGTATTTATCATATCACTCCTGCTTTTACTATATGTTACTATTATTTTAGGTTTTATTTGTTATTTAGCATGATTTGGTAGGTTATTTTTGGGTCTGCGAACGCTCACAAATTTTTCCCATATAAATAAATGGTAATTGCTTCTTCGCTTTACGACATTCCGGCTTCCAAACCGTTTCATAGGAACACTCTACCTTTGGATGGCGGGGGAAACCTGTATACATCTTATCACATTATACTTAGTTCTCTTAATTATAATTAGAATTAAATTCCTCTCTATTTTTAGTGTACCAGAAGGACAATTCAGTTTCACATCAGTATGGTAATTTAGCACAATAGCCTAGAGTTTTATTTCCTTCAGCTGCAAGATTATTTGTTGCTTTTACGTGAACTGGAAAATCACCCACAAAAATGCTTACAGAAAGGTTCAGAAGAATTGTTTATTCCGACCACAGGAACAATTTGCAGTGTAGCAGGATTATTCGATAGTTTTTTTAAAAAAGCACAAAATGCTGGAGGAACTCAGCGGGTCAGGCAGCAACTGGAGAGGAAAATGAACAGGCAAATGTCAGGCTAAACCCTTCATCAGGACTGGAAAGGAAGAGGACAGAAGCCAGAATAAGAGGTGGGGGGGGGTGGTGATAGGTAAATCCAGGTGAGAGGGAGAAAGCAGGAGAGTGAAGGAGGCTGAAAAGAGGGGGAACAATGTGAGAAGCTGGGGGTGATAGGTGGAGAAGGCAAGGGGCTGAAGAAAGAGGAATCTGGATAGGAAAAAACAGTAGACCAGGAAAGGAGGCAGGTGCCAGAGGGAGGAATGTAAAGATGATGCGCAGGTCATGGGGGAGGGGAAAGAGAAAGGGTAACAAGGCCACAGAGACGAGAGAAAACTGCCGGCAGCAAGGGAGGGGGCCATAGAGGGGAGTGGTTGGAGAAATCAATGCTCATGCCATCAGGTTGGCGGTTACCAAGACCGATGCAGATTGGAGGACAGTACAAAAGGGTTCATTAAGTTATACATTGATTGCATAACTATAAGGGTGCATGCTAGCTCAGTGTCCAAATGTCTGGAACAATAATCTGCATGTCCAGAGAGGAAAAAATACAAGAGATGAAGCTGTGACAGACAAACAACTGAACTGATATGTGAAACCTATACAGGTTTCCCCCGCCATCCAAAGGTACAGCGTTCCTATGAAACTGTTCGTAAGCCAAAATGTCGTAAAGCGAAGAAGCAATTACCATTTATTTATATGGGAAAATTTTGTGAGCGTTCGCAGACCCAAAAATAACCTACCAAATCATGCCAAATAATACATAAAACCTAAAATAACAGTAACATATAGTAAAAGCAGGAATGATATGATAAATACACAGCCTATATAAAGTAGAAATACTTCTCCACAATCATTACTGAACTGTTCTCCGTAGCGAAAATCTCACGCAAGCGCCGTTGGCAGAAAATCTCACGCAAGTGCTGTTGGCAAAAACATGGCGCAAGCGCTCTCCAGTAAACTGTACGCTATGAAGCTGCCAAATCATACCAAATAACACGTAAAAATACATGGCCTATATAAAGTAGAAATAATGTATGTACAGTGTAGTATCACTTACTGGAATTGGGAAGACAACGCAGAGCACACTGATGATGGTGTGTTAGACTGAGTCGTCGCAGGTTGGGGTGGTGCAGTGGCCCCTACCCTCCAGGCCGCCGAGCGATACATTGCCGCGAAGCAGGCAGGGGTCCAGCAGTAGCCGGGAGGCACACAGCACATCTTTAAGAAAAAAGCCGAAATAAACAAGCTAATTAATTAGGTGCTGCCCGGCACATAATTGTCGGCCCAGATCAGTGCCGATTTCCGATTGCGTTGTCTCTGATCTGGGCCGACAATTACATGTCAGCGGCACCTAATTAATTAGCATGTTTATTTCGGCTTTTTTCTTAAAGACGTGCTGTGTGTCTCCCGGCTACCGTTGCATTCTCTGCGAATTGGTATCTGTCCGTGGCCTGGGGGTTGGGGTGGTGGGACACTGAGGTATCATCTCGTCGTCTGTTTCCATTAGAGCAGGCAGCTCATCTTCTTCTATCTCTGCCTGCCTCGATGACGAAGGTCGAGGTTCGTCGTCTGCTGTGGCTGATGTGGAAGGCTTGCTTGACTGCTGAGCCTCGCGCATTTTTCTATCACACAGTTCTTTGTAAGGACTCAAACCATCCTGCAAATATTCCCTAAACCGATGTACCCTTTCAAAATTAAAGTTGTACTTTATCATTACTCATTCAGTTTCGATTGTTATCCTTTATTCTTCCAATTGCATCAGCTCTTCATCTGCCAGTTCTTGGTCATGGGATGCTAAAACCTCTTCAACATCATCTTTGTCAGCTTCCACAAGCCAATCTCACGTTGTTCTTACTTCGTTCACCACGATCAAAATGCTTAATTATGTCTAGTTTTACGCTAAGTGTAACACCCTTACGAGCTCTTTCAGGCTTTTCCAACACCTTAGAACTCATCTTGCTAATGGCTGCTCAATGCAACATGTTAAAGCAACGCCGTTCCGAATCCGGGGGGGAGCGGCTGCTCGGGGCGCACGCTGCTTTTTTTTCATAACAGTGAAAACACTTTCTGAAAGCGAAAACAGGGTACTAATGTAGGTCTTTCGTAACAGTGAGGTTTCGTAAAGCAAACATTCGAAAAGCGGGGGACACCTGTAATAAAAATTAGGTCTATGCTTATTTTGCTCTTTTCTAAACCTGACACTTCACAGTGCCAGTGATTGGTGTTCAATTCTCACTACTGTCTGTAATGAGTTTGTATCTTCTCCCCATGACTGCATAGATTTCCTCTTGGTGCTCTGGTTTCCATCCACATTCCAAAGGTGTACGGGTCAGTAAGTTTAGGACACGCTATGTTGGTGCCAGGCTGCTCCCCGCACATCCTTGGACTGTGCTGATCGTTGAAGCAAACTATGCATTTCACTGTATATTTCAATGTTTTGATGTACATTTGACATAGAAAGGTAATCTTTATTATAAAAACCCAGCACAACTGGGAGAGCTGCCTTGCCAGCTATGAAAGCTATCACTGTATTTCTCGCTTTGGAAATTAAGGACATTTAAAAATGATTAAAACTGGAAATAAAAATAATACTCAAATCACAAAAACACATTAGTACAAAGCAAAGTAATTCTGAAGTAACTTGCTTTCCTCTTTGTCACCCCATGCAATGACCTAAAAAATCTCCATTGAAATCAATTAGGTTATGTCCATCAGATCCAAGATAAACCCCTAGTACAATACCAGAGGACCTCAGCGTGATGTTATCCACCAATGGGCTCTACATACAAATAAAAGTTAGCTACTCTCTCCAAACTGAAAAATTAGCCCAAATTCATGCAACAGCTGGTTGGGAAAAGCAAACTCAATTACTATTATTGCTCAAGGAAAAAAATAACATTTGTAAGTGAGGAAAATAAATTAATCCAACATAACCAATCTTTAGAGTTTTCACTTTAAACAATTAAAAAGTATGTCCTGGAATTATTGGCCTCTATCCATCATTTTTCCTCTCTCAGCCAACTTTTCTCTCTTGATTATATTTTAAGATTGTTTTCCTGTGAAAAGTTATTCCAAAAACATTTCAACAGTTTATACCATGCAAATTTTGTGTCAATTTGGAAAAGTAAAGGTTGTGTAACTGTCAGAAAAAACATGCATCAAGTGGCTGTAGATAAAATCCATAAATGCTGGAAGATTCCAGTGTACATAACATTGGAAATACAAGCAAAGGCATCTGTTATTCATCTCCATCTCAAAGTGCAATAAGCCAGAGAAAATGGTCACCTCCAAAAAGATATCAAGAGAGATTAAAGAGAAATTTCCAGTCAAAATAGTTAAATGGGTCATTTTCTTGGATTTTTTTTACACTAAACGCCTTATCTTCATGAGCTAAAGTTCATGAAGAAAAATTGCCGGACAATTTTTACTGAATATTTTCATTTCCATTTTTTATTTTCTGCAATTTCACTGGCATAATTTTGCTCATAATTCTTCATCTGTTGCTCTTTTATTCACATCTATCTTGAACCCTATACAAATAGATAAAGTAACCTCTTTTGGCAAACAAGGTGCACTATAACAGTTGCCAAATGTATGCCAATACATTGACCTTTAAAATATTACTAATAGAAGATGAAATGTTGCTGTCGTCATAGAGACAAACAGCAGGAGATAGGTCATTCAGCCGACTGAGTCCAAGCTGACCATCATCCATATTTGTTCTCTCCATATTCTCATAGTCAAAGTTGAGTTTATTATCATATGCACAAGTACAGGTGCAATGAAAATTTACTTGCAGCAGCATCACAGGCACACAGCATCAGGTAAGCAGTGTTCACAAGAAAAGTATATTTTAAACATAAATCATATACTTTTTTTTACAAGAAATAGATTTCAACATCTACCTAAACCCTAGAGAGAATTTACTGTGGCCAAATAACCTAACAACTCATGGGATGTGGGAGGAAACCAGAGCAGGATTAGCCAAGGGCCTTGTAAATGGAGGCAGACAGCACTCAAGTTAGAAAAGAGGCCAAGTCTATGGCCTTTGTGAGGCAATTGGTCTCTCTGTCATTGTGAGGCCGGAGTTGTGCAACTGTAACAACCATAGTTGACTTAGTAAAAATGTCCAACTAGCCTGGATTTTAGTGTTTATCCAGAGGCTCCATAAGGAACTAGTGGCATTTATCCTCATAGCTGTTGTCAACCTCTGAATTCCCATTCAAACACAAAAGCCCCACAAGTGCTGCCAATGACTTCCAGGCTGTGCAGAGAGCAAGAACTTGCTGGAATTCCAAGGCATTTACACAATGACCTGCTCCAGAATTCTGCAAAAGGTTGATCTACAAGCCCATACTTAACATTGGAAACTGTGTGGCTGTGAGGAAGAAACAAAAGCACAAGTTCCTTTTTTATATACATAATTATGCAATTACTGTAATTTTTTAGTTTTCTGACAGCTTTGGTAGAAAGAAAAACTGGAGGCAGGACTTTGTTGCCAGAGTTCTTCACGGGATCTTTGAAGTGGGCTTTGTCAGAGTCATCCTTACCATCAAATTATATTGACAAGGCCCTGGCCAACTCTGCTCCAGAATGGTCTTGACTAGCAAGGCTATCGCTTCAGTTGCAGACAAGAGGAGTGCACAGTATTGATGATCTCAGTCGTCCAAGTGGAGATGCCTCACCCAGCAATTCCTGGACTCTGGAATTCAATTATTAAGATGCATTGCTTCTCGCAGGCCAATGATTAATATTTATTCAATAAGACAAAGTTCAAAGTTAGCATTGTGCTTTGTCAGAGAACATTTGGAGCCCATCATTTGATTCTAACCTGCCATTTGAAAAAAAAAGTTTCATTTGCAACAAAGTATGGCATCTTGAAGCACAACATCCACACATTAGACATATTAGGGAGAACGTCATAAAATCACAAGCATAACAGGCTGTTGGCCAATTATTTCTGTGCTGGCTCTGAAATCTTCAAATACTGCAGTTGAAATCTGTTTACTTATTAGCAGGGATACATAGGCATTTGGAAATTAAACTTCAATACTAGCAAGAATATTTCCATCAGAGTAACAACTTTACAGATGTTTGAAAGTGCATTACAATGTCACTTATCAAACTAGAAATGTCCTTGGTAATGAATATAATGGGAAACACAATTCCTTTATTATGGAAAGGTGCCAATTGTTAACCTTGTTCAAATTAGACAATCTTCATGTCTGTTTCCAATAATGTAGCATCAACATGTATTCAGCAGCATAAAACATGCTGCCTATTTATATGGACATCATAACTCAGATTCAATCAAAGTATTTTTGTATGCAACATTAGATTATGAGAACACTCAGTCCTCTTTTATTGTCATTTAGAAATGCATACATGCATTAAGAAATGATACAATGTTCCTCCGGTGTGATATCACAGAAAACAAGACAGACCAAAGACTAACACTGACAGAACCACATAATTATAACATATAGTTACAGCAGTGCAAAGCAATACAATAATTTGATGAAGAACAGTCCATAGGCACAGTAAAAAAAAAGTCTCAAAGTCCCCGAGTCGATCGACTCCCGAGTCCCCGATAGCGGCGGCAAAAGGGAAAAACTCCCTGCCATAAACCTCCAGGCACTGTCAACTTGCCGATACCTTGGAAGCAGCTGACCCCAAGTCCATCTGTCCGAAAACTCCGAGCTTCCGAGCAGCCCCTCCGATACAACCTCCCGAGCGCCATTCTCTGCCAAGCGCCTTTGATCTCTCCCTCGGCCGCTGAAACACGCAAAGCCGAGGATTTCAAGGCCTACAGCTCCAGACATTCTGGTTACCATACAGTAGCAGCGGTAGCAAAGCAGACATTTCAGAAGTTTTCCAGATGTTCCGCTGTGCACTCACATCTGTCTCCATCAAATCAGGAATTGTGCATGGTCCCCTACTTGACAGATAACAGATATTCATTACCGGAGAGGCCGCGCGCGCTGTCGTCACGCTGCCATCTTCTCCCGAAGAATACATCCAGAAGAATACACAATCCAACAGATAATCATGGAAACACGAGGAAATCTGCGGATGCTGGAATTTCAAGCAACACACATAAAACTTGCTGGTGAACGTAGCAGGCCAAGCAGCATCTCTAGGAAGGGGTACAGTTGACGTTTCGGGCCGAGACCCTTTGTCAGGACTAACTGAAAGAAGAACTAGTAAGAGATTTGAAAGTGGGGGGGAGGGGGAGAGGGGGAGACCCAAAATGATAGGAGAAGACAGGAGGGGGAGGGATGGAGCCAAGAGCTGGACAATTGATTGGCAAAAGGGATATGACAGGATCATGGGACAGGAGGCCCAGGGAGAAAGAAAAGGGGGAGGGGGGAGAAAGCCCAGAGGATGAGCAAGGGGTATAGTGAGAGGGACAGAGGGAGAAAAAGGAGAGAGAGAAAAAGAATGTGTGAGTTGGATGTTCTCCAACTCAGGTTGGAGGAACAATACCTTATATTCCGTCTGGGTAGCCTCCAACCTGATGGCATGAACATTGACTTCTCAAACTTCCGCTAATGCCCCACCTCCCCCTCATACCCCATCCGTTATTTATTTATATACACACATTCTTTTTCTCTCTCTCCTTTTTCTCCCTCTGTCCCTCTCACTATACCCCTTGCCCATCCTCTGGGCTTTTTCCCCCCTCCCCTTTTCTTTCTCCGTAGGCCTCCTGTCCCATGATCCTCTCATATCCCTTTTGCCAATCACCTGTCCAGCTCTTGGCTCCATCCCTCCCCCTCCTGTCTTCTCCTATCATTTCGGATCTCCCCCTCCCACTTTCAAATCTCTTACTAGCTTTTCCTTCAGTTAGTCCTGATGGAGGGTCTTGGCCCGAAACGTCGACTGTACCTCTTCCTAGAGATGCTGCCTGGCCTGCTGCGTTCACCAGCAACTTTTATGTGTTTTGTTAGATAATCATGGAAGTAGTCACCACTGCTAAATGTTGCCGTTTTCATTTAGAGTTGCCAATTCCAATTGCTTTGCCGCTGTAGTTAATGGCCTGGGAATTAACCAGGAAAGAAACTTCAGTGATTTGCCTGACCCTACTCTGTAACAGCTTTAATGGTTAATGGTCATCTATCTGCCATCCATGACTAAAGTTTCCTTGAACAACAGTATTTTTGTAGCTCTTAAATGGTTCCTTAGTTCCGTTACAAATGGACCAGTGCTCTATGACCAGTTTAATTGTTCAGAAGGAACCAGATTATATTACCAACAAGTGATTAAGTACTACAGATAACGTATCATTGGAAACTGAACAAACAAATCGCTGTGGAAACAGATGACAACGACAATTGTATATTTTTCAACAGGAGCTAAGACAAGCCTGTTACCAAATCCAGCTTCATTTTTTTCATCTATCCATGCAAACTTTGACACCTCCTCTCTGGTTAAGCCACTAAGAGTCAAAAGGAAATGGTCTCACTGACATAAGCATGCTTGTGGAAATGCTTTTAATATGAGCGTGACTTCAAAAATGAAGTTATGCTTAGGTTTATTTGCTTTACAAAATTAGCCAATTCTGATAAAAATCTTCAGAGAATTGTATTTTTCATGTAAACATCCTGCCACAGCCGGTCAAAATTATGCTGAATTCACAAAAAATGGAACAGTTTAAATTTAACAATAACTGAATAGAAGACAACTGCTCTTCTCTCTCAACAAGCACTAACATACTGGATTGCGAAGGAACCAAGAGGGCTTCTTGCCCAAGAGTTGCCTGGCAAGATCATACAGCATCAATATTAAAGCAAAGTAATTGAGGGACATCCTCACTTCAAGCTCAAGCACTTCTGCATCTTGCATTCACAATCTTCGTATTTTGCAATCACAAAGAACAGTGCAGAGCATTTTGACTAGTTTCTGATGGCACAATGCACAGATTTATAAGAGGTTGCAGAGAGGTGTAGACTCAGCCAGCTCCACCACAGATACAACTCTTCCCACTGTCAAGGCCATCTTCAAGAGGCAGTGCCTCCAGAAGGTGGAATCCATCATTAAAAATCTTCACCATCCGGGACATAACCTCTTCAAGGTATAACCATCAAGGTGGTGTGACAGGAACCTGAAGACCCACATCTAACATTTGAAGAACAGTTTCTCCCCCTCCATCAGATTTCTGAATAGTCCATGAACACTTCCTCGTTATTCACTTTTTGCCCTATTTATTTAGCTTACACTTTGTATTTTTATGTCTTTCAGTGGACTGCTGCTGTCAAGTGACAAATTTCATGACCTCTGTCAGTGATAGTAAATTTGATTCTGATTCTGCAATTTAACAGAGTTCATTGTCCTTGTGTATATTATCATTTCCCTTACTCCATCCTACATTGAAATTCTCCCAACTTGCATCAGTTCCAGTGGTCTACTGCCCCATGGCAGCTTCTTCAGCCCAAATATTAAAAGAATCAAGCAAAAATCTGGTTGCCTTCGCTGCTCACAAATAATGATGCCTATGCAGTAGGGTTGCTTCAAACATGGACACTGAAGGGATCAAATAGTATCTAAAACAACAAAGTCTTTGTTTCAATGTGATAGCTGTACAAAGTGTACATGCGATGCATCAAGTAGAAGAGACTTTCTAACTGCAGTACCACAATAGCTGAAAAATGTGTCAACATAGCAAGAATTATTACATTCAAGAAAGGAGTGAAGGCAGAGAGAAAAAAAACACAAAAATTAGCTGAAAAGAATGTTCAAGTGTTCGACCTCAGTTCCTGCTCCAATGGCTGGCACAGAAGGAATAGGCTTTGCAAAAATATCAGCAAGTGTTAACCAAGCCCTCCTCAATTAGAACTAAAACACACTGGGCAACAACTCCAGAATGCATGCAGCTGTTTGTTAAACAACAGCTGTGTGGATGCACAAAGTTCACCACTGTTTTAGTGTAAATGTAGAGATTTCAATTGTGGAAATTCATTTAAAGAATATTTTTATTACAATTGATCTATTCAAATATTTCATTGTGACATGGCAGCACCAAAAATATTCAAAAATTAATTTAAAATTTTGTTGAGTAACATTTTGAGTTCTATTTTTATGTGTTACAACTTACAACATCGTATTCAAAGGAATAATTAGTCTGTCTTCTTAAACAGACCTTTGGGCTCCAGGATAACTTGTTTTCATTGTGATTTTATGGGTTCTGAGATGGCTGATCAGTCCAACAAGGCACCTTCAAACTCTTCTACAGAAACTAAACAGAAGAGATTCTACAGATGCTGGAAGTCTTGAGCATCACGCACAAACTGCTGGAGAAACACAGCAAGTGTTTCTTGGAGGGGAACTAACAGTTAAGTTTCAGGCCAAGATCCTTCATCAGGACTGGAAAGGAAGGGGTAGAAGGTGGTGGGAGAAGTGTACAAACTGGCAAGCGAGAGGTGAAACCAGGTAAGTGGGAAGTTGGGTGGGTGGCTGGGTAGGACGTTGAAATAAGAAGCTGGGAGGTGACAGCTGGAAGAATTAAAGGGCTGAAGAAGGTAGAACCTGATGGGAGAGGCTAATAAACCATGGGAGAAAGGGAATGAGGAGGTGATGGACATGTTGGAGAAGGGATAAGAGGGTAACCAGAAGGGGGAATGGAAAAAGAGAAGAGGGGGGTGAAATTACCAGAAGCTGGAGAAATTAATGCTCATGCCTTCAGATTGGATGTTACCCCTTATCACCTCAGGTATGAGGAACAGTTTCCTACGGTCTCTCTAATCCATACCCCTCATTATTGTATATACTTCAATCTTATTGAATACCTTCATACTTACCTAAATCTTATCTGACCATGAGTTTCTCTGACCTCAACCTCCCCAAATTTCCTTTTTTTTTTAAAAAAAGGCACCTCCCTGCACTTATTACACTGTTAACAGGCCTCCTCAGTCATTAGCTCCCTATATCTACCATATGCTTCCTTTTATCTCTTTATCCAGTCTTCAATATTGGGGGTTCCCGATACTTGTTATCCCTAGCTTTTACCCTTACAGGAATGTGTTAGACTTGAAATTTTGTTATTTCTCTTTTCAATACATCCTGCTGTGCAGACATAGATGTTTCCAATCCACCTTTGCCAGGTTCAACTTTATGTTAATGAAATTGGCCATACCCAAATTTAAGACCTTTATTATTGATACATCCCTACCCTTTTCTGTAACCAATTTAAAATATACAGAATTACAACCATCTCTAAAATAATCCCTTACTGATACTCCCCTCCACTTGACCAGCTGCATTTCTCAAGAATACACCTCAAAAATTCTCTCCCCCACCCCCAAGGCTTTAATGCTGAGGCAATCCCAGCTGATATTTGATAAGTTGAAATCCCTAGTACAGTAACCCTATTTTTATTGCGCCTCTGATATTTGCCTACCTATCCATTCCTCCTTCTTCTTTTAACTGTTGGAAGATCTGTAATACACCCCAAACAAAGTGACAACACCTTAATTGTTTCTAATCTCTATTTACCCAGTGTAATACTCCCTCTTCTGTTGTCTTGCTGAAAATTCTATACCCTGGGTTACTGAGTTGTCATAGTCATACTTTATTGATCCTGGGGGAAATTGGTTTTAGTTACAGTTGCACCATAAATAATAAATAGTAATAGAACCATAAATAGTTAAATAGTAATGTGTAAATTATGTCAGTAAATTATGAAATAAGTCCAGGACCAGCCTGTTGCCAGTAATATCCATCCTTCGACCATGTCTATCGAAGAGCCATCAATATAAAGGGTTGCCCCGTTTAAGGAAGGATGGCTTTGAAAAGGGTGCATAAGTTGTTTAACAGGATGCTCTCTGGATTAGAGGCCATGCTATAAGGAGAGGTTGGACAAACTAGGGTTGTTCTTTTGAACAGTGGAGACTGAGGGGAGATCTGATAGAGGTTTATAAGATTTATGAGAGGCATAGACAGAGTTGACAGACAGTATCTTTTTCTCAGGGTTGAAATATCTAATACTAGAGGGTATGCATTTAAGGTGAGAGGGAAAGTTCAAAGGGGATGTGCAGGGTAATTTTCTTGCTTTCTTTTTTTTTAAAAAAGTGATGGATGCCTGGAATGCACTGCCTAGGGTGGTAGTGGAGGCAAATACAATAGAGGCATTTATTGTATAGACACAGATGTGTGCATGAAATGGAAGGATATGGATATTGTGTAGGCAGAGGGGTTTAGGTTAGTTGGGTATTTGATTACTAATTTAACTAGTTCAGCACAATATTATGGGCCAAAGTGCCTGTCCCTGTGCTATGTTCTACGTCTCAGATATGATCATGATGTCATAGCCCTCCATATAAATAAAAACTTCTGAGGTCACCTTCTTTTCTAGTTCTACTGCATTAAAATAGATGCAATTTAACTTTGAATTCCCTTACTTGGTTATTCTGCCTACTGAACATACTAACTATTTCTCTTCTAGGTGACTGTACCTCTCCATCTACCAAGGCCCTTTCTCCTGCCAACTTAGTTTAAACTTTCTCCAACAGTGCCAGCACATCTCCCAGCAAGGATGTTGATCCCACTTTGGTTAAGGTGCAACCTGCTTAGACAGGTCACATCTTCCTGAAAGTCACTCCCAATGACCTATGAACCTGAAGGCCATCCTCCTGCACCATTTCTTTAGCCACACATTTATCTGACATATCCTATTAATCCTATATACTCGCTGCTCGTGGCACCAGAAACAATGCATTGATTATAACCTTGGAACACTGAAGAGGATGGTGAATTTAATCACTGATGTCAACCTACACTGGGAAAATCTCAACATTTCAATGCAGGAACCTTCATTTTTACTGGGCACTATGGTGCAACTGGGCAGATTGGTAGAGGACCTTTATCTTGGGGGTATTAAGTGCAAGGCCCATTTTCTCTTTTGCTTCAGCGCATGAGTTGACACTGTTCTGGTGCTTGGCTTCAGAATGTGGTAAATGCAAGCATCACATGCACACTACAGACTTCTGTAGCTGGGCTACTCTCATTCTGGAGTGTGGTCAAAAGTATTCAAACATACTTAGCAGTCTGTTTGTGAAGCTTCAAATCACATTGATGTCAACAGAATTTAATTTTTAAACAAGCAGTAAATAGATAGCAAGTCAGGCAGTATCCATGGAGGGGAATAAACAGCCGATGTTTCACACTGAGACACTTTCCCCAACCAACCACCTCTACCAACCTCCCCCCGCCCCCCGCACCTGGTCTCATCTTTTACCAGCCAGCTTGTACTCCTTTCCCTCTACCCTCTGTTGTAGCGTGGATGAATCACTGGAGAGACAGTCACTGGTAGATACAAAGCAGCTTCTTTATTCGACACAAGGTACAGCAGGCATCTACGGACAGAGACGCTTTCAGTAGAAAGGTCTGCTAGCCCAATGTGGGCTCGATATTTATATGCTAAACACAAAGGCAGTCACTACTTAAAAAGTTATAGATAATGCATAGACAATGCTCCCTACTGAAGCTACATACAAAATATCATACCACCTAACTCCATCCTTTCCTTCAAATACCAACACGTCTGGGTTGGTATCCACAGCCTTTAGGAATGCAATTAAATCCACAATACATTTATTTGGCATTTTACGTGCTAACATAGAAGACGATTAATATTTATAATGTATAGATAATACTGTTTTCGAAACTACAGCATCAGGTCAAACTACGGCACCAGAAGCATCTGGTGTTCACACCTTTTCAGGAAGTGCATTATTGTGGACTCAATCCACAGTATTTTGTCAAATAGTCAAATAGAAGTCTGGTGGCCAAAGTCATTTAAGTGTAAACAAATCACCTACCCAAAAAAACTCACTCTAACACCCTCTTTATTCTGGTTTCCGCCCCCTTCTTTTCTGGTCCCAATGAAGGGTCTCAGCCCAAAGCTAGGGCAGCATGGTAGCATAGTGGTTAGCACAATGCAGTACAGGCAACCTGGGTTCAATTGCCGCCGCAGCCTGTAAGGAGTTTATATGTTCTTCCTGTGACCTCATGGGTTTCCTCCCGCAGTCTAAAGACTGACCAATTGGGAGGTTAATTGGTCATTATAAACTGACCCATGATTAGGCTAGGATTAAATCAGGGATTGCTGGGCGGCATGGTTTGATGGGCCAGAAGGGCTATTTCACACTGTATCTGGATAAAATTTTAAAAATTAAAATATAAAGCATTGACTGTTTATTCCCTTCCATAGATGCTGCACGGCCTGCTAAGCTTTATTTATTTATTTATTATTTAGGGACACAGGGTGGAACAGGTCCTTCCGGCCCAACAAGTCGCACTACCCAGCAACCCACTTATTTAACTCTGGACTAATCACAGGACAATTTACAATGACCAATTAACCTATTAACTGGTACATCTTTGGAATGTGGGAGGATACCAGAGCACCCAGAGGAATCCCACATGCCCACAGGAAGTTCATACAAACTTTTTTACAGACTGTGTCAGAATTGAACTCCGAACTCTGACATTCTGTATGTGTTGCTCGTGTTTGTGTTAGTAAATAAATAGAAGAGCACAAGTACCAGGAAACTGCATATTCAGTTAAAACTTCATACACAGAGATTCAAAAACTTTAATTATGCGTTACTTTGCTCTCCTGTGGTTAAAGGTTCAACTCTCAGTGGTGGACAGTGCTCGAAAAACCACTGTACTGTTGCGATTTCACACCTAGGCTGTAAAAGTGAAAACGACCTATGTGGGAAAACTGAACACTTCAAGGTTGGCTGCAAAAAAACATGCTTTAGGCATAATTGAGTGCAAAAGAGCTAACAACTCACTGCTGTCCTATTTCGGGCAATGTTGGGCACATGCTTCTAAACGATAGTAGGAAGGATACCTGAGCACAGAGCAAATTTTACTGCTTTAGGACCGCATTCACTTTTGCAAATGTTCATGAAAGAGGAAAACATACTCAATTAAAATTACTTACATGGAAGTACTTTACATACTTAGGATTTAAAAAACTGCATACCTTAAACAAATGAAATAATCTAGCACTAATTGCATGAAGTGCTAACATTTGAAATAGATGCAGTGCGAAGAACAACGTAATGAAAGGTCATCTACTAAAACTCTCTCCACTGATGCTGCCCGATATGCTGGGCATTTCCCCATTGTGTTCTATTAGCACAAACAGGAATGCTTGCAGTATAATCCAGCCTAAATTTCTAATCTTCTAATTTCTATTCCCTGTGTACAAAATACAAGGTTAACAAATCAAACTAATATCCCAATTTTGTATCCAATTAATACCTCTTTTGTCCTTGTGTATGATAAGGATTCCCCTTGATGAAAAACGATGTAAAAACAACCATTCCAAGAAAAAACAACACACACCGCCTTTCCATGTGATTATTTATCACTTGACAAATGTATCACATGCTGTAATCATCACAGAAAACATGCCATTTAACAAAATGCAGCGAGAAACAAGGCAAGAACAAGAGCCTAACTGTTATTAAATCACAAACTTCAGGGAATCCACAACGTAAATATTATAAACAAAACTGTTACTAGATTGTAATGTTTCTAAGCTCTTAACCATGGGCCATGTTTGGCTAAATTTTCAAAACAAATCACTAATTTAAGTGCATTTTGAAAACGGTTATGTTTTCTGCTCCATTGATTTTGACAGTTACATCCTTTTAATAAATGTTAATTCCAGATGTTTGTTTCATTGATGTTACATTCGAGAAATATTATAAAAAAATTGAAATTACAGTCATGCCAAACTGTTTTAGTTCTTGCAGGATTCTGCCACCATTGAGCTTTCAAATATGTTTTATCCAAGTGAAAGGTTGTACTTACCCAGTCTTATGACTCAATATTCTTCACTCCATACTCTGTTTCCTGGTAAAGGAAAATTTGCCAGTTAAAATTATTTTACATCAGATTATTTGCTTCCTGAAGAGTGTTTTGTTGCATCAGTTATGAATTGGAAACCCACTGAGTTATCATTATCTAGTTTCACAAATCTTTCTCCATCTTCAACATTCATGTAATGGGACAATTAGGCTAGATTTTCCTTGGTTACCTCTGCAATCTACATAATGAGCAAAAATGTTATGTTCTCCAAAATAAAGTCAAAGAGTCCAAGTGTTTTACAGCACTAAAATAGGCCTTTCAGCCAAAATTGTCACGTTGATAAAGGTGTCTTCTTGAGCTAGTCCAATTTGTCGCATTTGACCCAGCCCTCCAAATCAAGTTCAAGTTTATTGCCATTCAACCAGAGACATGTATACTGCCAAACAAAACAATGCTCCTATGGAACAAGGTGAACAACACAATACATATAACTCACACAAAGGCTGTGGAGGCCAAGTCATTGGGTAGATTTAAAGTGGAGGTCAATAGGTTCTTGATTAGTCAGGGTGTCAAATGTTATGGGGAGAAGGGAGAAGGGAGAAAGCAGGAGAATGGAGTTGAGAGGGATATTAAGTCATCCATGATGGAATGGTGGAGCAGAAGCGATGGGCTGCATGACATAATTCTGCTATGTCTTATAACATAGAAACATAGAAAATCTACAGCACATTACAGGCCCTTCAGCCCAAAATACTATGCCGACCATGTAACCTACTCTTAGAGACTGCCTAGAATTTCCCTACCACATAGCCCTCCATTTTTCTAAGTTCCATGTACCTATCTAAGAGTCTGTTACAAGACCCTATTGAATCCGCCTCCACCAACTTCGCTGGCCATGCATTCCACGCACCCAACACAAATAAATTAACAAATAATAAGGTGCATTTAGGGCACAACTTTAAAAAGTGAATAGTATATACTACTGGCTCTTCATATGCAATGAGACCTGGGCGGTGGCAAGAAGTTCAGTAGTCTCCTGCCTGGGGAAGAAGCTGTTTCCTACCCGAACAGTCCTTGCTCTACAGCTGCAGTACTTCCTGCCTGATGGTAGGGAGTCAAAAAGATTGTTGGATGGATGGGAGGGATATGTCATTCGTATTTGATGTATCTGTCCAAATGTCTTTTAAACACTATAATTGTACCCATCTCTACAGATTCCTCTGGCAGCTCGTTCCATATACCCACCACTCTGTGGAAAAACTTGTCTTTCTGGTCTCACTTAGATCTTCCACTCTCAACTTAAACCTACACCTATCAAAGTTGCTGGTGAACGCAGCAGGCCAGGCAGCATCTCTAGGAAGAGGTACAGTCGATGTTTCGGGCTGAGACCCTTTGTCAGTCACTGCTCCCCATTAAACCTACACCTTTTAGTCTCCCCTACCTATTGTGGAAAAAAAGAAACTGATAATTAACTTTTTATTTAAGAGATACAAAACAGTAACAGGCCCTTCGAGCCTAACAAGCCCGTGCCAACCAATTACATCCATGTGACCAATTAACCTACTAACCCATATATCTTTGTGGGAGGAAACCAGAGCACCCGGAGGAAACCCAAGTAGTCATGGGGGGAAACATACAAACTCCTTACAGACAGTGGCAGAAATTAACCCAGGTTGCTAGTGCTGTAATATTGCAATGCTAACTGCTACGTTACTGTGCCACCCCTATGATCTTGTAAATCTCTATAATGTCACCACAGAGCCTCCTTCACTCCAGGGAAAGAAGTCACAGCCCACCCAGATCTTTTTTTAAAAAAATAATTTTAAGCTTTCTAGTCCCAGCAACTTGCTTGTGAATCTTTTCTGCACCCCCTCTAGCATAATCACATCCTTCCTGCGGTATCATGACCAGAACTTCACAAAATATTCCAGGTGCCATCTCATCAATGCCTTATACAGCTGTAACACAATGTCCTAACCCTTGTACTCAGTGCCCTATCTGATGAAGGCAAACATGCTACACACCTTCCTCACCACCTGATTTAATGCTATTGCCACTTGCAGGGTACTACATTTATTTATTGAAATACAGCATGGGATAAGCTCTTCCAGCCCTTTGAGCCGTGCTGTCCAGCAATCCCGCAATTTAATCCTAGCCTAATCATGGGACAATTTACAATGAAAAATTAACCTAACTGGTACACCTTTGGACTGTGGGAGAAAACTGGAGGACCTAGAGATTCCACAGGGAAGGCATACATACTCCTTACGGATGACGCTGGAATTGAACTCTGAGGCCCTGAGCTATAATAGCTTCACGCTAACCACTACGCTACCGTGGCACCCACATTCTTATACTTGTAGATCGCTCTGCTGTGCCACTTACTCATTTACTGTGGAAGTACTACCCTGGTTTAACTTCACAAAATGCAACACTTCACACTCCTCACTACCACCACCCCACTCCCCCACCGTCAATCCAAGTTAAACTCTACCTGCCATTCTTTAGCCCAATTTCCAAGTTGATCTCAATCCTGTTGTAACCTTTAGACAACCTTCTTCATTGTCCAACATGCCATCAATGTTGGTGTTACAGTGGCGTGCAAGAGTTTGGGCACCCCTGGTCAAAATTTCTGTTACTGTGAATAGCTAAGCGAGTAAAAGATGACCTGGTTTCCAAAAGGCATAAAGTTAAAGATGACACCTTTCATATTTCAAACAAGATTTCTTTTTTTATTTCCATCTTTTACAGTTTCAAAATAACAAAAAAGGAAAAGGGCCCGAAGCAAAAGTTTGGGTACCCTGCATGGTCAGTACTTAGTAACACACCCTTTGGCAAGTATCACAGCTTGTAAACGCTTTCTGTAGCCAGCTAAAAGTCTTTCAATTCTTGTTTGGGGGATTTTCACCCATTCTTCCTTGCAAAAGGCTTCTAGTTCTGTGACATTTTTGGGCCATCTTGCATGCACTGCTCTTTTGAGGTCTATCCACAGATTTTCGATGATGTTTAGGTCAGGGAACTGTGAGGGCCGTGGCAAAAGCTTCAGCTTGCACCTCTTGAGGTAGTCCATTGTGGATTTTGAGGTGTGTTTAGGATCATTATCCTGTTGTAGAAGCCATCCTCTTTTCATCTTCAGCTTTTTTTTAAACAGACGGCGTGATATTTGCTTCCAGAATTTGCTGGTATTTAATTGAATTCATTCTTCCCTCTACCAGTGAAATGTTCCCCGTGCCACTGGCTGCAACACAAGCCCAAAGCATGATCGATCCACCCCCGTGCTTAACAGTTGGAGAGGTTTTCCTTTCATTAAATTATGCACCCTTTTTTCTCCAAACATACCTTTGCTCATTGCGGCCAAAAAGTTCTATTTTAACTTCATCAGTCCACAGGACTTGTTTCCAAAATGCATCAGGCTTGTTTAGATGTTCCTTTGCAAACTTCTGACACTGAATTTTGTGGTGAGGACTCAGGAAAGGTTTTCTTCTGATGACTCTTCCATGAAGGTCATATTTGTGCAGGTGTTGCTGCACAGTAGAACAGTGGACTACCACTCCAGAGTCTGCTAAATCTTCCTGCAAGTCTTTTGCAGTCAAACGGGGGGTTTTGATTTGCCTTTCTAGCAATCCTACGAGCAGTTCTCTCAGAAAGTTTTCTTGGTCTTCCACCATTTCTGTTAACTACTATTTCTTAATTACATTATGAACTGAGGAAATAGCTACCTGAAAACACTTTGCTATCTTCTTATAGCCTTCTCCTGCTTTGTGGGCATCATTTATTTTAATTTTCAGAGTGCTAGGCAGCTGTTTAGAGGAGCCTATGGCTGCTGATTGTTGGGACAAGGTTTGAGGAGTCAGGGTATTTATAAAGCTTTGAAATTTGCATCACCTGGCTTTTCCTAACGATGACTGTGAACAAGCCATAGCCCTAACAAGCTAATTAAGGTCTGAGACTTTGGTAAAAGTTATCTGAGAGCTCAAATCTCTTGGGGTGCCCAAACTTTTGCACGGTGCCCCTTTCCTTTCTTTCACTCTAAAATTGTACAAAATAATACACTAATCTTGCTTAAAATGTTGAAAAGAATGTTTCATCTTTAACTTTATGACTTTTGGAGATCAGTTCATCTTCTACTCACTTAACTATTCACAGTAACAGAAATTTTGACCAGGGATGCCAAAACTTTTGCATGCCACTGTATCTGCAAATTTACTAACCATGTTAAATACATTTTTAATATACATAACAAACAATGGTAGACACAGCACCAACTCCTGTGGCACACCACTGGTCAAAGAACTGTATAACACTCCTTCGCTACCACCAAGCCAATCTTGTATACAACTGGCGAGCACATGTGATCTAACTTTCCGGTCCAGCTTACTGCAGACTAGCCTATGATGGACTGGGCTTAATGATCAAAGCTTTAAACAAGCAACTCAGAAGTTTATTATAGGCATCAGTTTCCTCAAAATTTATCAATTTTTCATTTTCATCCCTTTCAGTCACATCAGAGACCACCAAATACTAATCAGAATTAATGAAAAGGTTTCTCTCAGACACCAGACCTGCGGATAGCAAGCATCAGAAAATGTTGGACGTAGATGTGTGTAAAGATCATTAAAAGAAGAAAATACAGCAATAAAATTAGATTGTGTCCTGACGATCCAGTATTCCAGCGTGCCAGCCTTCCTGGAACCTTGTTCAAGTTATGATTTTTGGCGATAGCTAAGATAATTAACATTCCTTCATTATTCAGCTTTGCGTGCTTTCACAACCAAGTCCAATCTCCAATCTTCCCATTTCCTGCAAGAATCCCAGAATCTATCCCGTTCCCTTTACCAGAGAAATACAATGAGGCTAACTGTAGCCAAGATTAGCTAACCCCATACACACAGCTGATACAAGCCAGGGCCTTCCTGGTTTACATAGCACAGTTCTACCATGGGCAGCTGATTTCTATTTGCATCTCAGCTTGTGGTAGATGGAACATGATAGCAAACAGCAGCATTGTCACACAAATACAAGATCTAACTTCTGTATTTCCCTTCAGTATCAAATTCAGGAATCACAGTCCTGTCTAAAAAACTAAAACACTTGGTAACCGTTGTCTGTTGAAGAAAACTACTTTGCATGACTTTGCAGGGAAATTATATAACAGACAGGATCAAAACAAAGGGTGTAACCAGTATCTCAGGAACTGGACCTATTAAAATTATTATGTGAGAGGGGTTCTATTTGGCTGCAATTTTCAGTCTACAGACATAACGACTGAATCCAAAAATAATAAAACATTATTGCTGTTAAAATATCTGGAGATAGTTTTAACTATTTCAGGCCTGTAACACATTCAAATCATATACAATGTTTGTAATGTATTTAATTTAGATAGAACAGTGAAAATGCATTGTATATCTCTACTCTACTCTCAAAAATCCACCAATAATCCCTTTCCTGATTACTTTTCAGACATCCCAGTTTGTGTGTACATGTGCATGAATAACCTACAGATTCTTTGTGCCTTACAAGTTATGAAGCAATGTCATTTGGTAAGACATTAAAAATCTCCCTTTGCTTGTTCTATCTCAGAGATGTTTAAACATTTTTTTCAAACAACTATTGCTACAACTGTGAATAAACTCACACAGACAGAATATCTTTAGGAAAGATAAGGCAGCTTTAGAGAGGGTGTAGAGGAAATTAGAGAGGGTGCAAAGGAGATTATGTTCTATGAGGAAAGGTTGAGTGAGTTAGGGCTTTTTTCTTAAGGAGCCAAGGAGAATGAAAGGTGACTTGATAGAGGTGTACAAGATGATAAGAGGCCTACGTAGATAAGAATGTACAGTCAGCACTTCCCCCCATCCCAAGGCAGAAAAGGCTAGCATAATTTGAAGATGATTGAAGGAATGCATTACGGGATATCAAAGGTAGTTTTTTTTTGGCACTCAGAGAGTGGTGGGTGAGTGGAGCACGCTGCCTGGGGTGGTGGCAGAGGCAGATACATTAAAGACATTTAAGAGACTTATAGATAGGCACATGGATGAAAGAAAAATGGAGGGCTATTGGGAAGGAAAGCATTAGGTTATCTTGTAGTATATTAAAGGATCAGCTCAAAATGTGGGCTGAAGGGCCTGTGCTGTGCTGTACCATTCTATGTGCTTTACAGTTATGTCTTGAGTAATGGCTTAACTCAGCAGATCAAATTGAAAGTCAGTTGAGTAGATAGAGGCAAAATAAACATGAATAATATTTAAAATTCTTTATGTACTATGTACTTAATTATTAAAAGGTGTTAATAGGGATTGACATACAGATGGTCTTCAGAAACACCACCATGGGCCCAGTTAATTAGCAAGAAGCTATAAACCAGAAAGGCCCTGCATTAAATTTCTTTTTAGTTCTCAGTGTTATATATAGTTTCTTTACCCAAGGACAAGGTTCCAGTTAAAGACCACTAATCAACAATGTGCAAACATTAACATCAAATTTTTAAAAAAGATTGAGGCGAGTTGTGGTAATCTTAGTAGGGTTCTCAGAGGTCACATCTGGAGAATGGCCATGTGGTAAAAGTAAAAGAAATACTGAAAAATGGCAAAGAAAATGATTGTCATATTTATTGAATGTGTGGATCTCTAACACAAGACCATAAGAGATAGAAGGAGAATAAGCCCATTCATCCCACTAAGTCTACTTCACCATTCCATCATAGCTGATTTATTATCCATCTCAACCCCATTTTCTTGCCTTCTCCCTGTAACATTTGTCACCCTGATCAACCTCCACCTTAAATATACACAATGAACTGACCTGCAAAGCTGCCTGTGGCAATGATTCATCACCCGCTGGCTAAACAAATTTTTCCTCATCTGTATTCTAAGTGGACATTCCTCAATTCTGAGGGTGTGTCCTCTGGTCCTAGACTCCCCCACTATAGGAAACATCCTCTCCATATCCACTCTTTCTCGGCCTTTCAATATTTGATCGGTTTCAATGAGATCCCGCACCCCCCCCCCACTCTTTTATACTCCAGTGAGTATAGGCCCAGAGCCAAATGCTTCTCATATATTAACCCTTTCATTCCTGGGATCATTCTCGTGAACCTCCTCTGGATCCTCTCCAATGCCAACACATCTAATTCTCCAAGTGCAGTCTGCCTAATGCCTTAGAAATCCTCAGCAGTACATCCTTGCTTTTGTATTCTGGTCCTCTTGAAATCAATGCTAACATTGCATTTTCGTTCCTTACCACCGACTCAACCTGCAAGTTAACCTTCAGGGAATCCTACCTGAGGACTTTCAAGACCCTTTGCACCTCTGATTTTTGAATTTTCTGCCTGTTTAGAAAATAATCCACACCTTTATTTCTTCTGCCTTCACTATATTCTATCTGCCACTCTTTCTCCATTCCCCTATTCTGTTTAAGTCCTTTGTAGACACCCTGCTTCCTCAACATTACTTGCCCCTCCGCCCATTTTCATATCATCCACAAACTTGTCCAGATCATTGCCATATAACATGAAAAGAAGTGGTCCTAACACAGAATCTGCAGAACACCACTAGCCACTGGCAGCCAACCAGAAAAGGCCCCTTTTATTCCCACTCTTTGCCTCCTGCCAGTCAGCCAATCTTTTATCCACGCTAGCACTTTCCCTGTAATACCATGGGTTCTTATCTTGTTAAGCAGCCTTTTATGTGACAATTTGTCAAAGGGCTTCTGAAAATCCAAGTAAGCAACATCCACAGACTTTCCTTTGTCTACCCCATCTGTTATTTCCTCAAAGAATTCCAACAGATTTGTCAGGCAAAATTTCCCCTTGAGAAAACTATGCGGACTTTGGCCTATTTTATCATGTGCCTTCAAGTACTTCGAAACCTCATCCTTAACAATTGACTCCAACATCTTTTCAACCACTGAAGTCAGGCTAACTGGCCTATCATTTCTTTTCTTCTGCCTCCCTCCCTTCTTGAAGAGTGGAGTGACATTTGCAATTTTCCAGTCCTCTGGAACCATTACATAATCTAGTGATTCTTGCAAGATCATTACTAGTGCCCCTGCAATCTCTTCAGCCACCGTTTCCCCCTACAATTCCCCCGACACAACCGATCAACAGATAACGCAATAGCTACTGCTCTACATACCGTCCTTACATATCTGGAGAAGAAGGATGCTTATATGAGAATGCTGTTCTTGGACTACAGTTCAGCATTCAACACCATAATTCCATCCAGGTTCAACAGGAAGCCAAGAGACGTTGGCCTTGACCCTGCTTTGTGCAGCTGGATCCTGGACTTCCTGTCAGATAGCCAGCAGGTGGTAAGAGTGGGCTCCCTCACCTCCACCCCTCTTGACTCTCAACACAGGAGCCCCTCAGGGCTGCATATTGAGTCCCCTTCCTTTACTGCCTGTATACCCATGACTGTATCACCACCCACAGCTCCAATCTGCTAATTAAATTTGCCAATGACACTATAATGATTAGAGTGAACTCTTTCCGATTAATAAACATCTTCCCTTATATTATAAATTTCCATTTAAATTGATTGATAACTATTTTTCTTATCTTGGGATTAAAATTACTTGTAAATATAAAGATTTATTTAAGATTAACTTTTTACCATTAATAGACCATATTACTCAACTTTCATCTAAATGGTTTCCTTTATATTTAACTTTGATTGGTCGTATTAATGCAGTTAAGATGTTTTTTTTGCCAAAATTTTTATATGTGTTTCAGGCATTACCAATTTTTGTTCCAAAATCTTTCTTTGATAAAGTAGACTCTAAAATTTCTTCATTTATTTGGCAGAATAAAAATCCGAGACTGGGTAAAATACATTTACAGAAAGCTAAGAGAGATGGAGGTTTAGCATTACCGAACTTTAGATTCTAGTATTGGGCAATTAATATTCGACATATGAAATTTTGGTTACTTGATCAGGATAAACTATCTATTCCTAAATGGGTAGCATTGGAACTACAATCTGTTCAGGGCTATACACTTGGTTCTATTTTAGGTTCCTCTCTCCCTTTTGATTCGAAACGCCTTAAGCAGGTCTCTAACCCGATAGTTAAATATGCTTTGCGTATTTGGTTTCAATTCAGAAAATTTTTTGATCTTAATCAATTCGGGTTAGTGATTCCTATTTTAGGTAACATATTTTTTCCTCCCTCTTTTACGGATCGCGTTTTTCAAACTTGGAAGATTAAGGGTATTTTACGGTTTTTGGATTTATTTTTAGATGGTTCCCTTATGTCTTTTGAACAACTATCTAACAAATATAATTTATCAAGAATACATTTTTTTAGATATTTGCAAGTTAGAAATTTCCTAAGTACTATACTTTCTTCCTTTCCAATGCTTCCTCCTACATATATTTTAGATTCGATAATTAACCTTAATCCATGTCAGAAAGGTGCATTGGCTATGATTTATAATATTATTATGAAACTTAGGAAAGCTCCATTTGATAAGATTAGGGTAGATTGGGAACAGGAATTGGGGCTTACCATTTCTGTGGATGATTGGGGGCAGATTTTACAATTAATTAATACTTCCTCTATTTGCGCTAAACATTCCCTAATTCAATTTAAAGTTGTTCATAGAGCACATATGTCCAAAGATAAGTTAGCGCGTTTTTACTTGCATATTAATCCTTTTTGTGATAGATGTTCGGGGCAGATAGCCTCTTTAACTCATATGTTTTGGTCTTGCCCTACTTTGGAAACTTTTTGGAGAGACATTTTTAATATTATTTCTAAGGTGTTAAATATAGATATCTCTCCTCACCCTATTACTGCTATCTTTGGACTACCTAAAATTTCTAGTAATCTTTCCCCTTCAGCCCGTAGAATGATTGCATTTCTTACTTTAATGGCGAAAAGATGTATTTTACAACATTGGAAAGAGCTTAATGCTCCAACTACCTTTTTTTGGTTCTCCCAGACGATATTATGTTTGAATCTGGAGAAAATTAGAAGTAACCTTTATGATTCTTCATTTAAATTTGAACAGATTTGGGGATCTTTTATTCGATATTTTCATTTAATGTAATATATACCCTTCTTGTTTTTTTTTCACTGTTTTTAATGGAGGTCGGGATTGAGGACGTGATTTTAAGTTTAACTCTGTTTGGTTTCAAGTTAGCCCATTGCTTTGCTTTGCTTTTAGTTAGTTGCACGGTGGGTTGTTTTTTTGGGGTTTTTTTTTCTTTTTTTCTATCGATATATATATAAAATTTAGTATACTATTATGTTATCTTGGTTTCTTATGTTTAAATTACATTGTTTGTAGTATTTTTTTTCGGTATTGATACCTTCTGTAATTTTATTATATTTTAACATTGTATTAATGTTTATATGGCTTACCTTTTGGTATACTTATTCAATAAAAAGATTTAAAAAGAAAGAAAGACACTATAATGATTGGCTTAATCTCAAACAATAATGAGGTGGCCTACAGGGAAGAAGTCATCTCTCTGACACAGTGGTGTCAAGAAAACAACCTCTCCCTCAATGTCACAAAAACAAAGGAGCTGGTTGTGGACTACAGGAGGAATGGAGACAGGCTCACCCCTATAGACATCAATGGATCTGGGGTTGAGAGGGTAAGTTATGTTCCTCGGCATCCACGTGACCAAGGACCTCGTGGTCTGTACACACCGGCTGTGTGGTGAATAAAGCACAACAGCACCTCTTTCACCTCAGATGGTTGAGGAAGTTTGGTATGGGTCCCCAAATCCTAAGAACTTTCTACAGAGGCAGAATTATGAGCATCCTGACTGGCTGCATCACTGCCTGGTATGGGAACTGTACCTTCCTTAATCGCAGGACTCTGCAGAGAGTGGTGCGGACAGCCCAGCACATCTGTAGTTGTGAACTTCTCATGATCCAGGACATCTGCAAAGACAGGTGTGATAAAGGGGCCCAAAGGATCATTGGGGACCCGAGTCACCCCAACCACGGTCTATTCCAGCTACTACCATCTGGGAAATGGTACCGCAGCATAAAAGCCAGGACCAACAGGCTCCAGGACAGCTTCTTCCATTATGCCATCAGACTAATTAACACATGCTGATTTAAGTGTATTTCTATGTTACATTGACTGTTCTATTTATTATAAATTACTATGATTGCTCATTTAGATAGAGACATGAAGATTTTTACTCCTCATGTATGTGAAGGATGTAAGAAATAAAGTCAATTCAATTCAGAACCCTGGGGTGTAGTCCATTTAATCCAGGCCACTTATCTATCTCAGACCTTTCAACTTCCCAAGCACCTTCTTAGCAATAGCAACAACACTCACTTCAGCCCCCTGATATTCTTGCATTTCTGTCATCCTCCTCATGTCTTCCACAGTGAAGACTGATGCAAAATACTTAAGTTTGTCTGCCACTTCTTTGTCCCCCATTACTACTTTTCCACCAGTCCGATATCTACTCTCATCTCTTTTACTCTATATACATCTTTAAAAAATTCTTGTATCCTCTTTTATATTATTAGCCCGCTTACCTTCATATTTCAACTTTTCTCTCTTTATGGCTTTTTTTTAAGTTGCTTTCTGTTGTTTTTTTTTAAAAGCTTTCCAATCCACCTTCCTCCCCTCCCCAATCTCCTTACTCTGACTTCTCCTCTTCCTTTCCAGTCCTGATGAAGGGTCTTAGCCCGAAACATCAACTATTTACTCTTTTCCATAGATGCTGCCTGGCCTGCTGAGTTCCTCCAGCATTTTGTGTGTTGCTTTGGATTTTCAGCATCTGCAGATTTTCTCGTGTTTGTGGTACCTCTACCTTTCCACTCATTTTTTGCAATATTCTATAGCCTCCCTTTTGCTTTCATACTCACTTGACTTCCCTTGTCAGCCATGGTTGCCTCATACTCCCTTTAGAATACTTCTTTGGGATGTATTTTTTCTGCATCTTCCAAATTTTCCCCCAGAAACACCAGTCATTGCGGTTCTGCCATCATTCCTTCCAGTGTCCCCTTCCAATCAACTTCAGCCAGCTCCTCTCTCATGCCTCTGTAATTCCCTTTACTCCACTGTAATACTGATACATCTGATTTTAGCTTTTCCTTCTCAAAATGCAAGGTGAATTGATCACTGCCTCCTAAAGGTTCTTTTACCTTAACCACCTAGTCAAATCTGGGCCATTACATATCACCCAATCCAGAATAGCTGTTCCCCTAGTGGGCCCTTTTTACATGCTTTTTCCATCTCAAATTGTAATTTGCAACATATATTAACATTATACATGAATCTTAGAATAGAATTATTGCTTCAAAGTTCGAAGTACATATATGTCACCCTGAGATTCATTTTCTTGCAGGCATTCACAGTAAAGACAAGAAACACAAAAGAATCAATAAAAGACCGCCCCCAACAGGGCAGACAACCAACCAAAGTGCAAAACACAACTGACTGAAAATACAAAAAGAAAAAAAAAATTAAAAAATAAATTCATAGAAGAAACCACACTTAATATAAATACAATCCTGATCCAGTTTTAGAGTCAGAATATCACAAATTATATTACGACCAACCTGTTATTACAGATTGGACAATCCATAATAACAGTCCAGATATAATATTACAGGATAAACAAGCAAGAACAACTTACCTGATAGATATAACCATTCCAAACACACAACATACAGAAATCAATAAGTGAAAAACACCAGATATATGCTGAATTAAAAGAGGAAATTGAAAGACTCTGGAACATGAACAGGGTATACATTGTGCGATAGTAATATCTACAACTGGTATCATCACAAAGTCACTACATGATAGCATTAAACAATTTGGACTACACAACAATATCTAATACATTTTCAGAAAGCCAAAATATTAAACACAACCAGAATAATCCGAACATTCTCAGCAACTGAGTAATAAGCATGCTTGGTTATGCCTGCACTTCAGGTTTTACCAGTTTTTAATAATAATAAATAAATAAATCAGCAATATCAAGGACATGAGATGAAGAGTCCTTGAAAGTGAGCCCGTAGGTTGTGGGATCAGTTCAGTGACGGAGCGAGCAAAATTGAGTGAAGTTATCCATACTGGTACAGAAGCCTGATGGTCGAAGGGCAATAACTGCTCCTGAACCTGGTGGTATGGGTCCTGAGGCCCCTGTGCCTTCTTCCTGAGCAGCAGTGAGAAGGGAGCATGGCCTGAATGTTTATACTACTACAACAGTTGGATCAATGCAAGTCTTTTCACCTCCAAAAGGTTAGGGGTTGTCTCCATCTCTATCGCCCATGAACAGTTCAGTGCAACATTCACAGCAATTATAAAACTTTCTGGATGCAGTATTAAACCAAGGACCTACTTAAAACAAACATAAAAGATCTTAACGCACCCTTCAAAGAACAGAAGGAGTTCAACTGCATTCCTCCTTATCATTACTGAAACAGTAGCTGGACATAGCACATTTAACGATCTTAGTTGTAAATTATTTGATGATCATCTTCAATTACATCAATCTCATTATAAATTTTATTTCTCTACATATTTTAAATATAGCAAAATATTACAGTTCCCCAAATCGATATTTATTAATGTTGTCAAATATCTACAATGGTTAATAGAGCTGCAAATTAAATTATGAAACTTTCTTTTTAAATCTTTTTATTAATTTTTCCAAGATTATAAACAAAATAACAATGTTGATACAAAGAGATTGGAATAATCTTATTGTTAATAAACATATACAAAAAAGATTTCAGATAACACAGGTATAGTAGACTTCCAAACTCACGATGTAACTAATCATAGAAAAAAAGAAATAAAAAGAAAAAAAATACAAAGAAACCCTCCCCCAAAAAAAAACCAAAAAAAAACTAAATACTAAACCCAAAAAAACTAACGGAACAAAACAAGGCTAGACCAATATCTTGAATCGAACAGGTTCAATAATGTCGTCAACTCCGCTCCTCTATTTATATATATTTTTTAAGATTATGAGAACACTCAGTCCTCTTTTATTGTCATTTAGAAATGCATACATGCATTAAGAAATGATACAATGTTTCTCCGGAGTGATATCACAGAAAACAGTACAGACCAAAGACTAACACTGACAAAACCACATAATTATAACATATAGTTACAACAGTGCAAAGCAATACCATAATTTGATAAAGAATAGACCATAGGCACAGTAAAAAAAAAGTCTCAAAGTCCCGAGTCCCCGACAGCAGGCAGCAAAAGGGAGAAACTCCAATACCTCCAGGCACCATCAACTTGCCGATACGTTGGAAGCAGCCGACCCTGAGTCCATCCATCCAAAAACTCCGAGCTTCCGAGCAGCCTCTCCAATACAGTCTCCCGAGCGCCATCCTCTGCCGAGCGCCTTCGACCTCTCCCCGGCCGTTGAAACACGCAAAGCCGAGGATTTTGAGGCCTTCAGCTCCAGAGATTCCGGTTACCATGCAGCAGCGGTAGCAAAGCAGACATTTCAGAAGTTTTCCAGATGTTCCGCTGCGCTCTCACGTCTGTCTCCATCAAATTAGGATTGTGCACGGTCCCCTACTTGGCAGATAACAGATATTCATCACCGAAGTGGCCACGCGCACTGTCGCCGTGCCGCCATCTCTCTCCCCTCCCGGGAGGATTAAGTTAATACAAAGGATTTGGAATGGTCAAATTACATCATATGAAAGTGTTGAATAAATGGTTTCCAAGTCTCTTCAAATTTAACTGAAAGATCAAAAATATCACTTCTAATTTTTTCTAAATTTAAACATAATACAGTTTGGGAAAACCATTGGAATGCAGTAGGAGGATTGGTCTCCTTCCAGTTCAATAAATTAGATCTTCTGGCCATTAAAGTAACAAATGCAATCATCCAACAGGCTGAAGAAGATAAAGATCTATGTTCTACCATTGGCAATCCAAAAATTGCCATAATAGGATGGGGTTGTAAATCAAAACGCAGAACTGTTGAGATAATCTCAAAAATATCTTTCCAATATTTTTCCAAAAGAGGACAGGACCAAAACATATGAGTTAAAGAAGCCACCTCAGAGTGACATCTGTCACAAACAGGGTTTATATGGGAATAAAAACGGACTAATTTATCTTTAGACATGTGGGCTCTATGCACTACTTTAAATTGCGTTAATTTAGCACATATAGAGGAAGTACTGACTAATTGAAAAATTTTATCCCATTTCTCTATAGGTAGGCAAAGTTGAAGTTCCCTTTCCCATTCATTTTTAATTTTATCAGATATTTCTGGCTGTAATTTCATAATTATATCATAGATAGATCCCTTCTGAAGAGGATTTAAACCTAAAATGTTAACAACAATATCAGTAGGGTATGAGGTCAGAAAGGTAGGCAACGTAGTATTTAAAAAATTTCTTATTTGTAAATATCTAAAAAAAGGGGGATCTAGGCAAATCAAATTTCTTAGATAACTGTTCAAGACATGAAACAGTTATCCAAAAATAAGTCACGAAAACATGTTATACCTTTGGTTTTCCATATCAAAAAGGCTTGGTCCATAACCCAGGGTTGAAAAAAAAATTTGGTATGATAGGGCTTGATAATATAAATGTGTTCAAACCAAAAAATTTATGAAATTGAAACCATATTTGCAATGTATGTTTAACTATTGGATTAGCCATTTGTTTATTCAATTTAGATAGTACAAAAGGAACTAAAGTTCCTAGAATGGAAGCTAAAGAGAACCCTTGTACAGAGTAGCCTTCAAGGTTTACCCAATGTGGGCTTGGAATCATATTCCAAACTTGTGTCCAGAATATTAAATATTGGATATTAATTGCCCTATAATAAAACCTTAGGTTAGGCAGTGCTAAACCACCATCTTTCTTGGACTTCTGTAAATTTTTTTTTACTTAATCTGGGATTTTTGTTCTGCCATATATAAGAGGAAATTTTGGAATCAATAGTATCAAGAAAGGATTTAGGAATAAAAATTGGTATTGTTTGAAATAAATATAAAAATTTAGGTAAAATAATCATTTTAATAGCATTAAATCGGCCAATCAGTGATAGAGACAGTGGGGACCACTTAGTAATCAGTTGTTTAACCTGATTAATTAACGGTAAAAGGCTGAACTTGAATAGATCCTCATGTCTCTTAGTAATGTTAACTCCCAAATAAGTAAAATAGTCAGTAGTCGCTCTGAATAGAGAACATCTATAAATAGGAACCTGCATATTTAATGGAAAAGTTCGCTCTTAACTAGATTCAGTTTATAACCAGAAAAACTACTAAACTGAGCAAGCAAAGTTAATGCTGCCGGAATTGATTTCCCCGGGTTAGAAATATATAATAGTAAATCATCTGCATATAGTGATAGTTTATGAGTCTCATTTCCACAGGTAATGCCAAACATATTAGGGGAGTCATGAATAGCAATAGCTAACCGTTCCAAGGCAATATCGAATAGTAGTGGACTAAGAGGGCAGCCCTGCCTAGTACCACGGAATAGATGAAAAGGGGGAGATCTTTTATTATTAGTAAATACCAAAGCCAAAGGAGTAAGATGTATCAGTTTAATCCAAGATATAAATATCCGACTAAAATTACATTTCTCAAGGGTATTAAATAAATATGTCCATTCAACTCTGTCAAAGGCTTTCTCAGCGTCCAATGAAACAACACATTCTGGAATTCTGGGTGAAGGAGTATAAACAATATTCATTAATCTCCTAATGTTAAAAAAAGAGTAATGATTTTTAATAAATCCAGTCTGATCAGCAAAAATAATTTGAGGCAATACATTCTCCAATCTCATTGCCAATATCTTAGAAAAAATCTTAGAATCCACATTCAACAAAGAAATAGGCCTATAAGATGCACAGTCAGTAGGATCTTTAACTTTTTTTTAAGAATTAGGGAGACAGAAGCTCGATAAAAAGATTGTGTTAATTTACCTATAGATACTGCATCCCTAAAAATTCTACATAGCCAAGGAGTCAGTGTAGTAGAGAAAAATTTAAAAAATTCTACTGTATATCCGTCTGGGCCAGGTGCTTTATCTGAGTTCATCGAAAAAATAGCATTTTTAATTTCCTCTACCGTAATAGGTATGTCTAGTTTTAAACGTTCATTAGATGATAATTTTGAAATATTCAATTTCTTTAAAAATTCATGCATTATAGTGGGATCCTCAGGAAATTCTGATTGATATAAGGAGGTATAAAATTCTTGAAAGGATTTATTTATCTCCTCATGGTCAACCATCAAAGTGCCATCTTGTTTACGAATCTTAACAATCTGTCGCTTAACCGAGGCCAATTTCAATTGATTAGCCAATAGTTTCCCAGTCTTATCACCATGTATATAGAATTGACTCTTAATTTTGGTTAATTGACTTTCAATCAAAGATGATAGTAATAGATTATGTTCCATTTGAAGTTCAACTCTTTGTTTGTAAAGCTCCTGATTCGGGGCTATAGAATATTTCTTGTCAATTTCTTTAATCTTTTCAATCAGTTTAAGTATTTCATTATTAGTTCGCTTTTTTAATCCAGCAGTATATGAAATAATTTGTCCACAAATATATGCTTTAAAAGTATCCCAGTGTCCCACTGCAAATATCCTCTGTAGAATTTGTTATGAAGAAAAAATTAATCTGTTCCTCAATAAACGACAAAATCCAAATCTTGAAGCAAAGTGGTATTAAATCGCCATTGTCTAGAACTAGTAGATGTATCCCTTGATTTAATATAGCTTCAACGACACATGATCAGAAACAGCAATGAAATCATATTTACAACCGGTAACAAGTGGAATTAATCGAGAATTGTTAAGAAAATAATCGATTCTTGAATAGTGATGATATACATGTGAAAAAAAATGAGAACTCTTTCTCATTTGGATGCTAGAACCTCCAAATTTCTGAGATTCCAGAGTCAGTCATAAAAGAGTTAATAAGGGTAGCTGATTTATTCGGAAGTACTTGATTGGACATGGATCTATCCATCAAAGGATTTAAACAGCAGTTGAAATCTCCACCCATAATCAACATATAATCATTTAAATTAGGAAGAGATGTAAAGAGATTCTTAAATACTCCGGACAGTCAACATTAGGGGCATAAACATTAAGCATGACAACTTTTTTGTTAAATAACAAACCAGTAATTAGAAAAAATCTGCCATTCGGGTCTGAAACCGTCTCATGGTGCAGAAATGAAATTGACGAATCTATAAAAATAGAAACGCCTTTTACTTTGGCCTGTGAATTCGAATGGTACTGCTGATCTTTCCAGAACCTAAAAAAACGCTGATTATCCTCTTTCCGGACATGAGTTTCTTGCACAAAGATAATGTGAGCATTCATCCTATGGAATACTTTAAAAATTTTCTTCTGTTTAATCGGGTGGTTTAAGCCATTTGTATTCCAAGAAACCAAATTAATAATCTTATCCATCGTACTGAACTCAGGCATAAGGTATGTAGAGGGTGAACCAGAGTACAAACTCACGACCCCGGAAAAGGAAAAAAGGTCCAAAGAGGAACCGGAAGTTACGACATTTCGGACATTTTGGTAGTTTCAGGTCAGCCCATTTAAAAAGAAAAAATAAATTAAAAAGAAGAAAAATACCTCCCTCCTCCCACAAAAACCCGGAAAAAGCCAGAAAGTGGCCAAAGCTAAATCTACAGCTAACTCTAACCCCATCTTTCCAGAAGGCGACCCAAAAGAAATATGTTTATCATAATAAAAACCACCCATATTTAAAAAAGTGAAAAAAGTTACTATAAAGGTAAGGAAAAGAATACAACAATTACAAACATAAAATAATTACTTCTTAGTCATACTTCAAAAAAAAAGATCAAGCATCAGTTCATATTATTGGTTTTTCATATATAAATGATCGGAAGTGACGTGAAAGAAAGAGGGAATTCTAGGAAGAAGAAGAAAACAATCCATCTTAAAACATAATACTTCTCCAGTAACATTTCAAAAAAAAGGAAAACAAGCATTAAAATTGTAACTAAATAACTCTCAAAAAGAAAAAATATTTAAAGTGAGATATACAAAATCACAAACAAAAAAGCAAACTATCATTTAAAAATATAGAGCATACCTACACTACGAAATCAAGGCAGAAAACCCTCAGAGTATAAAGCTCTAATTTTACAAACTAAATATTATCTTTGTTTTAAAAAGAAAGGAAACGAAAAACAGATCAAAGGCGAGGGAAAAAAAACAATGCATTAATTCGTCCTCAACAGAGGGAGACAAATTGTCAAGCAAACTTTGAGCTTCGGTTGGAGTTTTGAACAATCTACGAGAATTGTCCGGCTTAACAACTCTCAAACAGGCTGGGAACAGTAACGCTATTTTATAGCCTTGACGATAAAATTCTGACATCTGTGGTTTAAAAGCCATCCGTTTTTTCAACACTTCTTGGCTGTAATCTTTGACAATTCGTAATTTAAAACTTTGAAACTCAATCATGCCTTTCTGCCGAGCAGCTCGAATCACTTGTTCCTTATCATGAACATAATGAAACCGAACGATGACTGGCCTTGGTCTGGCCAGTTTCGCTGGTTTAAAACTTAAAGAACCATGTGCGCGGTCTAACAGTGGGGGTTCTTCCAATATACCTGGACCAAACACATCCGCTAACAACTTAGAAAAATATTTAGTAGGATCTCCTGTCTCAACATCTTCAGGAAAACCGATTATTCGCAAATTCTGACATCGAGAGCGATTTTCAAGATCAATAGTCTTAGCCTAATAACACGCCAGCTGTTAAGTTACCAAAGTTAAGTTTTTTTTCAAGAGCTTCAATTTTTCGATCCCTTTTGCGGCCATCTTCGTCTAGTTCCGCGATTCTAATTTGTTGTTGATCGATTTCACCTCTGAAGGATTTAAGATCATCTTGAGTCATTTTCACCACATCTTCAATTACGGCAAGTCTTTGATCAACTGTATCGTCTCGAAGTTTCTTCATTGCTTCAGCAGTTCGTGGAGCTTCCTTCGATGCTTCAGGATCACCATCTTTTTTCCCATTCCCGCCGGAGCACTTTCCGTTTTTAACTTCTCATGCTCTGGTAAGCATTTTCAGTAAGTAAAAGTCGAAGTTCAGTGATATACTTGTAGTATAAATCGTTTAGTGTAGGTATAGGTAAAGTATATAAGAGTGGTTACTTGTAAAAAAAGAAAAAGGGTGTGGAGCGTCGCCAAAATACAGCTCACTCCATGAGCCCCCTGCTGGAAAGTCCTAAATTATGAAACTACTGGCTTGCAAAGAGTTAACTTGGAAAAGAAGACATCAACTCCACGTGAATTGATATCCCTAAAAAGCTAAAACAGAGAAAGAAAAGAGATTCCAATCTCCAAGGAGCTGCTTTTGTAAGCTGAAGAGCTCTTGGACTGGTTGTGCCATAAACAGAACATTCAGATGCTTGAAATTAATCAGGGGCTGTGGTAGCAAGGCACTGACCCCTAGATGACAGAAGTCACCAAGGAAGTGAAAACCAGTGTTGCACAACTAAAATAACTTGTTAACCTTCAAGCAAATAATTTACTTGATAATTAGAAAATCATTTACAACAGAGTCGGATCAGACTTGCTAAAAATGCCACTTGTACAATATTCCCCAATGGAATATTCCAATGAAATGGCAGCATTGCTTGAAATTAAATTTATTCCATATTATTGTTCTCTCATCATCTTCTACTTTGCTCACTGCTGCAGGCCATGGAGGGCAGATATTATTTTATCAAAAACATAAGTCTTCCCAACTGTTCAATTTTGAAGAGGCTGTTTTAATACATAGAACATATAGAACATAGAATAGTACAGCACATTACAGCCCCTCGGCCCACAATGTTGTGTCAACCCTCAAACCCTGCCTCCCATATAACCCCCCACCTTAAATTCCTCCATATACCTGTCTAGTAGTCTCTTAAGCTTCACGAGTGTATCTGCCTCCACCACTGACTCAGGCAGTGCATTCCACGCACCAACCACTATCTGAGTAAAAAACCTTCCTCTAATATCCCCCTTGAACTTCCCACCCCTTACCTTAAAGCCATGTCCTCTTGTATTGAGCAGTGGTGCCCTGGGGGAGAGGCGCTGGCTATCCACTCTATCTATTCCTCTTATTATCTTGTACACCTCTATCATGTCTCCTCTCATCCTCCTCCTCTCCAAAGAGTAAAGCCCTAGCTCCCTTAATCTCTGATCATAATGCATACTCTCTAAACCAGGTAGCATCCTGGTAAATTCCTTCTGTACCCTTTCCACATCCTTCCTATAGTGAGGCAACCAGAACTAGACACAGTGCTCCAAGTGTGGCCTAACCAGAGTTTTATAGAGCGGCATCATTACATCACGACTCTTAAACTCTATCCCTCAACTTATGAAAGCTAACACCCCATAAGCTTTCTTTAGCTACCCTATCTATCTGTGAGGCAACTTTCAGGGATCTGTGGACATGAACCCCAAGATCCCTCTGCTCCTCCACACTACCAAGTATCCTGCCATTTACTTTGTACTCTGCCTTGGAGTTTGTCCTTCCAAAGTGTACCACCTCACACTTCTCCGGGTTGAACTCCATCTGCCAATTCTCAGCCCACTTCTGCATCCTATCAATGTCTCTCTGCAATCTTCGACAATCCTCTACACTATCCACAACACCACCAACCTTTGTGTCGTCTACAAACTTGCCAACCCACCCTTCTACCCCAACATCCAGATCGTTAATAAAAATCACAAAAAGTAGCGGTCCCAGAACTGATCCTTGTGGGACACCACTAGTCACAATCCTCCAATCTGAATGTACTCCCTCCACCACGACCCTCTGCCTTCTGCAGGCAAGTCAATTCTGAATCCACCTGGCCAAACTTCCCTGGATCCCATGCCTTCTGACTTTCTGAATAAGCCTACCGTGTGGAACCTTGTCAAATGCCTTAGTGAAATCCATAAAGATCACATCCACTGCACTATCCTCATCTATATGCCTGGTCACCTCCTCAAAGAACTCTATCAGGCTTGTTAGACATGATCTGCCCTTCAGAAAGCCATGCTGACTGTCCCTGATCAGACCATGATTCTCTAAATGCCCACAGATCCTATCTCTAAGAATCTTTTCCAACAGCTTTCCCACCACAGGCATAAGGCTCACTGGTCTATAATTACACGGACTATCCCTACTACCTTTTTTGCACAAGGGGACAACATTCGCCTCCCTCCAATCCTCCGGTACCATTCCCGTGGACAACAAGGACATAAAGATTCTAGCCAGAGGCTCAGCAATCTCTTCCCTCGCCTCATGGAGCAGCCTGGGGAATATTCCTTCAGGCCCCGGGGACTTATCCGTCCTAATGTATTTTAACAACTCCAACACCTCCTCTCCCTTAATATCAACATGCTCCAGAACATCAACCTCACTCATATTGTCCTCACCATCAAGTTCCCTCTCATTGGTGAATACCGAAGAGAAGTATTCATTGAGGACCTCGCTCACTTCCACAGCCTCCAGGCACATCTTCCCACCTTTATCTCTAATCGGTCCTACCTTCACTCCTGTAACATCCTTTTGTTCTTCACATAATTGAAGAATGCCTTGGGGTTTTCCTTTACCCTACTCGCCAAGGCTTTCTCATGCCCCCTTCTTGCTCTTCTCAGCCCCTTCTTAAGTTCCTTTCTTGCTTCCCTATATTCCTCAATAGACCCATCTGATCCTTGCTTCCTAAACCTCATGTATGCTGCCTTCTTCCACCCGACTAGATTTTCCACCTCACTTGTCACCCATGGTTCCTTCACCCTACCATTCTTTATCTTCCTCACCGGGACAAATTTATCCCTAACATCCTGCAAGAGATCTCTAAACATTGACCACATGTCCACAGTACATTTCCCTGCAAAAACATCATCCCAATTCACACCCGCAAGTTCTAGCCTTATAGCCTCAAAATTTGCCCTTCCCCAATTAAAAATTTTTCTGTCCTCTCTGATTCTATCCTTTTCCATGATAATGCTAAAGGCCAGGGAGCGGTGGTCACTGTCCCCCAGATGCTCACTCACTGAGAGATCTGTGACCTGACCCGGATCATTACCTAGTACTAGATCTAGTATGGCATTCCCCCTAGTCGGCCTGTCCACATACTGTGACAGGAATCCGTCCTGGACACACTTAACAAACTCTGCCCCATCTAAACCCTTGGAACTAATCAGGTGCCAATCAATATTAGGGAAGTTAAAGTCACCCATGATAACAACCCTGTTATTTTTGCACCTTCCCAAATCTAAAAATTGCTGCCCAAGTTGCTGGATGTCAACTTCTACAGAATTTCTTTTCTCTTTTTAATTATGTTAATATTATTTTATGTGCTGTATGTGATACATGTACTGTGTATTGCACCTTGGTCCTTGAGGATCATTGATTCGTTTGGCTGTATACACATGTACGGTTGAATGACAATAAACTTATACTTGAAGTAGAAGTACAAAGACAGCTGTGCTAAGTCTAACAAAACCATTTAATGCAATTTATTAAATTCACATTTACAATTTTGCCATTGACATTATATGATCTTCTCCCACTGTAATTGATTCACTCAAATCAGAGTAGGATGAAAAATATTTTCTGAGATGTTATCCTTATAGGTAACACAAAATACGGTAGCATATTGTAATGAGTAGAGATTTATCAATAGGTTTGCGGAATGGATAGATAGCAGATGAAATTTAATGCCAAGGAACATGAAATGGCAAATTCTGAAAGGAAGATTGAAAAAGGGCATAATTTTGAATGAATGCAGAGCATCGTTCATTGAAAGTGGCCGAGCAAATTTGCCAAGTAGTCATGGCGTACTTTGGGCTTTATCAAAAAGGTGAAAAGTACATGAGCCAGGAAGGATGTTGCTGCAAGTAAGCCTTCCATTTCACCCAGGCATACACATACTTGTGCATGTCAACTTGACCACAACTACAATGATCATTACTTTGTCATGATGGAGAGGCTTGTGAGGTCCTGAGATCCCAACAGCGATGCCGTCTGGAGCTTAGCTCTTGGTAGGGTCACCCACGGCAGTAAGGACAAGGGGTGGTTCCAGACAAACAGCTATCAAGACCTCAAAGGTGGAGCTGGCAGAAGATAAATGACATATCAGAATGGCAGTGAAGGTAGTGGAAGGCTGCAGCAGTGAAAGGTCCCCAGTCGTCATGCACTCTATACCACTGGACCCTTACCTAATCTGTCAAGGACCGTGGCTGCCCGTGCATCAGCCTCCCCACATTGAACAAAGTCATGCACAAGAATTCTCCATTAAGGGAATCCACCCTAACATCTCGGTAAAGTGAATCCTGGATCAGCCTCTTCAGCCACCCAAGGACCCACCAATAGACAAACTCTTCAGTGAACATCGTACTCGACTTGAGTGATCACACTACTACTACTACTATGAACCATAATAAATTACTGGTTCTGCCGTGGAGAGAGTATTATTTCCAGTTCCAGTCATCATTCTCCAGAAAAGCTGTGAAGGGTTTTAGCAGGATGCAGAAGAGATTTTCCAGGGATTAGGGACTTCAGGTATGTGGATAGACTGGAGAAGCTCGGGTGGTTTTTCTTGAAACAGAGAAGGTATGGTAGAGGTATTTTAAATTATGGTACAGACAGCACAGATCGAGAGAAGCTGATCACCTTGATGAAAGAGTTAAGAATGAGAGGGCACAGAATTGGCAAAAGCAATTAAAGTGACATGACACAGCCAATGGCTGGAGTCGCAAATGCACTGTGGTGGAGGTAGACTCAAATGCAATGTTCAGAAGAGAACTGAGTGACTACTTGAGATAGAAGAATTTGCAAAATTGTGGTAGAAGAGATGAAGAACAGAATTAACTGGATTGTTGCTCCATAGATTGGTGTGGTGGGCAATTAAGCAGATTCCTTCTCTACAAAAGTATCTTTTAACTGGATTTTAAAGTAAATGTATAATTTTCACAGTTACAAAGAGGTAAATTCAGAGCCTTCAATAACAGAAAAAAAACAGAAATGACACTTAAAATCCATTTAAAAGATATTGTTTTTTCTCCTTTCAAGAACTGACACACGACAGTACATTTCCATGGTCCTCCAGCTGGATGCACTTCATGTGCAACCCTTCAAAGTGTGTATTTCAACTGTGACTAAATATATAAAGCTGCCAAATCCTCCAAAGGTGATCATTCAAGAGATATCCTGCTAAATGCATTTGTATTATTGAGACAACTATCACCACATACCAAAGTTTGAGAAGATATAATATGTTACCAAAGACACTGGCAAGTTTTTACAAATGTACTGTGGAGAGCATTCTGAATAGTTTTGTATGATCACCTTAACTTCCAGTTTAAGATGGTGCTACTGAAGGGGAGCAAAAGACTGGTAGTTCAAAAGGCAAGAAATTTGACTAAAAACATTACTAATCACACCTTTTCTGAAGTAAATTGTAGTAAACTATCACCACAAACAATGAAGAGATGAGCAAAGCTGAAGCTGATTGGACGGTTAAGCCATGCTGGTGCGCTGCAAAGCTTAAGCGTAACATGTTCGAGATGGTGTCGCAGATGGAGTTGGAGTGAGCGATTCAGAGGGGAGTCGTTGAGGCGGAGGAGTTTTGTGGCCGTCAAACTAACCCAGGTGTGAGGTTGGATTGCTCTAATTGCTGATCTGATTTGGATAGATCAAGAACGGTTTTGGGCTGGGCAACAAGGTCTGGACCCAGAGCGCATCACTGTGGCAGCTCCTGGTCCTAATGCGAGGCATGAACCACTGTTTGGACAATTTAAATGCCAGCCCAGATAGACTGGAAAGGCAGGATGTCAGGACAGGAGGCAAGAGTCAGACCGATTCACAATGAGGCTGTGAGACAATCCCAGTTGTTGTGTTTCATGTCTGCGAGCTTCGCAGCAATTTGCCCTGCAAATATGATGAACTGAGACTAACGCTTTGGGGTCTATTCTGGTTGCACCAGGGATTCGGATCTAAGGATGCAATTTGGTTCAGAATGCTGTTGTGCATTCTATTCTTTGTATGATTTCTGGTTTTTGTCTTACTTTGCGCATTAGGGTGTTGGTCTTTGTATTTTTTTAAATTGGGGCTTCTTTGGGGCTTTCTTCCTGTAAACAGACAAATCTCAAGGTTGCCTAAGTTATACAGTCGGCCCTCCTTATCCGCGAGGGATTGGTTCCGGGACCCCTCGCGGATACCAAAAAAAGCAGATGCTCAAGTCCCTTATTCAACCTGTCTCAATGCGGTAGACCTTAGGACCCAGCGGAACCCCAGACCTTTTTAACCTGGCTCAGTGTGGTGGGCATTAGGACCCGGCGGCAGAGCTCTGAATCCACAGTGTTTCTGTTCACGAAAATAATCGCAATCGCGATTTAAAATAAAGTGGAAATAATAGAGCGATCAGAAAGAGGTGAAACGCCATCCGTCATTGGAAAAGCGTTAGGCTACAGTCGGTCAACGATCAGAACAATTTTAACGGATAAAATGAGAAAGGCCCTGCCTGTTTAAAGCAACAATTATTACGCAGCAACACAGTGGTTTAATTATTGGGTTTTGGGTTTTTGATCCTCCACATCAACCCGGCAGGGATGGATAGTGCACTCAGGAGCGATCTGTCACTGGATCGAACTCTGGAATTGCTGTTCCCGAGCCTGGTGCTGAAACATACGTTTCTTAAGTATTTTATATGCATAGAAAGGTAAAATATATACTATATACTAAGACAAACATTTGACTAACTGACGCTAAATAATACTGGATGTACCTGTTCCGACTTACTTAGTAAGAGAACTTCCATTTTTTTAAAGATCCCAATCCACGATAACCTATGCACATCCTTCCATATAAATCATCTCTAGATTACTTATAATATCTAATACAATGTAAATGATATGTAAAATAGTTGTAATACTGCATTGTTTAGGGAATAATGACAAGAAAAAAAAGTCTGTACATGTTCGTACAACAAGTGCTGGAAGAGCACTTCCGGGTTTTCTCGATTCGCGGTTGGTTGAATTCGCGTATGCGGAACTCGCGGATAAGGAGGGCCGACTGTATATACTTTGATATAAATGTACTTTTGAATCTTTGAATGGTTGCATCATCATCTGGTATGGAGGCACCAATGTACAGGAACAAAAGATGCTTCAGCGGGTTGTGGACTCAGTCAGCTCTATCGCAGGCACAAGCCTCCACACCATCTCCAGAAGGCGGTGCTTTAAGAAAGCAGCATCCATAATGGAGGACCTAAAACATCTGGGACATGCCCTCTTCTCATTACTACCATCAGGCAGAAAGTACAGGAGCTTGAAGGTTCGCATTGAATGTTTTCAGAACTTTTCTATTTTTTTTTATTGTAGCTTATAGTAATTTGTTATGCCTGCATTATACTGCTGCCACAAAACTCAAATTTCACAACTTATGTTCGTGGCAATAAACCTGATTCTGAAAATGGCAGACCATACTGCAGACAACTGTAAGCTCATACACCATTCATAAAAAGTTATGGCAATACAAATTTGAACATGGGGCTCCTCCAAACTACACATATCATTTTCGTTGTTAAGATTTTAATATACCTCTAGTTCTGAAAAAAAGATTTCTTCTGAAATCAGATCAAGATACTTCTACATTACTCAAAACTTAAGTAATATACTGGGGCTCTTTATAAATTGGATCCTTAAAACAAGCCTTAGGAGTGTCCCCTAACAAATGCTGGGTATCTCATTTTTGTAGGTTACCTCAGTGGAACAATGCATAGAACCGCTCCAAATATGCTTGCAGAATTACAATCAAAGTAATAGTGACCCCCATGGGTACCATTAATACACTGCAGTCAGTTGCCATCACAAGACTGAAATATCTCCGTGAAAACTTCCAGTGCCTAAAATGTAATTAAGCATTTATTTCAAGAGGCATAGGTGAAGTCATACAGCACTTTGGCCCACCATGTCCATGCTGACCATGGAGTATCTATGCTCATTCCATTTTCCAGCACTTGGCTCATAGCCTTCCATGCCTTAGCATGTAGATACCTCCTTTCTTTTTCAATCTTTTTATTAAGTTTCAGAATTAATGAACATAACAATAATAGTAATGATACAAAGAGATCGGGATTACATTAGTAATGGTTAACATGTACAAGCACAGATTCCAAGTAACAAATATAGTTTAGCCTCCCAATCTCATAGTAACTAACCATGAAAAAGATATTTTATGAAAAGAAAAAAACCCTTAAACTAAAAAAAGACAAATAAAGATTGGGCTGTCGTATTACATCGGCTAAAATTATTATTTGTCATTAACTCTGTTCCTCTATAAATGAACAAAAAAATTACTACAAAGGATTCAGAAAGGGTCAACTATTTATTGAATAAATGGCCTCCAAGTCTCTTCAAATTTAACCGAAGGATCCATAGTACCACTCCTAATTTTTTCCAAGTTTTGACATGCTATCGTTTGGGAAAACCATTGAAATATAGTAGGGGAATTAGAGTCTTTCCATTTAAGTAAAATGGATCTTCTGGCTATTAATGTAACAAATGCAATTAGACGACAAGCTGACGAGGATAAGTGACTAGAGTCTATCACTGGTAGTCCAAAAATTGCAGTAATAGGATGAGGTTGGAAAGCAATATGCAGGACTACTGAAATAATATCAAAAATATCTTTCCAGTATTTTTGTAGAGGAGGACAAGACCAGAACATGTGTCAAGGAAGCTACCTCGGAATTACACCTATCACAAACAGGATTTATGTGGCAATAAAAACGAGCAAACTTATCCTTGGACATGTGAGCCCTATGTACCACCTTAAATTGTATCAAGGCGTGTCTGGCACACATTGAGGAAGTGTTAACGAGTTGAAGAATTTTCTCCTATTTCTCTGTAGGTAAAGGTATCTGAAGTTCTCTTTCCCACTCATTCTTAATTTTATCAGATGTACCTAGATGTATTTTCATAATCAGATCATAAATAAATGAATTATAATTTATACAATATGAATATGGTTTCAATTTCATAAATTTTTTGGACTGAATAAACTTATCCTGTCAAGTTCTATTATATCTAATTTTTTCTTTCAACCATCTAGAATTGATCAAGCTTTTCTTTTATGGAAAACAAGGGGAATAACATATTTTTGTGATTTATTCATGGATGATTGTTTTATGTCTTTTGAACAGTTGTCTAATAAATATAATTTGCCTAGATCACACTTTTTCAGATTAGAAATTTTCTGAATGTTATTTTACTTACCTTTCCGATATCACATCAAATTGAAGTTAAGCAAGAATTTTAAGTTTAAATCCCTATCAGAAGAGTTTAATATCATTTATTTATGATGTAATTTGAAAATATGCCTAGGTGTAGATACTTTCTAAAGGTTATGAGAGTCTCTTGCCTCCACCAGTGCATTCTGGGTGAAAAAAATCTTCCTCAGATCCCCTCTAAACCTTCTATCCCTGCCTTAAAAGGATGCCCCCTTTGATTTTATGACTCCTGCTACAAGAAAATGTTTCTACCCCATCTGTGACCCTCATTGTTTTTATACTGCGATCAAGACTCCCTCACTCTCTTCTGCTCAAGGGAAACAAATTCTGCCTACTCAGTCTCTTGTTAAAACTGCAGCACTCTATCCCAAGCAGGATACTGATGTTTTCCAACATATTGGTGTACTTCCTCAGCATGCTCTGCAACGAAATCACATTTAATGTCTGGAACTAGTGGACCCATCAGCCCAAGAGGGTCACTGATGGCTGAAGCAAGCACCAACATATCCCTCCAGCAGGGAGACCATGTGTGATAAAGTATGTATACCAGCTGTGCCCTACCCAATGTTTTACAATGATGTACTATAGTCACCTTGTTCTTATATTCTATACCCCAGCTAACAAAGGTTTCTACATACTCTGACAGCTAAAGCCTCCAGGCTTACTCAGCCCCATTTCTATTCCTTTCCAGGAAACCACCTACCAACTGTGTCCCATACCGCCATTTGCAATAAATAGGCTTCCAGAGTCACTTTGTCAATTCTCATCGCAGCCTGGCTATATTTGTATTAAATACTCATTTTTCATACAACGTTTAACATTGGAATATGCATTTCTGTATTTTTTTTCTCCAATCATTATTACCCAAGACTACATGCTACAGAAAAATCTGGGAGTTGAGCAAGACTAGCATCGCTGGTGAACTAAGTGGGGCTTTTTTTTAAATGGTCGCTTGACAGTGTAACCAAAGCGCTTGTTTCTGTTATTTCAAACCGCAGTTATACTGTATTTTAATAAGCAAAACCATTAATCTACAATAGCTCAATATCAATTGTTATGTTCACCTATCAATTCACTGTTTTTTGCAGGCACTGACGCTTCACACTCAGAGGGTGGCGGAAGTGTGGAATGAGCTTCCAGCAGAAGTGGTGGATGCGGGTTTAATGGCAACATTCAAGAGAACTTTGGATAACTACGTGGATGGGAGGGGTATGGAGGGATATGATCTAGATGCAGGTCAAAGGCACTTGGCAGATTAAGAGTTTGTCATGGACCGGATGGGTGAAGACCCTGTTTTTGTGCTGCACCTCTCTATGAGTAAATGATAGAATAATCCACATTCCACATATTCCTACCAAAGTTATGGGAAGTTAGGGGCTTTGCTTAAGATAATTGCAGCACAATATTACAAAACCATTAAATAGTGCAACAAATTCAACACCATTCACATACAAAACATTAAATTATGACAAAATTGATTATATTTAAATAGATTATTTTCGATATTCACTATTAAAATGATGCATTGATTGAAATGTCAGATGACTGCATTTACAGAGAAAGAGAAATACCTAGTTTTTTTCCTTCACAATTACCGTAATCATGATACAATTTCACAAGAAATTGCTGGATAACATCTCATTTAACAAGTCACCCTTAGTTTTGTTACTGCCTGATATGATGAGTCAATGGGAACCATCTGAAGCAATTTCCCCCCCCCCCCCAGCTGCTACAGAACAGGAAGAGAAGCTGAATGTTTTTGTCAGTAAGACTTGTTTGTTTTTCAACACCCAATTTTCTCCTTAAAATGCTTAATCTAGGTACTAATGGCTCTCAAAGTACCTAGCTAGTTTACATAGTGCTGGGAAGCAGGTCATAACCAAATCCTGCTTTTGCCCCACATCCACTCCAACTTGACTACATCAGTAAGGCACTGTAAATTTGGATCATGTCCAGGAGCAACAATATAATTGTCTGGGGTGAAATACATTTATTCATTTTTTTGGGATCTGGGCACCACTAACAAAAGGCCACCATTTTTTGTCCATACCTAATTTCCTCAAGAAGGTAGTGCTGCAGTCCTTCTGATAATGGTACTCATAATCAATGTATTTGAAGATCACTATACCATGCAATTCGGAGGAAATCCAGAGTTCCCATTCACTTGCTGCTCTTGTCTTTCTTGGTGGTAGAGTTCACTAATTTGGAATCTATCACTGGAACATCCCAAGTGAGTAACTGCAATGAATTTTGAATGGCACAGTAGTGTAGCGGTTTGCGTAACACTATTACAACACCAGCAATCACCGATGGGGAATTCAACTCCCACCACTATCTGTAAGGAGCTTGTACATTTTCCCGGGGAGGTCACATGGGTTTCTTCCAGGTGCTGTGGTTTCTTTCCACATTCCAAAGACATATGGGTTAGGGTGAGTGAGTTGTGGGCATGCTACATTAGAGCTGGAAGCATGGTAACACCTGCAGGCTGCCCCCAGCACAATCCTCTGGCTGTGCTGGTCGTTGACTCAAATAACGCATTTCACTGTATGTTTTAATGTGCATGTGACATATAAAGCTAATCTTACAAAAAAAGGTAATATACACTATAGCCATGGTGTATCAATAGTGAAGGGTATGAACAGTCAAGATGTTTAATGGGGTGCCAATTAAACAGGTTGCCAAAATGGTGTCAACCTTCTGGAAAATTAAAATTGCACCGATCCGGGCAGGTGGAGAGCACCAGACCCTACTTCTGACTTGTGCCTGCGGAAAGGCTTTGCGGTGTCAGGAGGCGAGTCATTTGCCTCCTGATAAGCTGCCTCTGTCCAACCTATAAGGAATTTATGAGAGAGGCCCAGTTGAATCTATAGTCAATCTGACCCAAGGATGATGATAGTGGAAGACTCTGTGAAGGTAACATGACTACGTGTTAACTGAAGGTGGTCAGACTGTTGCTCGTTAGGGATGGTCAGTGTCTTGCACTTTGAGGCATAAATGTTACCTGCCACTTTTCAGCCCATACTTTAACATTATCGACATCATCTATTGAGAAACCGCCACAGAACTGAAGACCCTAATAATCAGTAAACATCCTATTTTATGAAAGAAGGAAAGTCATTGAGGAAGCTGCTGATGGAGCTGGGCTACAACTGTGTCCTGAGGAATCCTTACAGAGGTACATTGGGGTGGAAATAAGGCATAACTCCAGCAACTGAAATGTTTTTACTCTGATGCCCATTGATTTCACTGTTGCCAGGGCTCTTAGACATCAAGGCAGTCACTCTCATCCTGAATTCAGCTCGTTTGTCATGTTTGGATCAAGACTGTGATGAGATCTGGAGATGAGAATATCTTGGAAAGGATTTTGGGTGTTACTTGGTGAGTCAGTCACCATAGGATGCTCAGCTTCTGACATGCTCTGATTAAGTTTATGGTCAATGGTGAACACCATTTCAGTGATAGTGGGGGACTGGCAATGGCTATGCCAGTGAATATCGAGGGTAGATAGCTGTCTTTCTTGTTTGAGATACAACTTGTTTGGACACCAATAGTACTTGGCACTGATTAGCCTGTGCTGTTCAGATCTTGCTGCAAGCAGGTGTGAGCTTCATTTGTTGCAACACTGTAAATGGAAATAAAGATTGCGCTTTTGCCAGCAAATAACCTCACTCTGACCTCATGATTGAAGGGAAGTCACTGATGAAGCAGCTGAGGATGACTGGGCCTGAAACACTGCCCTTAGGATCTCCCACAGTGATGCATGCCCTGGAGCTAGGATAATTGGCTTCCAACAACTGCAGGCATCTTCCTTTATGTGAGGTCTGACTTTAACCTCAATTCCCTTGACTCCAGCTGTACCAAGGCTTCTCCATGCCAAAGTAGTTCAGATGCTTTCCTAATGTCAAAGACAGCCACACTCATCTTTTTTCTGAAATTCAGCCCTGTGATCGATGTTTGCATTAAAGGTGGAGCAAAATAGTCCTGGCTGGTTAAGTAATGGTGACTACTCAGTGAAAAATACAAAAAATAAAACAGGAGATGCAATATTAAGCCACTTGAGTATACCCACTTCATTCCAAAACTTGTTTTCATGAGTTACAGGTGACATTGCTTCAATTTGTTAAATCACAATATTGCATCAACCACTATTGTTCTGCATTTTTTTTAAAATGGAATGCTTTCGAACAAAGTACACCAAGTTTCAGTCACTACCATCCCGGTTATAGAGTCCAGCCCTCTGCCCACCATGTCCATGCCAATCATCAACGACTCAATTTTCTGATCCACAAGGACAAGAATTTCCCAAATTGTCAATGTCATGATAATCACAGGCAAAGTCATTTCAAGGGAAACCAGCAGACATTTCCAACACACATGACACTGCCTTGACCCACTGAGCCCCTCCAGCTCCTTTGTGTTGCATCAGATTCCAGCATCTGCAGTCTCTTGCAAGTCCACAAGTCCAACGGCTAGACACCTCCAGTTAATCAACTCTACACAAACAATGCTGGAGGAACTCAGCAGGTCAGCCAACATCTATGGAGGGGAATATAGTCGACAGTCCGGGACAAAACTCTTTGCCAAAATAAATGTTGACTGTTTATTCCCTTCCATAGATGCTGCTTGACTTGCTGAATTCATCCAGGATTTTGTGCATTGCTCTAGATTTCTAGCATCTGCAGAATCCCTTGTTTTTACAAGTCCTCCCCACCACTGAGCATATCTACATGAAGCACTGTTGCAGAAAAACAACATCCATCATCAGGAACCCCCACCACCTAGGTCATGCTTTCTTCTTGCTGCTGTCATCAGGAAGGTGGTACAGCAGCCTCAGTTCTCACACCATCAGGCTTTTGAATCAGAGGGGATAACTTCACTCAACTTCACTTGCCCCATCATTGAAATGTTCCCACAACCGACTGACTCTTTCAAGGACTCTTCATCTTATGTTCTCGATATTTGTTGCTTATTTATTTATTAATTATTATTCTGTTTTTGTATTTGCACAGTTTGTTGCCTTTTGCACACTGGTTGAACACCCAATTGGTGCAGTCTTTCACTGATTCCATTATGGTTATTATTGTGTATGCCCTCAAGAAAATATATCTCAGGGTTGTATATGGTGACATGTATGTACTTTGATAATAAACGTACTTTGAACAACTCTACCAATTGGTTCATAATGACACCTAGAGGAGAATTAACAGAAATGCACACTGGAACAAAATCCATTATACCCTGAAAAAAGATGTCAATAGAACAGGGAGTTCAAGAAAAGATCATTCTCAACTAATTCAAGTTTCCAGTCAATCCAGAATGCCATGGTCCATTATCACATGGCTATAAACAATGGGAATGCTTCAACCATGAGGATGCTTTCCTCTTGGGGTCCGCTGATTTAGAATAGGGCATTAATTGTATCTGGAACCTTTCTTATTTGTAAGATACAGCTTCACACTCAATAAAATCCGTGAACAAGAGGAGCAGATTTTCTTTGAATATTGTAGTACATGACACAGCCATATTATCTGCATCCATTACTGCAACTTATTTCCTTCTTTTTCAGCCCTCTTCCACTTATCCCTTCCTAGCTGCTTACTTCATACTCCCCTCCTCCACCCACCCACTTTCCCCTTCATTTGGTTTCACTTGCCAGCTTGTCCTGCTCCCTCTCCCTCCACCTTTTTATTCTGGCTTCTACCCCTTCCTTTCCACCTGCTGACTTTCCCCAGCATTTTGTACATATATACTGCTCAAGATTTACAGTACTTGCAGAGTCTGTTATGTCCAGAATAAAAAGTACCTTTATAGCCCTCAATGCTGTATGCTTAAACCTATTTGGACATGTATATCCATGATCTAAGCATTCCAACACTAATCAGTCATGGAATATTGCTCCTCAAAACTAAAATTGGTTTTCCTTCATGCTCTGAACTGAAAGTCTACTCTTTTATTCCAACAGCACTCCAGAGAATTACTCTTTTTCCCTCAAATGTAGATTTTTGCCCAGAAAGTATACGCGGATCTGCAGTCAAGCACTGATGGTAGAGGTCACACATTGGTGGTCTTTGCTGTGGAAGCAACCAGGGATATGAACTGAGTGTGCCACACCATTAACTTAACTGTTCTAAACTTTATATTGTTCTGGCACCTGCATCAAATCATTATCATTCCTTGATGGTAATTTTCATCCTTTTATTCAGCAAGATCAAATTACCTTTTAATTCTCATTTGACTCAAGGTTGATAATGGACAAATAATTCAAAGATGAAAGTAACAAGAACAGCTCAGTTTTAACCACATTATTCTCCTTAGTTTGGCCTGTTTTTCTACTACAATTCAAATTAAATACCTGGTATCCCCAGACAAAGAGAATCAGAAAACTTTGTACTTCCAGCAAAACAAATTGTTGCAAAGTCCTAACAAATTATACAGTCATACTGTATTGTTACAAATACCTAAAAAAAACTTCTATCGTCCCTGTTCTATGCTCTGTGTTCATTATATTAGGATTCTACATGGGGGGAAAGGGGGATATACATGAAAAAAATTTGAACAGCTCAAGTTTAACCAAAATAAGTTTTCTTTTGAAACAATAAATTACATGTGGCAATATCAGTGCAGGGTCATTTGAAATTAGTACGGAAACTCTTCCTTTCCAACAGCAAAACAATATCATACAAAGGCCCACGTGTTCATCTGTTAACATTAGCAATATGAATTTTTTGGCAGCAGCCTCAAAGATGGCAAATGAAGTAAAAATACTGCATGATGTTACAAAGTATGGAAGTATGGAATACTACAATTGGCACAATCATAACCAGTCAAGAACAGGGGAGGAAAAAAAGGTCTTTCTCTGCTACTTAATGTCCTCTGCCAAAAATCCATTGAGTATTTACACCAGGTGAAAATAGAATTTAATTTATCTATAATGTTTTTCTAGCCACAGAAACCTCTTGCTTATTATCTAGGGTTCCATATGAAAAACCATCAAGTAAATGAAGCTCTACACTGTAGTCTATAGGGTCGTAGGGAATTCATATGATACTCGGACCCCAGCATGATTCACTTCCTAGATACAAGGGTATAAATTGGAACTATCAATAAAACATTAAAGGTACATTTTTTGAAGATTTAAACCATGATACTCAATTAATTTTTTCACCATCTTTCTTACCAAGACAATTTTAAAAGTATGAATTCTTAGATCCAAATTATTTCATAATTTTGTTATTTATATATAGGCTATATTGGAGCATTCATTGAACTTTAATACCTGAAAAATATTAGCAGTATTCACTCAAAAGAACCTTGAAAACTCATCAGGTAAACATAAAGAGGGTTCAGTGGTTCAGACATCATGACTCGATGGAATTTTTATGCTTCATGATCTCAGAATGCTCTTTTCAGACTTTCTTTCTAATTCTCAGTTTATGGCAGAAAATCAGAGCATAATGTTAAATAAAAATTACCTTTATAAGCTTACTAATACAAGCACACAAGAGTATGGAGCCTTTAAGAAAAAACGACCACAAAAAAAAACAACCAGAGGTGCAACAAAGTAAAATGCAATATAAATTTACAATAATGAATTGACATCCTTCATACCATTTCCCCAATACTTGTCCTTCATGAAATTTCAACTAAAGATCTGACATTGCTTAGAAAGTGCAAAATGCCAGATTTGGCCAGAAAAAAAGTGCATATTCGTCATTGGCAAGTGCAAAATGCTGAGGCAAATAGATTTCATATTTCATCTTAAGTCATAATATCTACTTTCTTCTTGAGTGAAACTGCAAGGAGAAATAGTAAATGTGCATTTCAAGGAAGCATATTCACCCTCTGGCTTTGGATTTCCAAATGCCCAGGTCGACGCTTCCTCAGGGGGATCTTTAGTCCAGACAATACAAGATGGAGCAAATTTACCTGTCGATATAATACATAGGTATCAAAAACACATGGGGATTGGTACGCCAAATAAAAATGACTGAGCCAACAACTTCAAAACTAGACATACTTAATCTGGTTCAAACTGTGGGGAACCAATCACCAACACCACTCAGCATGAGTATTAACAGTATTTCAAAACAAAAAGGACTACACCGTTTTCAGGTATTTGCAACAAGAGTTATGGATCCCATGTTATGCCTGAAACAATTATACAAAATGAAGACTTTAATCACTGTCCTATATTGACACTTTACATCTCTTTTTGCACTACATCAGACTGCACCATTCTGCTGTTTTTGTGCTCGTTGCTGTGTTTATTGGTGTATTTATCATTTCCATTATTCTGTTTACTCTGATCTCATGCAAGGAAGAAATTTCATTGCATCCTGGTGTATATGACAATGAACTAACCTGAATTAAACTTAAAACCTACAGTTACACAGAAAGGAAATGCAGTGAGGTTTAACTTTATACTTAAGTCAAGGAGGACCTCCATAATATGAACAGCTTTGGTGTAACAAAAGTTGCCTCGTGCCTCTTAATGCCTTGATTCATTGTCACAAGGTTTAGCTGTATTGCCTTGACCTGCAATACACTACTTCCAGTTTGATTAAAGGTTAGCTTGATTTGTCATAGGTACATTGCAACACCAAAACATACATTAAAATGCACAACTTGCATCAAATTAAATCAGCAAGGATTGTGCTGGGTGCAGCCTGTGAGCGTCGCCACACTTCAAGTGCCAACAACTCATTAACCCTAACTGTACATCTTTGGAACGTGAAAGGAAACTGGAGCACATGGAAAAAACCCATGCGGTCAAGGGGAGAACATACAAACTCCTTACAGACAGTGGCAGCAATTGCTAGAAATATGGTCCTGGAAGCTGGCTGGTATGTTGAAGCTATGTTAAATATATTAATTTGGCAGCATAGCACATTCAAGCAAATGCAGTACAAATCAACATGAGGTGTCACAACCAATCTCAATTGTGTCCTCACCACATATTTTGCAACACACTATTTCTTACTTTGTATGCTCCAACCATTCTACAATTCTCTGAAGTTCTAATCTGCACTAGGATGTGTGATTACAGCTTGCACATTATGGATATTTAAGGAAAGCATCAAACTGAAAAGATTTACAACCTATAACCAGGAAGAACTCAAGCACAGAAATATATCATTGCTAAGTAATTCATATTTCCATAATTGTAGCTACAAAATTCAACCATAATAGAAGAACTGTTACAGTTGTAAAAATAATTGAAACACAACAACCATTGTCAGCTGCAATGAAAATTAAGTAGAGAAATTGCTGCTTTAAATGAAGGTTCTAACTAATAGCCTCAAAAATTCTTGAATGTTATTATTTCAGCTGTAAATGATGTATGTTGATCACAGTTTAAAAACTATAAAAAATGAAACAATGTCATGAATCTATGATAAACTGGAAGTAGAACTGTGGGTGAAATATTACAAAAGTTGACTTCAGCAAAACCTCAGAAGTTCATGGTGTGTGCTTTCACATAGAAACAAAACCATCATGCACAACAGATTGACATTCTCATTTTCTAGATGTTGCTGCAGAACCTAGTAGACCAACACCACACTTAAGCATATGTGTGTGCACGCACATGCACGCGCACACACACACACACACACACACACACACACACAGTACTTGCAATTAATTTTATGCACAATTCACAGGAAAATAAAACAACCAAAGTGCTTTTAGAAGAGCATCATCTGGGGAACACAATTACCTAAGGAAATATTAATTTTAAGTTGCTTACATGTACAGTTAAAATCTACTGTTTTGTCTTATTGCATGGATCTATCAAAATGGCTTATTTCAATCAGATAATTAAGTACACTTCTCGGTAACTAAGGATGGAGAAGTGCCACAGAAAAATCACAAACACAGGAAGTTGATTTTCAAACTGAAAAAGCACTGAAAAAAATGTCAAAATCACACAGCTGATCACGTAGCACATTGAACTGAAATGTGTACTGCTTGCCCCTCTGTGGATGCCGTCTGACCAGCTCAATGCTTCTGTATTTTTTTGGTTTAATTTCAGGAATTCCAGGATATCTGATATTTTGGTTTAATAGAATAGTTATGGTTGCTTTCATACAACTAATGTCTCACTGGTGAAACTGACTCCCAAAAGTAAATCTGTTGGGATGTGCAAGACACAGACATGGAACAGTGAGTTGTGGCTGAAAGATCATAGTTGGGAGCTTAACATCCAAGGATACATATTGTATCGAAAGAACAGACAGGTAAGCAGAGAGGGCAGGTTGGCTTTATCGGTAAAAAATGAAATCAAATCATTAGAAAGAGGTGACATGGGATTGGAAGATGTAGAATCCTTGTGGGTAGAGTTAAGAAACTGTAAGGGTAAAAAGACCCTGATGTACAGGCTTCCGAACATTAGCCAGGATGTGGGATATAAATTTCAACAGGAGATAGAAAAACATGTAAGAAGGGCAATGTTATGATAGTCATGGGGGATTTCAATATGCAGATAGATTAGGAAAATCAGGTTTGTACTGGATCCCAAGAGGGAATTTCTTTAGACTAAGGGTGGTGAATCCGTGGAATTCATTGCCACAGGCAGCTGTGAAGACCAGGTCATTGGGTGTATTTAAGGCAGAGGTCAACAAGCTCTTGATTAGTTAGGGTGTGAAACTTTACAGGGAGAAAGCAGGAGATTGGGGCTGAGAGGGAAAATAGATCAGCCATGATGAAATGGCAGAGCAGACCCAGTGGACCAAATGGTCAAATTCTGCTCCCATCTCTTATGGTCTGATTAAACATGAGGTAGAAAGAAGCAAATTTTTGACAGAGAGTGGAACTTCCCTTTCCGCTACAAAGATTAAGTAGAATGAAATACTAAGAACTTCAACAAGAGCATAACACATAACACGCATTTGCCAAGTACAAAAAATTTGTCCCAGTATTTCCGTTCCGAGGATTAACTTTACAGTTTTTGTGGAATAAATGCAAATTATGTTTACCCTTTTAGTACATTGCAATTATCAAGGCATAAACATCAGCAGGTCACACATTGAACATTGGCTTCAAAATTTTACTAATAGGTAGGGCATTGTGTGGAAGACAAAAACTTCAGGCCATGAATGTAACATTCATTAATGGCTAAAATGTGAAACTTGCTTCAAAAAGAATAAGTGAGATTAATACTGAATATGCACACAAATACAGGTGTCCCCCACTTTTCCAACGTTCACTTTACAAAACCTCACTGTTACGAAAGACCTACATTAGTTACCTGTTTTTGCTAACAGAAGGTGTTTTCACTGTTACGAAGAAAGGAAGCACATGGGAAAATCAGCGCGCGTCCCAAGCAGCCACTCGAAACGGCATTCTCGCCAACATTGCTTAAACACGTGCCTGTGAGCAGCCGTTAGCAAGATGAGTTCTAAGGTATCAGAAAACCCTAAAAGAGTTCGTAAGGGTGTTACACTTAGCGTAAAACTAGACATAATTAAGCGTTTCGATCGCGGTGAACGAAGGAAGGACAAGCAACACACATCAAAATTGCTGGTGAACGCAGCAGGCCAAGCAGCATCTGTAGGAAGAGGTGCAGTCGACGTTTCAGGCCGAGACCCTTCGTCAGGACTAACTGAAGGAAGAGTGAGTAAGGGATTTGAAAGCTCCAACTTTCAAATCCCTTACTCACTCTTCCTTCAGTTAGTCCTGACGAAGGGTCTCGGCCTGAAACGTCGACTGCACCTCTTCCTACAGATGCTGCTTGGCCTGCTGCGTTCACCAGCAACTTTGATGTGTGTTGCTTGAATTTCCAGCATCTGCAGAATTCCTGTTGTTTGTGAAGGAAGGACAAAGTGAGTTTGGCTTGTGGAAGTTGACGAAGGTGATGTTGAAGAGGTTTTGGCATCCCATGACCAGGAACTGATAGATGAAGAGCTGATGCAACTGGAAGAGGAAAGGATAACAATCGAAACCGAATGCAGTAGTGAAAGTGAAGTCATCCAGGAACTGAACGCGATGCAACTGCATGAGATTTTCGCTGCAATGATAAAGTACAACTTTAATTTTGAAAGGGTGCATCAGTTTAGGGCATATTTGCAAGATGGTTTGAGTGCTTACAAAGAACTGTATGATAGAAAAATGCACGAGGCTCAGCAGTCAAGCATACTGTCATTTTTCAAGCCTTCCACATCAGCCACAGCAGACGACGAACCTCGACCTTCGACATCGAGGCGGGCAGTCATAGGAGAAGATGAGCTGCCTGTCCTAATGGAAACAGACAATGAGATGACACCCCAGTGTCCCACCACCCCAACCCCCGGGCCCCAGACAGATACCGATTTGCGGAGAATGCAGGGGTGCAGTGGTAGCCAGGAGGCACACAGCACATCTTTAAGAAAAAAGCCAAAGTAAACAAGCTAATTAATTAGGTGCCACCCGGCACGTAATTATCGGCCCAGATCAGGGGTGACGCAATCGGCAATCGCCTCTGATCTAGGCCAACAATTACGTGCCAGGCGGCACCTAATTAATTAGTTTGTTTGTTTCGGCTTTTTTCTTAAAGATGTGTTGGGTGCATCCCGGACACTGCATGCTTCGCGGCAATGTATCGGTCTGCGGCCTGGAGGTTGGGGTCCACTGCACCACCCCAACCTCTGACGACTCAGCCTAACACACCATCATCAGTGTGCTCGGCACTGTCTTCCCAATTCCGGTAAGTGATACTACACTGTACATACATTATTTCTACTTTATATAGGCTGTGTATTTTTACATGTTGTTTGGTATGATTTGGCAGCTTCATAGCTTAAAGGTTACTGGAGAAAGTATTTTTGCCAAGAGCGCTTGCGTGAGATTTTCTGCCGAGAGCGCTTGCGTGAGATTTTCGCTACGGAGAACAGTGCAGGTAATCGTTGTAGAGAAGTATTTCTAATTTATATAGGCTGTGTATTTATCATATCATTCCTGCTTTTACTGTATGTTACTGTTATTTTAGGTTTTATGTGTTATTTGGCATGATTTGGTAGGTTATTTTTGGGTCTGCAAACTCTCACAAATTTTTCCAATATAAATAAATGGTAATTGCTTCTTCGCTTTACAACATTCCGGCTTATGAACCGTTTCGTAGGAACGCTCTACCTTCGGATGGCGGGGGAAAACTGTAAACAAGTGAATGTTAGAGGAAAGTTTGCTAATGCTGATAGAGGCAGGTAGATGCTTTTACAGATAATTCTTGTTGGCCCAATGTCGAGCTCTGTGCTGTACATTTTATGTATTTCTATGTATTTAAGTATATGGATAAAATAAAGATTCAAAGATTAGCTTTATTTGTCACATTACGTTGAAACATACAGTACGTCAACAACCAGCACAGTCCAAGGATGTGCTGGGGAGAGCCTGCAAGTGTCACCATGCTTCTGGTGCTAACATAGCATGCTCACAAATTACTAACCTTACCCCATACATCTTTAGAATATGGGAAAAGACTGGAGCACCCAGAGGAAACCCACACAGTCACAGGGAGAACATACAAACTCTTTACAGACAGTTTCGGGAACTGAGCCCCAATTGTTGATCGCTGGCGGTGTAGAGCGTTGTGTTAACAAATATGCTACTGAACCATACAGACTACTGTGCCATACCAGGTGCAAGCAAATGTTAAACTTAAGTAATATATCACCTAAATAAAGACACTTGTTGAATGGAAATCCTGAAGTGCAGATTTCAGGCACAAACTTTGTGAGCTCTGCTGGAGAAATTATTTACTCTGCCAAAACAGCAAGAAACTGGAAGCTACAGACAAGAGGAAACTAAAGCAGCAAGATCAAGAAAAAAAATGCTAGTCAGCAATGATGGAGAAAACAGTCAAGTTTACTCCAGATTTAATGACACTGGTAAGTTTGAATTCAAAGAACCAATTGCTTGAACATTTTGCATTAACAGGAGGCTAAGCGATGCAACTCAAGCCTTCCAGTACACATTACCCTTGGTTGAATACCCAATTTGCTTCATATATTAAATGTATCTTTTGTGCTGATCGAAGTCTGGCAGAGCAACAACAAAGGATAAAACAGTTGCCCAAATGCAAGGTGCAGACTGCTCCACTTTGCACAAAGAATATCTACCTTCATTCTCAACTAATGGGGAATGATGACCCTGCAAAAACCCATTTCAGGAAGGTCTCAACCTCATTTCAGGGAGGTCTCAACAGGAAGTCTCAACCTCATAGCAGTCTGTGTCAATGAATTTGTTAATTTTGCAAGACATCAGATTCACAAGTGTTTTGTGAGACAGCTGACTTCAGAATTCTGTCTTAATGTGCCATGTTCACAATAGCTGCTGTCTTGGTTGATGAGCAGGCATAGTTTTTTGCCATTTCTGAATCAGGAAACATTTTCCTAATCACTTGCCTGTGTGCTTACACACCTGGAATGGCAGGTTATGCTCAACGATGAAAGATGTGAAGTACACCTCAGCTCCAGTGACCTTCTCTGTCAGACTTTGGTTTTCAGCTGAAAAGAACTGTGAAATACTTGAGCAGTCTTCCCTGCGCTTAGCCTCCCTAATCTGTTGTGGTCCCTAAAAGAAATAAAAACATAAAGTGTATTCTTATAACAGGTGTGTGCCACTTAACGTCCATTCAGACAACGTCCGATCGTATATACATCCATAGTCACACACACACATATTGCCTGCAATAGTCGGTTTCAGAACTTACTTTTTTACATCGAAATGGGGGATTTTAAATGAGTGATTTAGAAGTTCTGTATCTTCAAGTTCAAGGTTATTGTCATCTGGCTGATTGTCCACAAACAAAACAACCTCTGTCCGGACCACGGTGTAGCCACAACACATACATCACGCACACCACATAAAACAATATATTACCATATTATTTAATAATGTAATTCAAAATGCATATAAAGTGCTCAGCACAGGTAAACAGTTCACTGTCCTAATGAGGAGACCTCGGTGGGGGCTGGGTATTTATTAAAATCAGTTTTTCTTCTGAAAACAGCTGCACTTAAACCCAGCCCATTGCGGGCTTCAATGTACCTGTAAGTGGAAGTGTTTCAGGAAAAAAACCTGAAGAATTTGCTTGCTGCAAGCGTGTTTTTAAAGATGTCTTAGTGGACGATTTTGGAATTTCGGTCCAATTTAAACCCCACTCTAATCCCCTTTAAGACACCAATGTGCCCCGCCCGTATAGGACAGCCTCGCATAGTCAGGTTGTCCCCGCCAGCCTTGGGAATTTCTTCGCCAAGCTTTTGTACTTCATCACCGACAGTTGTCCGGATCATTTCCGCGTCATTACAGATGGCAGTAACCGAACTGATGGACTATAGAACAGAGAGAGAGGGCAACTGTAAAGCCCATGTACAGAGAAAACAGATAGCACAAAGAGAGATCAAGCAGGATTCATTTATTTTCTTTCTTTTATTTCCCTCTCCCTCTCTAAAAAAAAAAAAAATCGATTTCCGGGATATTGTATATAATTTGCGGGCATCAGGGAGCCGCTATTGATATGCGAGAGACACCCGGAACTCCCAGGAGAGGTGGGATGTCTGTGATGAAGGCATGGACTAACAAACATGTGAATTCAAATCTTACCACGGCAACTGCAAAATTTGAGTTGTTAGTTAACTGATATTGGAATTGCTTAAAAATAAATCTCAAAAGGAGTGCAGAAGCTGAGGGAATTCGAGATACAGTTGCACAAGTCATAGAACATTGCAGGGCAATGAGATATACACAATTCTAGGTTTATCAATAAAGACATACAGCATAAAATACAGAAATCACTCGAACTTTTATAATACAGGCCCAGCCTCTGAGTATTGCTTTCTGTTTTGACCACCTCATTGCAGGGAGGATGTGAAGGCATTAGAAAGGGCCAGAAAATATTTTCAATGGTACTTCCTGGAAAGAGTGACTATGGTTACAAGAACAGACATGACAGCTAAGGACTATTTTCTTCAGTGAAGGCTGAGGAAATATCTGACAGAAATATATAAAATTATCTCTGGACAGAGCAGGATAGTGGTAGGCTGCTTCCTTTAGTGCAGAGCTTGAGGACCACAGGTTGTAAGTACAAATGGGCAGAGAACTGATCCTAGCTTGAAGAATACCTTTTTATAATTTGAAATCTGGAATGCACTGCCTACAGATGTGATCTTAATGAGTGAACTTGATAAGTATATAGTGAGGAGAAATTTGTGAGGCTTCAGTGAAGGTGCCAAGCCTAGAATGAATGAGTTATTCTGGTAAACAGCTAGTACAGACCTGATGGGCCAAACTGACTCCTTCCAAACAATGATTATATAAAGTCATTCAACTGCAGAATAACTGAAAATGGCTCATGTTTCTGAAGGACAATTAGAAATGGGTAAATAAACACTGGTCAAACTAGCAACGTCTGCACCCTGAGAAATGAATAAATCAAGTTTTTTTCTACTAATGCAGCAAAATATTTCAGCTTTCAGTGCCTGTCTATTAGGCTGAACAAATGTGGTTAGTTTTACACAGTTCATGTGTGTATATTAAAAACTGATTTGAGTCTGCCGTGGTTAATCTAATATCTAGCATACGGTGGAGTCCTTTTCTATACCCAATTCATGTGAAGCACATATGTGGGTGACATAACCTTCTAAAAGGCCAAACAATTTACATCATCATTCTCTCTGGGCGCAAAACTTATGCAGGCTACTCTACTCTGCTGGTTGGCAATGTATTTATGGGTCAACTCACCTCCAACTTTAGCACCTGTACATCGCAACACACAAGTCAGAAGTGAGCTGTGTTAATGCCAATGCATCTAACCTTCTGTTCTACCAATGGACTCAGGAATACTGGAGAAGCACAAGTGTCTTTTGTGTCGATTGGCTGAATACTTTCCACATCCAGTCCAGGGATGGCTAGTAGATATAGAGCATGGCCTCATGGAAGTTGTCATTCTTGATTAGAAAGGCAACTGCATTTAAGTGGTTTATTTAGTTTTCTTTATTTCATTGCTTTGTTTCTTTTTAATGAGCTTCTTACATTTTAGGGTGCTCAGTTTTAAAAATTTAAATATCTTTTAAATTCTACATTTGAACGGGTTTTAAATGTTTCTGATAATCATAATTCAAAGCCATTCAATGGCTTTGTGTTCACTGTGGGAGGCAGAGGAGTGGCTACGGCATTGCTTCGAGTCGGTGGACTACGCTGTGTTCAAGGACTCATCAGAGGATCTGAACCAATACACCACAGGTATCATGGACTTTATAAAAACTGTCGTAAACGAGTGTGTCCTCACAATATCATACAGTCTTCCCCAACCACTGTCAGAGGAAAGCAGCATCCACCATCAGGGACCTCTCCCCCACCCCCCCACCATCCAGGCCATGCTCTCTTCTCACCGCTGCCATCATGAAGAGGGTACAGAAGTCTCAAGACTCACACCACCAGGTTTAGGAACAGCTGTTAGCCCTCGACCATCAGGGTCTTGAATCAGAGGGGATAACTTCACTCAACTTTATTACTGATCTGTTCCCGCAACCTATTTCCCACTTCAAAGGACTCTTCATCTCAGGTTCTTGATATTTATTGTTTGTTTATTTTTTTTATTTTTGTATTTGCACAGTTTGTTGTCTTTTGCACATTGATTGCTTGCCTGTCCTGTTGGGTCCAATCTTTCATTGATTCTATTCTGTCTCTTGTATTTACTGTGAATGCCCACAAGAAAATAATTCTCAGGGTTGTGTTATAGTGATATATGTACTTCAAGAATACATTAACTTTGAATTTTAAACTTTAAAAAAGCAATCAGGAAAATTCAGGGCATGGCCTTGGATATGCTGCCCAAGGCCTAGTCACTACTTGTAACCCACTCCACCATGTGGGCTGGCCACGGCAGCCAGGCCTCAGAGTAATCAGTCTCACATTAGCACAAAAAGTGAAGCTACAGGAAAAGCAAAACGAAGTACATACAGGTCCAGATTGATGACAATCCTGCCCATTCTATTTCAAAATACTGCATGCGCCTTCTGGTTCACCTGCTGGAAGATATGCTTGAGTAATACAAGTAGTAACTTGAAATTGCTATTACTCATAAGCTGACAGAGATGTATAGCTTCAATACTAGCTATCAGGCAAGGCTGGAATGCAAATAGAATCATTCCAGCTTGCAAGAATCTCAAGCCATAAGTGAGGTTAAAATTCACCAGTGTTGCTCTTATTGGATTTCTGAACTCAAGCTGAATCAAGCAATATAGAAACACAGAAACATAGATGGGGATCAGTGTGACAGGCAATTTGAACTAGAGTCCAGATGAAGAGTCTTGGCCCAAAATGTCTAGTGTTTATTCCCCTCCATAGATGATACCTGACTTACTGTGCATTGTGTGTGTTGCTCAAGACTTCCAGCATTTGCAGAATCTCTATGGACTTGAACTTGAGGATCAGTTGTGAAAGAATGGCACAGACAGATTAGGTGTTTTGCAACCTACTGCTCCCATTTCTCAACACCATTTCATCAAGATTTTCTCCCATTATTACAATTTCAGTCAGGTGCAACTATGGCCATTTTTTCTTGTCTGGAATCGCACAGGTTAGCGAGGAGTCACAATCATGGAACCAGTGAAGAAAATTTATTTTAAGCTAAGTTACAAGGATTTCAATTCACAAATGTTTCAGGCTGAGACCCTTCATCAGGATCCTGGCTCTAAATGTCGACTGTTTATTCCCCTGCATAGATGCCAACTGATCTGATGAAAACTTCCATGTGTGAATTTCTTACATTAATGTCCTATAATATTATTTTTCCAGAATTAAACAAGATAATAGGAATAATATTTCCACAAATGAACTACAGATGGATTCATGTTACCAAAGAGCAATGCTCTCTTGTAACCTACCAAAACAGCAACTGCTTTCAAGGCAACAAGAATCAGAAAGCTAGTCAACTTTGGAAAGTATTTCAACTGAGCCTAATTCTTCCTGCGCATTACCTCATCCACATATCAATGGTATGTGTTCAATAGCTATCAGGTTCAGGTTTAGGTTCTTTCCTAAATCAGGGACAGTCACAAGTATTGGTTGTGTGGTCTTTCTGATTGGCACAGCAGCAGTCCATACCAATGTGCTTTTGGTGAATGAAGCTTTAGGCAAGTGTCAAATAAGATGCAATTCAAATGCAAGCAAAGCAAATCATAAGCGAGCTAATTTAGCACGATTCATCCAGATCAGTGCATCTGTTTAGTGGGTAAATGTATCAGACAGTTTGGTACTACTTCATACTGATGAGACCAAGATTGATCCTTGAACAATGTCAAGTTAGCCAACCTTAAATTAATATTTCTAGGGCTACGCCCACACTAGACCGGATAATTTTGAAAACACCGGTTTCGAGTAAAAACAACAGGCATCCACACTAGGCGTTTTTCAAAATATCTCTGTCCACATTAAAACGGATATTTGGGCGAATCTACTCCTACTGGGCATGCGCAGACACATCTACAGAAAACAAGCAAAGAGGAAACGGTATAATATTTGCATTTCCGCAGCAGCGTTGTGCTATTTCCATGGGTCAAAAACTAGAGTACCAACAACAACAGCGAAAGAAAGTTTTCAACAATATCTTCGAGGAATGCAAAGAAAACCTCCACTGGAAAAAGCAGACTGGACTTCTTCGCTTAGACAGACAATGAAGTCGAGCTGTTTCTGTGAGTTACCAACGACTACAAAGTCAACAAAGCAGTGGAGAATGTGGAGATGTTTAACTCCAAACAAGCTATTAACGTAGACAATAAAGTAAACAACACACGCATGAAGCCGTCCTCTACCCAAGATCAACAAGAGGGTGGAATCTCCTGCCGCCAGACCTGCGCAGTATTTCTGACATTAATATTTTTAAAGATAGACTCAATCAAATCAACTTAGGGGATCTTGTCAAAAAAGCTCACTTTACAATTTAACTCTCACGCCGTTCACACCGACTACGCGTTATAACAGCCGTCTGGCAGTGCTTGCGCAGTACCAAGCAGAAGCAGAAAAAGCATTGTTGTCGTGGTGTTGTCATGGCAGCATTTTTAAATATCTCTGTTTACCCCATCCACACTACAAAGCGCAACAATCGTTTTCAAATTTGCACATTCTGGAGAGTGTTTCAGAAAAGCTCCGTTTTTGGGGGATGAAAACGCCGTTTCAATGTGAACGGAGGGTCAAAACGAAGAGAAAAAGCTTTGTTTTCAAAATTATCCAGCATAGTGTGGACGTAGCCTAGGTAAACACTCAGTGGCCACTTTATTAGGTACGCCTGCTTGTTAATGCAAATATCTAATCAGCCAATCATGTGGCAGCAACTTAATCCATAAAAGCATGTAGTCACGATCAAGAAATTCAGTTATTGTTCAAACCAAAAATCAGAGTGGGGAAGAAATGTGATCAAAGTGACTTTGACCATGGAATGATATATGGTGCCAGACAGGGTGGTTTGAGTATCGCAGAAACTGCTGATCTCCTGGAATTTTCATGCACGAGCTTACAGAGAATGGTGTGAAAAAGAAATAAAAACACCCAGTGAGCAGTGGTTCTGTGGGTGAAATGCCTTGTTAATGAGAGAGGTAAGAGGAAAATGGCCAGACTGGTTCAAGATGACAGGAAGGCAACAGTAACTCAAATAAACGCGTTACAACAGTGGCATGCAGAACAGCATTCCTAAATGCACAACACATCGAACCTTGAAGTGGATGGGCTACAGCAGCAGAAGACCATAAACATGCACTCAGTAGTCACTTTATAAGATACAGGAGGTTGCTAATAAAATGGCCACTGAGGGTATTGCATGTGGCCTGGGTATTAGAAGTGGGGGGAAAACATTAAGTAACAACTTATGAAGATTTCCTAGTGGACCCCCCCCCCCACGCACCCACCCACACACATACACAAAAACAAATAAATAAATAAAATGATTAAATACAAAGACATTTTTACATGAGACAATGATCAACCTGGTGATGGCACATTAGGTTTCATTTTATGTGCTAAATAACAACTTGTACTATTCAGTTTGACCAGAAGCACAATTACACTCACATAATAAAAGCAGAGAATGCTGTAAATACTCAGTAGTTCAAGCAGCATCCGTGGGAAGAAAAATAACTTTTCAAGTGGATATGTGGAAAGAAGAGGGTCTGACAAGGGCATTTGAGCCAAAGCATTAGCTCTATTTCTCTTTCCACAGATGCAGCCTGACGTGAGAATTCTGTATTTCATTTTAGATTTCCAGCAACTACAGTATTTTTGATTTTCAATACTTACTACATAGCCTCACCTATGAAATAATACACACTTTGATGTAATGGGAAGCCATCCAATGCCAGTAAATAAGAATATAGAAAGCAATGGATTTGATTCCACTTTTAAGGTTCTTGTCACTCTTACACTGCTTTCACAGACAATAGAACAGTTCAAAGGGCTCATTCTGAAATCTGCTCTTTTATGTTCACAGAAATTGTTCAGTGATACTAATATCCATTATCTTTCAATCCTTAAATTCAGATATTTTGATGGAAGCACAGCATAGTCTATTTAGTTCCCCTCATTAAGAATGGAAAAAGGCTTTAGTTCTTAGTACGACTGCAGAAAACAGAGAAAAAAAAATCACTCCAGTATTTTTATGACCTAATATAATGGGAGCAAAACTATCACTTCTGAACAGAAAGCAATTAGTGCTCAGAATCTTGTTAATTTGAAGCCAAGCTCCATTGCATTCTAACAAACCTTTATGGTTTCTGATCTGGGAAAACTAAGCAGATAAACTGAAAAGGGTTATATTGCAATACTGTTAATACCAGTTATAAGCGATCACTGAAAAGCTGAAGTGCCACATTTCCATCTGTACTCATAACATTTTACTAAAAGAAATTATTTTGAGTAAATCTTATTCATGCTGTTAATAATTTATTAACATTTTTGCAAGGGGTTTTAGAAGTGAGGAAGTTACAGGTCATTTGATAATTAAAGTTCAAAATGGTCTAGCCCAGCCTGATATCATATTAACAAGTTCTCAGTTATTCCTTACTGGGATTAACAGATCTAATAATGCACCATACACACAGGCATTTATTTAGTGGATTAGACCACAGCGTCTAGTTTAGTTTAAAAGAGAGCAATGCACATAAATAGCAAAATGCCAGGGCTTATTTGTTCATTGATGCAATTCAAAAAAGGAGGATGTTATGCCTATATTTTGTTAAAACACAAGTCAGAGGACCATACAGGGCTCAAGGTCCCATACACTGGAGAAGGATGAAACCAAAACCAACAGGTTAAAAGCAACAAACCACAGTTCTTTAGGACAGGTGACTTAACAGAGGTCTTTAAAATTGATAAAGGGTTGACAGGGTAGTCAGAAAAGATCCTGCAAATTTGTCGTGACTCAGACTGAAGATCATGGTATAAAACGGTCACCAACAAGTAGGAGAATTTTCCACAAGGCAGCAAATAATGTAGATACATTTTAGGACAAGTTAAATAAATACAAAAGGACAGGGTATGCTGATATGATGATGAGGAGAGAGCAGGAAAGGAAGCTTGTGTGCAGCATAAACACCAGCAATGGTCACTTGAGGCAAAGGGACCATTGAGTTGTTGCAAACATTATGTAATCGTTAGTACAGCTGGAGCATGATGACTGCAATAGATAAAAGTTTGCTTCCTCCCATTGTTTATGCCAGTAATGATCACAGGGAGAACATTAATATTCATAAAGACTGCTTAATTGATACATTTGTGGAAAGATCAAGAAATTAACTGAAGCATATACTTCTACAAAAAAAAACATTTATTTTCCTCGAATAGAAAAACACTAGAAAACAAAATGATTGGAGTCACATTTTGTCATGTAGCCACAGAACTCAATGCATTAATTTTTAAATAAAAGTTATTAACATACAAGTTAAATAGTCTCCCAGTGGATTAAAGGCGGTGGATAACGCCAAATAGCAAGGTGGTGATGGAATCTTTTACAAATAGCAATTTGGCACAAGAGAAATCAGTTTACAATCTAATTAATCTTCTCTTCTTTAAAAACTTGCATTTATACAACACCTGCTGTTGAAATATTTGATGTACTGTACCCTGCAACCAATTAATTAACTCTAAATTGTGATCACTAGCTTTACAGTCAAAAGCTCCTTTCAATTCGGACATGCATTATATGCAAGTGAGATAATTTTTTGTCATTATTTGAGAAATAAATGTCGGCTGCACCATGAGAAAACCTTTAAAAAAATCATAATGACAAAAGAGACCATTCAGCTCATCAAGTGCACAGAATTTTTTTATTAAAAAACAATTCAATTATCCCCTTCCCTTCCCATTTTACATAACCTTTCATCATGAACCAATCTACCTTTTGAAAGCCCTAATTGCATAATCCTCAGTCTTGTGATCTTCTTAAAGAGTGAAAGAAATATGGATTGTCAATTTAGACAGCAACTCTTGCCACCTCTGGATGCTCCAAAGTGACATAATGTAGCACATGGAACCATATGAGCACATTAAGGTGACTCAAACAGATAAAGAATCAAATCATTGAGTGTTAATAGAGAAATAAATGTTGGTGAGGACATTAAAACTCTTTTGCTCACCTAGAAAATGCTTACGAATATTACATCGGAAAGAATAGATGGGATGTTTAATGAAGTGTTCAGATATTAATTTTAAACTGGTCTGTCCTCTGGCCTTCAGGAACAAGTTCAACAATTAGAATATGCTCCGAATGTTGTCGCACAATGTGCTCACTATACTTGATTCATGATCTTCATAGGCAAAGGACATTTTCAATGAGTTTATTGTTATAGTAAATTAGCATAGTCATTTCAACAGGAATGGTAAATGAAGCAGGGCAAGCGTGTTACCATTACTCCTGATCAACCATTATTCTCACAAACCCAAGAAAATATGCAGATGCTGGAAATCCAAAAACAACAACAGCAGGCCAGGCAGTATCTATACAAAGGAGTAAACAGTTGACATTCTGAGCAGAGGCCCTTCAACAGTCCTGTTTACTCTTTTCCACAGATGCTGCCTGGCCTGCTAAATTCCTCCAGCATTTTGTGTATGTTGCATTATTCTCATAAAGACCTTCTTTTTAAAAAAAGAGATCCAGCACTGTAATAGGCCCTTCCGGCCGAATGAGCCCTCACCACCCATATACACCCAAATGATCAATTACAGGTGTCTCCCGCTTTTTGAACGTTCACCTCACGAAACCTCACTGTTATGAAGGACCTACATTAGTACCCTGTTTTTGCTTTCAGAAGGTGTTTTCACTGTTACGAAAAAAAATCAGCGCGCGATAAAAAATCAGCGCGCGAAAAAAGGCAGCGCGCCCCGAGCAGCCACTCTCCCCCGGATTCGGAATGGCATTGCTTAAATACGTGCCTGTGAGCAGCCGTTTGCAAGATGAGTTCTAAGGTATTGGAAAAGCCTGAAAGAGCTCGTAAGGGTGTTACGCTTAGCATAAAACTAGACATAATTAAGCATTTCGATCGTGGTGAACGAAGTAAGGACAACGTGAGTTTGGCTTATGGAAGTTGACAAAGATGATGTTGAAGAGGTTTCGGCATCCCATGACCAAGAACTGATAGATGAAGAGCTGATGCAATTGGAAGAGGAAAGGATAACAATCGAAACCGAATGCAATAGCGAAATGAACGTGAAGCAACTGTGAGATTTTCGCTGCAATGATAAAGTACGACTTTAATTTTGAAAGGGTACGTAGGTTTAAGGGATATTTGCAGGATGGTTCAAGTGCTTACAAAGAACTGTGTGATAGAAAAATGTGTGAGGCTCAGCAGTCAAGCAAGACTTCCACATCAGCCACAGTAGACGAAGAACCTCGACCTTCGACATCAAGGCGGGCAGTCATAGTAGAAGATGAGCAGCCTGCTCTAATGGAAACAGACGACAATGAGATGACACTCCCATGTCCCACCACCCCAACTCCCGGCCACGGACAGATACCGATTCGCGGAGAATGCAGCGGTAGCCGGGAGGCACACAGCACATCTTTAAGAAAAAAGCCGAAATAAACATGCTAATTAATTAGGTGCTGCCCGACACGTAATTAGCATGTTTATTTCGGCTTTTTTCTTAAAGATATGCTGTGTGCCTTCCGGCTACCGCTGGACCCCTGTGTGCTTCGCGGCAATGTATCGGTCGGCAGACTGGAGGGTGGGGGCCACTACACCACCCAACCTGCAACGACTCAGTCCAACACACCATCATCAGTGTGCTCGGCGCTGAACCAATTCCGGTAAGTGATACTACACTGTACATACATTATTTCTACTTTATATAGGCTGTGTATCTTTACGTGTTATTTGGTACGATTTGGCAGCTTCATAACTTAAAGGTTACTGGAGAGAGTGTTTTTGCCATGTGAGGGGATCCAGGAGTACTGTTTGGAGAGAGACATTTATCATTGATGGTTTGTTTGGAAAGGAGAGAGAGACAGAGTTATTTACCACTGATATGTTGCTTTTGGGGGGGGGGGGGGGGGGGGAGAGGGAGGGAGGGAGGGAGGGAGGGAGGGAGGGAGGGAGGGAGGGAGAGAGAGAGAGAGAGAGAGAGAGAGAGAGAGAGAGAGAGAGAGAGAGAGAGAGAGAGAGAGAGAGAGAGAGAGAGAGAGAGAGAGAGAGAGAGAGAGAGAGAGAGAGAGAGAGAGAGAGAGAGAGAGAGAGAGAGAGAGAGAGAGAGAGAGAGAGAGAGAGAGAGAGAGAGAGAGAGAGAGAGAGAGAGAGAGAGAGAGAGAGAGAGAGAGAGAGAGAGAGAGAGAGAGAGAGAGAGAGAGAGAGAGAGAGAGAGAGAGAGAGAGAGAGAGAGAGAGAGAGATTGAGATTGATTAACGGTTGGACTGTCACTTTAAGGCATTGGAAGTAACTTTGGATTTTTACTGAGTTTGGAGTTGGAGACAGCACCAAGCAGCTTGTAGGTTGCTATGGTGACCAAAGGCGGCGGACACTCGATGTTATGATTTTCATCTGGTTATTGATGTTACTTCCAGGGACTTGTTGCCTGCTTGTACTCCTTTACAGACAATGGAGGGAGGGACTCTTTGAATGTCAGGTGATGCTCAGCAGAGAGATAAATGGGAGGTCAGATGATACAGACCTCAGGACATATGATCTGGACACTGAAGGAGCATTGTTGTGCCTGCAGAGAAAGTGGGTTTTGGAGGATCGATCAGGCGGATCAATCCAAATTGCTATTCCATCGGTGAAGAAGGAGTTGACTGGTGGGGAGTTGTCTATGTGTCCACCCTCGCATCGGTGATAGCTCCACCACAGAAGACCGGTCCCCCTGGTTAAAGTCACAGTCGGTGACTTGTAAAGGATTTCGGAGGATGACGAGAAGATCGACGGCATCAGCTCACCTGAAGACTCAACTCACTCACTCTCTCTCTCTCTCCCGATCACTATTCAACTACATACCATGAACTGAACTGAACTTTACTCAACATCGTAAGACTGTATCTTTTTACCCCTAGACTTAACAAAGCTTGGTTTTTTCATGCATATATATTCCACACTTACTTTTATATATAATCATTGCTAACCTGTTTGATTTATTTACATTAATATTACTGCATTGCGTGGTTACTAATAAATATTATTAGTTTATAGCAATACGAGACTCCAAAGTGTTTTCCACCTCTGCTGGTTCTTTATCCCCGTCACGAGGTCCGTGACAGCCAACAGCGCTTGCGTGAGATTTTCTGCCGAGAACACTTGCGTGAGATTTTCGCTTCGGCGAACAGTGCCGGCAATGATTGTGGAAAAGTATTTCTACTTAATATAGGCTGTTTATTTACCATACCATTCCTGCTTTTACTATATTTTACTGTTATTTTAGGTTTTATGCATTATTTGGCATGATTTGGTAGGTTATTTCTGGGTCTGCGAACGCTCACAAAATTTCCCCATATAAATAAATGGTAATTGCTTCTTCGCTTTACGACATTTCGGCTTACGAACCATTTCATAGGAATGCTCTACCTTCGGATGGCGGGGGAAACCTGTAATCTACTAACCTGTACATCTTTGGAATATGGGGGAGAAAAACCAGAGCATCCAGAGGAAACCCGCATGGTCACAGGAATAACATACAAACTCCTTAAAGACAACAGTGGGAAATGGACCCGGTTCACTGACGCTTTAAGGCGTTATACTAACTGCTACGCTAGGAGTGTTTGATTAAAGCTATAAAATGCTGAGAATCAGAAAACGAACACACAAAAGGTGAGACCTGTAGAAAAATATGTATTGTTTTAGCTGAAGATCAGATTCTTCAATAGTCTTTTGATAAACACAGAAAATGCTGTAAACATTCAGCTGGTCAGGCAGCATCTATGGAAATGGAAACAGAGGTAACATTTCAGGTCAAAGATCTTTGGTCAGATTGTCATTTTTAATTTATTATTTTATACAACAGGCCTCCAGTCAGAAAGGCAACCATCTATAATCACTCTCTGGCTTTTCCAATGTCAAATCCAATTTACTACCTCACCTTGAATTCTGAGCGACTGAACTTCTTGGCCAAAATCCCATGCGGGACATTGTGAAACGCCTTATTAAAACCCATGTAGACAACATCCACTGCCTCGAAAATGCAATTTTCATGCTATGGATTATCTGTGAACGAGCCATCCAGGTACAAAAAGACATCTACCTACGTTTCATCGACTATACAAAAGCTTTTGACACTGTCAGACACCAAGATGTTCTGGAAATGCTTCAAGATCTTGACATAGATGGGAAAGATATACGCTTCTTGTGAAACTTATACTTGGACCAGACAGCATCCATCAGAATAGAAGGAGAAGTGAGCGAGTATGTGAATATCATGAGAGGAGTCAGGCAAGACTGTGTCTTTTTGCCAGACTTGTTCAACCTGTATGGTGAAAATATCTTGAGAAGTATCAAAGACATCAAAGGATTCACAATTGGAGGCCATAATATAAATAACATCAGATATGCTGATGACATCGTACTAATAGCTGACTCAGAAACAAAACTTCAAGAACTACTCACTATAGTGGCAGCAGAAAGTAATCGCAGAGGCCTCTCAATCAACACCAAGAAGACATGGTCATCTCCAGAAAGACAACATCTCACAATGTGTGATCACGATTGGAAATACAAACATCAAACAAGTCAACAAATTCAGATATCTTGGCAGCCTAATAACAAGTGATGGCAGGTGTGACAGATATCAAATACAGAACAGCAATGGCGAAAGAAGCTTTCCAAAAAATGAAGACCATATTAATAGACAGAAAGATGAGCATATACACTAAAAACAGAATACTTCAGTGCCACATTTATTCTATCCTGACTTATGGAAGTGAATGCTGGACCATTTCCCCAGCAATGGAAAAGAGACTAGAAGCAGTTGAATTATGGTTCTACAGGAGAATGTTAAAAATATCATGGACCACACACACATCAAATGAAGAAGTTCTCAGAAGAGCCCAAGCAGTTCGACCACTCATACCAACAATAAGAGAAAGACAACTCAGATTCTTAGGACACATCATGCGGAAAGATGAACTAGAAAAACTCATACTCTCTGGAAAGATTGAGGGGAGCTAACCTAGAGGAAGACCTCGGCTTATGTACATCAAAAGCATAGCCAGGTGGCTACACATTGAGGAAATGGAAGTCACCTAAAGAACGAGGGATAGATCTATATGGAAAACCATGGTCACCAACGTCCACATCAGACATGGTACCTAGACAGACATTTTATACAATAGCCTTTTATCTTATCATGGCATCAGCAGACGATGCCCACCTTTTTCTATTTTTATTTTAATCCACCAGATGTAACATGAGAAGTGCCTAAGTGAATACCAGATGTTACTGTTGCTCATCTGAACACCCAGAGGCAAAAAGAAATAGCCATCATTGGGTTCAAAGTACTAAAGTCTGGTTTTCTGTTTGATCCTTCTTTTACGATTTCTTCCCCCATTCAGGATCAAAACCCAAATAGGACATCAGGATGACAAATGATTCATCCTCACAGGAGATTCACAACATAGAAATGTACAGAATAATGATAGTTTCCCTCATTTTTCACACCAGGTAAGAAGCAAACACAGATTCAATAAAATCTTTCAAGTGACAAGTTATGAGGATTAGACACTTGCATGGTTATAGGAGAAAGGCAGGAGTATGGATTAAATGACTATCTCTGGAAAATGTTAGGACAGGAGCAATAGACCCACTAGTCTATTTCTGTGCTGTAGTTCAATCCCCGGCTGAACAGACCAACAAGAGGAAGAGCAAAAATCCAATATATAGGATGAGCAGAACTGTATTACTGACCACTCTTACAATACCTACATTTTTAATGGAACTTAGAGAAAACATAAAATATCACTGGTTAGCTGAATCCTGAAATGGAAGCTGCCTTCAGGGTGACTCTGCCTAATAGTGTTTGACAAAATCTGTGCATGCTTTAGTGACTATGACTGTCAGCCAAGATGAAACTCATGTTGTACCATCTCAGTAAAGATGAGAGCAAGTGGTTTTAGAAAATATTCATCATTTACTTTCTCTTCACCATGTTTCTTAGTGCTATGAAAACTGTTAGTTAGGAGGAGGAGAAAGATTTTGTGAAGCCCATGATGAAGTAAAATACCTGCCCCCCGCCCCCCCGCCAGACACAGACTGAATCGTGACTCTTAAATCAATATACATCGTAATGACAATAAAACTATAGATCCTTACACAAAATTGAATTGAGTGCTAAATTCATAGGAAAAGAACCCATCAGTTTCAACTAGAAAGAAAAATTAAATTATTTGTCATATGTACATCAGAACATACAGTGAAATGCACCATTTACATCAATGACCAACACAATCTAAGGATGTGCTGGGGGCAAGTGTTGACATGCTTCTGGCGCCAATAGACCACGCCCACAACTTATTAACCCTAACCTGTACGTCTTTGGAATGTGGGAGGAAACCAGGGCACCCACAGGGCCACGGGGAGGACATATAAACTCCTTCCAGACAGCAGAAGGAATTGTACCTTGATCACTGGTGCTGTAAAGTATTACACCAGCTACAATGCTACCATGCCAGCAGCCAAAATCTCAGTTCTATATTTTGACATGCTAACTACCAGCACTATTACTATTTTCACCACAAAGTTAAGAGAGCTGCACAAGATCAATTGTGCTAAATTTGCTACTATTTTCTACCTATAATGGAATTCTACAACCCCTTCAAAATGGTAACTCATTCTAGATTAGAGCAAACTGATAATGATAGCAACACAAGAGACGTCCAGATGCTGGAATCAAACTGCTAGAGGAACTCAGCAGGTTGAATATTATCTGTGGGGCCAGGGGATCAGTGGTGAGGAGGAACTGTCAATGAATTCACTTTGCATCAGGACTGGTAAAAGTATTACAATAACCAGAGGATTAAATGCAACAACAAATTTTAAAACAAATTATTTCAATGTGGCCTCAACCTATTGAAAATATGTATTAAGTCCACCACCTTGCCCAACTTTCAACCAACTGTTTCAAAAGCCATTTTGACCCACCCTAGCCCAGCCAATCATACAAGAGTATAAAATCTTGGCTTTGGCAGTCCTCTACCTGGTGTGCAGACAGTCCCAGCAACACACAGCAACTACCCTAGGTGGCTTCAAGAATGAAACAAGTAAACGGCTGCCTCTCTCTTCTTAAGCACATCAGCTGCGGTTCAGTTTCAAACACTGCTCCCCAGAGGACCGAGAATTCAAGACAAATGAAACTCAATAGAGTTTTATGGATCATTCTCTACAGGTATTATCTGAAATTAAGAGGAGGTATTTTGGAACCAGAAGTATTACAAAGGATTAAATGTAGCAACACATTTTTAAACAAATGATATCATTGTGGCCTCAGCTTATTAAAAATAGCCATTTTGTACCACAGCTCACAAAGAACTTGTCACAGAACACAAAAATTCAATGTTCAGACATTATATCTTTGCTTCATAAAATGATGCTGAGCAGCTCTCTCTTTAACATACACACAAGAGATTCTGCAGATGCTATAAATCCAGAGTAACACACACAAAATGGCAGAGGAACTCAGCAGGTCAGACAACATTTACGGAAAGGAATAAAAAGTCAACGTTTCAGGCAGAGATGTTTCATCAAGTCCTGACGAAGGGTCTTGGCCCAAAACGTCAACTCTTTATTTCTCTCTTTAACAGTCTGTTAAAAGACTGTTTAACAGTCTGGTCACTGCATATTCACACACAAGCATACAACAGCTTCAGGACTGTAGATTCTTCCATCTGAATGCCACTTGGAAACACAGAAAACCACAACTTCGCAGAAGGAACCTCTGCTGGTAGTCTTCAATGTCCATCAGCAAGAGTGTCTCAGTAGTACCAGACTGGTAGTGCCCACAATTGCGTAGTAGAAATAAAGTCCCAACATCATCTGGAACAATTTCCTTACTGAAAGCTTACTTTCTTCATGGATACTATCTGACTTGAGATTTGCAGCACTTGGCTGTAGTGTTTAATTTAATCTTGCAATTTAAAATTGCGCCGGAGACGATCATGACCAAAACTACAAACACATAGCCAGGCATAATTCTCACTCTAGCAAAAGCAAAATACCTGGTTCAATGAGGAACATAGAAAACCATGCCATAAGTGGCGCCAGACTTAATTTTTAAAAAAATGAGATACCAGTTTGATGAAGACAAATAGTGGCATGTGCATGTCATCATTCAGGAGGAGCATGCAATAGACACAGCATAGCTATCCAAAAATAAACCTGCCCTTCACAAAGCCATGCTGACTGTCCCTGATCAGACCATGATTCTCTAAATGCCCACAGATCCCATCTCTAACAATCTTTTCCAACAGCTTTCCCACCACAGACGTAAGGCTCACTGGTCTATAATTACCCAGACTATCCCTACTACCTTTTTTTGAACAAGGGGACAACATTCGCCTCCCTCCAATCCTCCAGTACCATTCCTGTGGACAACGAGGACATAAAGATCCTAGCCAGAGGCTCAGCAATCTCTTCCCTCGTCTCGTGGAGCAGCCTGGGGAATATTCCATCAGGCCCCGGGGACTTATCCATCCTAATGTATTTTAACAACTCCAACACCTCCTCTCCCTTAATATCAACATGCTCCAGAACATCAACCTCACTCATATTGTCCTCACCATCATCAAGTTCCCTCTCATTGGTGAATACCGAACAGAAGTATTCATTGAGGACCTCGCTCACTTCCACCTTTATCTCTAATTGGTCCTACCTTCACTCCTGTCATACTTTTGTTCTTCACATAACTGAAGAATGCCTTGGGGTTTTCCTTTACCCTACTCGCCAAGGCCTTCTCATGCCCCCTTCTTGCTCTTCTCAGCCCCTTCTTAAGCTCCTTTCTTGCTTCCCTATATTCCTCAATAGACCCATCTGATCCTTGCTTCCTAAACCTCATGTATGCTGCCTTCTTCCACCTGACTAGATTTTCCACCTCACTTGTCACCCATGGTTCCTTCACCCTATCATTCTTTATCTTCCTCACCGGGACAAATTTATCCCTAACATCCTGCAAGAGATCCCTAATCATCGACCACATGTCCATAGTACATTTTCCTGCAAAAATGCCATCCCAATTCACACCCACAAGTTCTAGCCTTATAGCCTCATAATTTGCCCTTCCCCAATTAAAAAATTTCCTGTCCTCTCTGATTCTATTCTTTTCCGTGATAATGCTAAAGGCCAGGGAGTGATGGTCACTGTCCCCCAGATGCTCACCCACTGAGAGATCTGTGACCTGACCCGGTTCATTACCAAGTACTAGATCTAGTATGGCATTCCCCCTAGTCGGCCTGTCAATATACTGTGACAGGAATCTGTCCTGGACACACTTAACAAACTCTGCCCCATCTAGACCCTTGGAACTAATCAGGTGCCAATCAATATTAGGGAAGTTAAAGTCACCCATGATAACAACCCTATTATTTTGGCACCTTTCCAAAATCTGCCTCCCAATCTGCTCCTCTGCTGCTACCAGTGGGCCTAAGTGACAAGTTTTCTGACTTCCTAAAACATTTCCACCATCAACAAGACACAACTCAGGATCATGATGGAAAACTCACCACTTCAATGAGTCAGTTCCAACATCACTCAAGAACCCCAATACCATTCAAAGCAAAGCAGTCCAGATAAATTAGCATCCCAGCCATCACCCCAAATATTCACTTCTTTCATCATTGCAACATCCATTAAACCCACTGCAGCAAATTACCAATGCTAAAGGCCAAACCATCAGCTCCAAATTCACATCTGTGTCTTTCCTTCATCACTGCTGAGTCAAAATCTTGGAATCCCCTACATTCAAGTGCTGCAGGAGAAACTTTTGTATGAGGTCTGTAGCAATGCAGACAGCTCATGCCACCTTCACAAGAGCAACAGAAGTAGGAAATAAATGTCATCATTGCTAGTGACACACACTTCCAACAAAATGAAAAGCTATTCTTGTTGCAAAAAGAACTCAGGCAGAAAAGTCGGCGATTAAAACTGCTAATTATAATAAATTATCCTGTTTACTTATAGTAAATCAGTACATGTTGATAAAGTAAAAGGTTGAAAACATATATACACAAGTGCAAATTTTATATCACATATACATCTCTCTTAATGTTGTCGTTACATATTTACAACATGGTGCAGTGCTGCAGTTCTTGCCTCCAGCATTACATCTGGTCTGTCTCTTCAGTTCCCTTCCACCTGACAAGCAGCTTAATTCATTTATGTTCAAGTGCATAACTTGGATTTCAGACTGCTCTCCCCACTGCTCCAAATAAATAAATCAAGCAGAGTATCAGTGTCCTGATTTTACTCCTCGACAGCTCCTGTCCCCATGGAACTCCAGGTGGATTTACGGGTACCAAAGAAGTAACAGACTTTTCATGACTTTTGCAATTAAATTATACCCTACTGCAATTAAGTCCTGTTGGTGTACCGGGGGGGGGGGGTGGCGGTGGGGAGGGGAATGGTAGAGTGTGCAATGTAATTTGCTATTTTCTCCCCCCAAAAAGAAATATTTCTCCCACAGAAATAGCTCAAGAGACACCGAAACAGCAGACTTCTTGCCTGTGGCATCCTGTTCAGCAAGTTGGAGAAGCAAATCAGCAGAATAACAATTTTTAATTACATCCATTTGCATTTTAGTTAGCAAACTGGACTAAGTACATATCAAGCATTAGAAATGCCTATATTAACATTCAGATATACTTATTCAACATCCTCTAATTAAACAAAAGTTGAAATGAAGTACTAGGTTTTCAAAGCAAAGAAAAACATTGGAACTACAAACTCTAGAAAATGAAACATACTTGCTCTAATAATTCTTTCAAATTGAGAGTGAAGTTTTACATGACAAACATTGAAGGCACTTCAACATCAGAAGTCTAGTACTCAATTACTTAGTCACTACAGCTTCCAGCTAGTTGTTAAATTCCAGTATTGGATAAAATTAAATTAAATTTAATTATACCAAGAACTGAACCAAAATGCTCAAATCTGTAGCTTGCTGTTCGTGAGATCTGCCACTTACTCTTCCAAAGTGATGAATGTATTTATTGATTCTCTCGGCCTCTTCTCTATTTTTTCAATTGCATAAGTGGCTGTTTAATTCTGATGACAGATTACACACAGAGAAACTGATTATTAAAAATTTTATTTAATGATATTTTCACACTATGGTACTGACTGCTTCTTAAACAGCAACACTAATATTCAGAGCTAAATGCTCAATGCATCAGTTCCATAACTATAGTCATAGTCATACTTTATTGATCCCGGGGGAAATTGGTTTTCGTTACAGTTGCACCATAAATAATTAAATAGTAATAAAACCATAAATAATTAAATAGTAATATGTAAATTATGCCAGGAAATAAGTCCAGGACCAGCCTATTGGCTCAGGGTATCTGACCCTCCAAGGGAGGAGTTGTAAAGTTTGATGGCCACAGGCAGGAATCACTTCCTATGACGCTCTGTGTTGCATCTTGGTGGAATGAGTCTCTGGCTGAATGTACTCCTGTGCCCAACCAGTACATTATGTAGTGGATGGGAGACATTGTCCAAGATGGCATGCAACTTGGACAGCACCCTCTTTTCAAACACCACCGTCAGAGAGTCCAGTTCCATCCCCACAACATCACTGGCCTTACGAATGAGTTTGTTGATTCTGTTGGTGTCTGCTACCCTCAGCCTGCTGCCCCAGCACACAACAGCAAACATGATAGCACTGGCCACCACAGACTCGTAGAACATCCTCAGCATCGTCCGGCAGATGTCAAAGGACCTTAGTCTCCTCAGGAAATAGAGACGGCTCTGACCCTTCTTGTAGACAGCCTCAGTGTTCTTTGACCAGTCCAGTTTATTGTCAATTCATATCCCCAGGTACAGGTGTCCCCCGCTTTTTGAACGTTCGCTTTACGAAACCTCACTGTTACAAAAGACCTACATTAGTACCCTGTTTTCGCTTTCAGAAGGTGCTTTCACTGTTACAAAAAAAATCAGCGCGCGCCCCCAGCAGCCGCTTTCCCCCGGATTCGGAACGGCATTGCTTAAACACGTGCCTGTGAGCAGCCGTTTGCAAGATGAGTTTTATGGTGTCAGAAAAGCCTAAAAGAGCTCGTAAGGGTGTTACACTTGGCATAAAACTAGACATAATTAAGCATTTCGATCGTGGTGAACGAAGCAAGGACGAAGTGAGTTTGGCTTGTGGAAGCTGACGAAGATGATGTTGAAGAGGTTTTGGCATCCTATGACCAAGAACTGATAGATGAAGAGCTGATGCAATTGGAAGAGGAAAGTATAACAATCGAAACCGAATGCAGTAGCAAAAGTGAAGCAACTACGTGAGATTTTCGCTGCAGTGATAAAGTATGACTTTAATTTTGAAAGGGTACATCGGTTTACGGGATATTTGCAAGATGGTTTGAGTCCTTACAAAGATAGAAAAATGCGCGAGGCTCATCAGTCAAGCAAGCCTTCCACATCAGCCACAGCAGACGACGAACCTTGACCTTCGAAATCAAGGCGGGCAGTCATAGGAGAAGATGAGCTGCCTGCTCTAATGGAAACATACGACAATAAGATGACACCCCCATGTCCCACCATCCCAACACTCAGGCCACGGACAGGTACTGTACCGATCCGCGGAGAATGCAGCAGTAGCCAGGAGGCACACAGCACATCTTTAAGAAAAAAGCCGAAATAAACATGCTAATTAATTAGGTGCCGCCCCACACGTAACTATCGGCCCAGATCAAAGGCGATGCAATCGGCACTGATCTGGGCCAACAATTACGTGCCGGGAAGGACATAATTAATTAGCAGACCTAATTAGTTCCCCTCTGCCACCACTCTGCTCGGTCTAGTCGAATTAGTCCTTACTCTTAATAATTTCTACTTTGGCTCCTCCCACTTCCTCCAAACTAAAGGTGTAGCTATGGGCACCCGTATGGGTCCTAGCTATGCCTGCCTTTTTGTTGGGTTTGTGGAACAATCTATGTTCCGTGCCTATTCTGGTATCTGTCCCCCACTTTTCCTTCGCTACATCGACGACTGCATTGGCGCTGCTTCCTGCAAGTATGCAGAACTCGTTGACTTTATTAACTTTGCCTCCAACTTTCACCCTGCCCTCAAGTTTACCTGGTCCATTTCCGACACCTCCCTCCCCTTTCTAGATCTTTCTGTCTCTGTCTCTGGAGACAGCTTATCCACTGATGTCTACTATAAGCCTACTGACTCTCACAGCTATCTGGACTATTCCTCTTCTCACCCTGTCTCTTGCAAAAACGCCATCTCCTTCTCGCAATTCCTCCGTCTCCGCCGCATCTGCTCTCAGGATGAGGCTTTTCATTCTAGGACGAGGGAGATGTCTTCCTTTTTTAAAGAAAGGGGCTTCCCTTCCTCCACTATCAACTCTGCTCTTAAACGCATCTCCCCCATTTCACGTACATCTGCTCTCACTCCATCCTCCCGCCACCCCACTAGGAATAGGGTTCCCCTGGTCCTCACCTACCACCCCACCAGCCTCCGGGTCCAACATATTATTCTCCGTAACTTCCGCCACCTCCAACGGGATCCCACCACTAAGCACATCTTTCCCTCCCCCCCTCTCTCTGCATTCCGCAGGGATCGCTCCCTACACAACCCCCTTGTCCATTCGTCCCCCCCATCCCTCCCCACTGATCTCCCTCCTGGCACTTATCCATGTAAGCGGAACAAGTGCTACACATGCCCTTACACTTCCTCCCTTACCACCATTCAGGGCCCCAAACAGTCCTTCCAGGTGAGGCAACACTTCACCTGTGAGTCGACTGGGGTGATATACTGCGTCCGGTGCTCCCGATGTGGCCTTTTATATATTGGTGAGACCCGACGCAGACTGGGAGACCGTTTTGCTGAACATCTACGCTCTGTCCGCCAGAGAAAGCAGGATCTCCCAGTGGCCACACATTTTAATTCCACATCCCATTCCCATTCTGACATGTCTATCCACGGCCTCCTCTACTGTAAAGATGAAGCCACACCCAGGTTGGAGGAACAACGTCTGGGTAGCCTCCAACCTGATGGCATGAACATCGACTTCTCTAACTTCCGCTAGGCCCCACCTCCCCCTCGTACCCCATCTGTTACTTATTTTTATGCACACATTCTTTCTCTCACTCTCCTTTTTCTCCCTCTGTCCCTCTGAATATACCTCTTGCCCATCCTCTGGGTCACCCCCCCGCCTGTCTTTCTTCCCAGACCTCCTGTCCCATGATCCTCTCGTATCCCTTTTGCCTATCACCTGTCCAGCTCTTGGCTCTATCCCTCCCCCTCCTGTCTTCTCCCATCATTCTGGATCTCCCCCTCCAACTTTCAAATCCCTTACTCACTCTTCCTTCAGTTAGTCCTGACGAAGGGTCTCGGCCTGAAACGTCGACTGCACCTCTTCCTACAGATGCTGCTTGGCCTGCTGCGTTCACCAGCAACTTTGATGTGTGTTAATTAATTAGCATGTTTATTTCCCCTTTTTTCTTAAAGATCTGCTGGATGCCTCCCGGCTACCGCTGGACCCCTGCGTGCCTCGCAGTAATGTATCGCTTGGCGGCCTGGAGGGCGGGGGCCACGGCACCACCCCAACCTGCGACGACTCAGTCTAACACACCATCATCAGTGTGCTCTGCGCTGTCTTCCCGATTCCAGTAAGTGATACTACACTGTACATACATTATTTCTACTTTATATAGGCTATGTATTTTTACGTGTTATTTGGTATGATTTGGCAGCTTCATAGCTTAAAGGTTACTGGAGAGCGCTTGCGCCGTATTTTTGCCAACAGCCCTTGAGTGAGATTTTCTGCCGACAGCGCTTGCGCGAGATTTTCACTTCGGCGAACAGTGCAGTAATGATTGTGGAAAAGTATTTCTACTTTATATAGGCTATGTATTTATCATATCATTCCTGCTTTTACTATATGTTACTGTTATTTTAGGTTTTATGTGTTATTTGGCATGATTTGGTAGGTTATTTTTGGGTCTGCAAACGCTCACAAAATTTTCCCACATAAGTAAATGGTAATTTCTTCTTCGCTTTACAACATTTCGGCTTACGAACCGTTTCATAGGAACACTCTACCTTCGGATGGCGGGGGAAACCTGTATTTGTAATCCTCCATCATGTCCACACTGATCCCCTGGATGGAAACAGGGGTCACTGGTACCTTAGCTCTCCTCAGGTCTACCACCAGCTCCTTAGTCTTTTTCACATTAAGCTGCAGATAATTCTGCTCACACCATGTGACAAAGTTTCCTACCATAGCCCTGTACTCAGCCTCATTTCCCTTGCTGATGCATCCAACTATGGCAGAGTCATCCGAAAACTTCTGAAGATGACAAGACTCTGTGCAGTAGTTGAAGTCCGAGGTGTAAATGGTGAAGAGAAAGGGAGACAAGACAGTCCCCTGTGGAGCCCCAATGCTGCTGATCACTCTGTCGGACACACAGTATTGCAAGCACACGTACTGTGGTCTGCCAGTCAGGTAATCAAGAATCCATGACACCAGGAAAGCATCCACCTGCATCGCTGTCAGTTTCTCCCCCAGCAGAGCAGGGCGGATGGTGTTGAACGCACTGGAGAAGTCAAAAAACATGACCCTCACAGTGCTCGCTGGCTTGTCCAGGTACGAAGAACAGAAGATGCTGGAAACACTTAGCAGTGGGCGTAGACGTGGTTCAGCAGGTAGACGATGGCATCCTCAACTCCTAGTCGGGGCTGGTAGGCAAACTGGAGGGGATCTAAGTGTGGCCTGACCATAGGCCGGAGCAGCTCCAGAACAAGTCTCTCCAGGGTCTTCATGATGTGGGAGGTCAATGCCACCGGTCTGTAGTCTGTGGGGCGCGGCGTCTTCAACACAGGGATGAGGCAGGACGTCTTCCACAGTACAGGAACCCTCCAGAGCCTCAGGCAAACCTCATGCCACTAGATTTTGTATGCCATGCTCATAGTAGCAATATGATGTTGCACAAAGCACAGGGTATCAAATCACAGGATACGCGGTGTTCAGTTTCTACCATTACCTGACTCTGGTATCAGCACAATCAAAATACATCTTTCAACCACTGCTGTTATACTGGTTAACCACTGCAACTATCAATGAGCTGGGTTGTCTATTTTCCAAGTCTTGATGGTTTGAAATGTTTTTGAAGGCACTCCTACCAAACACTTGTCAGTATTATTTTAAACTTAAAAACTTAAATATTATATTTCCTATGGTGGAGTCTGGGACTAGAACCTCAGAATAGAGGGACATTGATTTAGAATGGAGATGAGGAAGAACTTCTTTAGCCAAAGGACAGTGAATCTGTGGAATTCATTGCCACAGATACCTATGGAAGCCAGGTCATTGGGTATATTTAAGGCAGAGATTGCTAGATCAATCACAAATAAGGCAAAATCTGCGGGTGCTGGAAATCACACAGATAAAGCTGGAGGAACTCAGCAGGCCAAACAAGATTAATGGAAAAGAGTACAGTCGACGTTTCGGGTTGAGACCCTTTATCAGGACTGGAAAAAAAAAAGATGAGGAATCAGAAAGAAAGTGGGGGGAGAGGAGAAGTCGAGTTGGAAAGTTGATTGGTGAAAGAGATACATGGCTGGAGAAGGGAGAATCTGATAGGAGAGGACTGAAGACCAGGAAAGAAAGAAAAGGGAGAGGAGCACCACCAAAGGAAGATGATAAGATGAAAAAAGGAAATGCGAATGGGGAATGGTTAAGGGGGTGGGGGGGGCATTAAAAGTTGTTGCTCCTCCAACCTGAATGTGGTCTCATGGCAACAATAGAGGAGGCCATGAAATGATATGTCAGAATGGAAATGTGAAGTGGAATTAAAATGGGTGGCCACTGGGAGATCCCGCTTCTTCTGGTGGGCAGAGCATAGGTACTCGGTGAAGCAGTTCCCCCATCTGCTTTGGGTCTCACCGATATACACTGATATCTCTGCCGCATCTACTCTCTGGATGAGGTGTTTCCTTCGAGGACTAAGGAGATGTCCTCCTTCTTCAAAGAAAGGGGCTTCCCTTCTTCCACCGTCAATGCGGCCCTCAACCGCACCTCTTTCATTTCATGCACGTCTGCTCTCACCCCATCCTCCCGCCACCCCACCAAAGATAGGGTTCCTCTTATCCTTGTCTACCACCCTACCATCCTCTGTGTCCAACACATAATTTGTTGTAACTTCTGCCATCCCCAACCAAGCACATCTCACCCCCCCCACCACTTTCTGCTTTTCACAGGGATCACTCCCTACGCGACTCCCTTGCACACTTGTCCCTCCTCACTGATCTCCCTCCTGGCACTTATCCTTGCAAGTGGAACAAGTACTACACCTGCCCCTACACCTCCTCCCTCACTACAATTCAGGACCCTAAACAGTCCTTCCATGTGAGGCGACACTTCACCTGTGTGTCTGTTGGGGGTCATCTGCTATATCCAGTGCTCCCAATGTGGCCTCCTGTATATCGGTGAGACTTGACGTAGATTGGGAGACCGCTTCACCGAGCATTTACGCTCCACCATCCCTGGCTGCACACTCACACACCTGCCACACTCTGTGCAAGAAAACCTACCTTCCCGCCCCCACCCCCATACTTTCCTCCAATCACCTTAAAATTATGCCCTTTGTATTAGTCATTTCTGCCCTGGGAAAAATTCTATGGCTATCCACTTGATCTATGCCCCTTCGCATCTTGCACACCTCCATCAAGTTACCTCTCATCCTCTTTCACTCCAAAGAGAAAAGCCCGAGCTCACTGAACAAGATATCTTCTCTAATCCAGGCAGCATCCTGGTAAATCTCCTCTCTAAAGATTCCACATCCTTTTTGTAATGAGGCAACCAGATCAGAACACAATACTCCTAGTATGACATAACCAGAGTTTTATAGAGCTGCAACATTACCTCATGACTCTTGAACTTAAATTCCATGCCTAATGAAAGCCAACACTCCATATGCTGTCTCAACTACCCAATGAACTTTTGCAACAACTCTAAGGGATGTATGGACGTTGACCCCAAGATCCTTCTATTCCTTTTGTTTAGACATAGTCAAAACATTTTATTTATGCAGGGTCCCTTAGGCCATAGTAATTTCAATTAAAAATGTCAGTTTGTAAAGGTTAAATGTTGTAATAGATGGGCAGTGCATTAAAGTAAAACCCAAATCACTCATTCAAGAATAGATCCATATACAAAAAAAAACCCAAGTACTGCAAAGAACAATCAGCAAACAACATTGACCTCATAGGAAACTGTAAAAACTTAGAGACAAACACCAAGGTTCTGCTGAAATATTATATGTAGTGAAGGTCCTAATTAAAAGGCATACCACAAAAGTAATAACTACTGCAAAAGTACCTGAGTAACATGTGAATTATTATAGTTTTAGGAAATTCAAAAAGGCATATGTGGCTTGAAGATTAGCAAGGTAGAAGTGGGTTTCAATTCATGGAGCATTAACATTTATGAAGAGAAAAAGGGAGCTCTATCTTTGGTACAGACTTCATTTGAAGCATGCTGAGACCAGTAAGCAAGCAAGCTGAAGAAAAAGGCAAGGTAGTAGTGAAGGTCAGCAAAATGGACACAAAGCACATAAACGTCATAGTATACCTTCAATTAGAGTCAATTAGCAATATAGCCCTTCTGGCCCAATGAGTCGTGCTGCCCAGTAACCCATATATTTAACACTAAACTAATCATAAGACAATTTATAATGACTAACTAACCCACTAACCAGTATGTCTTTACACTGGAAGGAAACCAGAGCACCTGGATGAAACCCATGTGATCACAGGAAGAATGTACAAACTCATTACAGGAGGCATTGGAGTTGAACAAAGAACTCCCACACCCCGTGCTGTAACAGCATTGCACTAACTACTATGCTACCATGATGTCCCATAAATTACATGGATAAATCAATAACACATTTTAGAAGGAGGTAGACATGATTTAATTGCCATTACTGAAATGCAATGCAAAATGAGATTAATTTGGCGTCACAGACATCATGGGATGAAAGGCCTGTTCTTCTGCTGTACTGTACTGTCAGGAACAGAATATGACCACAAGATCATAAGACAGGATTAGGCCATCGCTGATTTACTACCCTCCTCAACCTCTTTCTCCTGCCTTTTCCCCATAACCTTTGACGCCGCAACTAATCAAGAACCTATCAACCTCTACTTTAAATATACCCAATGACTTGGCCTCCACAGTTGTCTGTGGCAATGAATTCCACAGATTCCCCCTCATCTCTGTTCTAAAGGAACATCCTTCTATTCTGAGCCTGTGCCTTCTGGTTCTAGACTCAGCCACTATAGAAAACATCCTTTCCACATCCACTCTATCTAGGCCGTTCAATATTCGATGGGTTTCAATGAGTTTCTCCTCCCCCCCTGCCCCCCCCCACCATTCTTCTGAATTCCAGCGAGTACAGAGCCAGAGCCATCAAACACTTTTCATACATTAACACCTCCATTCCTGGAATCATTCTCGCAAAAACCCTTCGGACTCTCTCCAGTGCCAGCACATCTTTTCTTAGATAAAGGAAGCAAAACCGCAAGTGCGGTCTGACGAAGGCCTTATAAAGCCTCAGCATTACATCCTTGCTCTTATAATCTGGTCCTCTTGAAATGAATGCTAACATTCCATTTGCCTTCCTTACCACTGACTCGGCCAATGTTGCAAGCCGAATCAAAGATGGTGATGAATCAGCATATAGGAAGGAGATTGAAAATCTAACTAAGCGGTGCCCTCACAACAACCTCTTAATCAAAGTCAGCAAGACTACTGACTTCAGAGGAGAAAACCAGAGGTGCATGAGTCAGTCTCATCAGAGGATCAGAGGTGGAGAGGGTCAGCAAATTTAAATTCCTCTGTGTTATTATTTCAGAGGAACTGTCCTGGGCCCAGCAAGTAAGTGCAATTACAAAGAAGTCACAGCAGCGCCTCTACTTCCTTAGGAGTTTGTGAAGATTCTGCGTGTCAGCTAAAACTTTGATGAACTTCTATAGATGTGTAATGGAGAGTATATTGACTGGGTGCATCACAGCCCGGTATGGAAACACCAATGTCCTTGAATGGAAAATCCTTCAAAAAGTAGTAGATAAATCCTTCACCACCACTGAGCACATCTACACGGAGCATTGTCACAGGAAAGCAGCATCCATCATCAGGGACTCCCATTATCCAGGACATGTTCTCTTCTCTTTGCTACCATCAGGAAGAAAGTAAAGGAGCCTCAAGACTCACACCACCAGGTTCAGGAACAGTTATTACCCCACAACCATCAGGCTCTAGAATCAGTGGGGATAACTTCACTTACCCCATCACTGAACTATTCTCATAAACTATGGACTCATTTTCAAAGTCTCTTCATTTCTTTCTTCATTTTTTTTCCACTTCCAGGGCAACTCGTGTAGCAGAACTCCCAATGAACAATTAAATATTCTCATTTCAGCCTGAACCAGCCAAAAAGCACAACTGCTTCCAAGGTCAGTACAGTCAACAAAGATGTCATAATGCTTTTAAACAAACTACTGCTGCTTAAAACCAACAGAAATAATGCTGACTGGGGACAGATTCATCCTCGTAGGATTCCACACAGGAAAGGGGGCTGCAGGTCAGGGGATACAACTGCGTTTAAGGAAATGGGGCTTTAAACTCCCAATACCGACTACTTTGCTGGCAAATGTGCAGTCTCTGGTGAATAAAATCGATGATCTCAGAGCTAGGGTACTGAATCAGAGGGACATTAGGACGGCGTGTGTCCTTTGTTTCACAGAATCCTGGTTAACCTTTCCCGTACTGGATGCAGTGATTCAGATCGACAGGTTTACTATACATCGTCAGGATAGATCTTATAGAGTCTCTCAAAAGCAGAGACTCATGATCAACTCTTCTTCGTGCACAAATATATCAATGCTGTCCCAATTTTGCTCACCAGACCTGGAATATCTAGCAGTTAAGTGCCTTCCTTTTTACCTACTGCTGTAGATTTCCGGGATCATTTTGGTAGCAGTGTACATTCCACCTCAGGCCAATGTTAATCAGGCTTTAGATGATCTGAGCAATGGAATCAACATGCACAAAACAGCATACCCTAACGTTTTGGGGGATTTTAACCAGGCCAGTCTGACAAAAAATCACTAAGCAATTACCATCAACAGATCACTTGCAATACCAGAGGAAACAACACACTGGCCCATTGTTACACCACCATCATTCCACGCCCTCACTTCGGGAAGTTTGCAAGATATTACTTCCTACAAAGTGAAACCCAATAACATGAATGGTTGCGATGCTTCACGACCAGATGAACTCAACGCCTTCTATGCCCACTTTGAAAGGGAGAATATAAGTACAGCTGTGAAGATCCCTGCTGCACCTAATAATCCTGTGATCTCTGTCTCAGAGACCGATGTGAGGCTGTCTTCAAAGAGGGTGAATCCTCACAAGATGAAAGGTCCCGATGGAGTACCTGGTAAGGCTCTGAAAATTTGTGCCAACCAACTGGTGGGAGCACTCAAGGATATTTTCAACCTCTCATTGCTATGGACGGAAGTTTCCACTTGCTTCAAAAAGGCAACAATTATACCAGTGCCTAAGAAGAATAATGTGAGCTGCTTTAATGGCCATCGCCCGGTAGCACTCATATCGACAATGATGAAATACTTTGAAAGGTAGGTCATGACTAGATTGAACTGCCTCAGCAAAGACCTGGACCAATTGCAATTTGCCTATCGCCATAATAGGTCAACAGCAGACACAATCTCAATGGCTCTCCACACGGCTTTAGACCACCTGGACAACATTGGTGCACCTCAGGGGTGTGTGCTTAGCCCACTGCTCTATTCTCTATATACACATGACTGTGTGGCTAGGCATAGCTCAAATACCATCTATAAATTTGCTGATGATACATCCATTGTTGATAGAATCTCAGGTGGTGATGAGAGGGTGTACAGGAGTGAGATATGCCAACTAGTGGAGTGCTGTTGCAGCAACAACCTGACACTCAATGTCAGTAAGACGAAAGAGCTGATTGTGGACTTCAGGAAGGGCAAGACGAAGGAACACATACCAATCCTCATAGAGGGATCAGAAGTGAAGAGAGTGAGCAGCTTCAAGTTCCTGAGTGTCAAGATCTCTGAGGACCTAACCTGGTCGCAACATATCAATGCAATTATAAAGGCAGCAAGACAGCGACTATACTTCATTAGGAGTTAGAAGAGATTTTGTATGTCAACAAATACACTCAAAAACTTCTATAGATGCATCATGGAGAGCATTTTGACAGACTGCATCACTGTCTGGTATGTTTGGTGGGGGGGGGGGGCTACTGCACAGGACCGTAAGAAGCTGCAGAGGGCTGTAAATTTAGTTGGCTCCTTCTTGGGTATTAGCCTACAAAGTACCCAGGACATCCTCAAGGAGCGGTGTCACAGAAAGGCAGCGTCCATTATTAAGGACCTCTTGCACCCAGAGCATGCCCTTTTCTCACTGTTACCATCAGGTAGGAGGTACAGAAACCAGGATCAGCTTCTTCCCCTCTGCCACTTGATTCCTAAATGGACATTGAACCCTTAGACACTACCTCACTTTTTTAATATACATTATTTCTGTTTTTTTGCACGATTTTTAATCTATTCAATATATATAATTGATTTACTTATTTCTTTTCTTCTATATTATGTATTGCATTCAACTGCTGCAGCTAAGTTAACAAACTTCCCGACACATGCTGTTGATAATAAACCCGATTCTGATTTCATCTCGTTCTCAAAATTTATTATTTATTATTTCTTTCTTTTTGTATTTGCATAGTTTTTTGTCTCTTGCAGACTGGTTGAGCTTCCAAGTGGGTGTGGTCTTTCATTGATTTGATTGTGGTTATTATTCTGTTATGGATTTATTGAGTATGCCCACAAGAAAATGAATCTCAGGGTTGTATATGGTGACATGTACACACACACACACACACACAGGGTGAGTGATAAGTTCGTGGCCTAAGGTAGAAGGAGTCAATTTTAGAAAACCTAGTACAGTTATTTTTCAACATAGTCCCCTCCTACATTTACACACTTAGTCCAGCGGTCGTGGGGCATACAGATCCCTTCTTTGTAGAAGTCGGCGTCTTGGACCTCCAGAAAGTGGTCCACAGCAGGAGTGATTGATAAGCTCATAGCCTAAGGTAGAAGGAGATGAGTTATTAACTTCAGACTTTCTAAACTATCACTCAAAGAGTTGAACTGCACATGCATCTAACGAGAGCTGTATAACTCATCTCCTTCTAAGTGTGTAAATGTAGGAGGGGACTATGTTGAAAAATAAATGTGCTAGGTTTTCTAAAATTGACTCCTTCTACCTTAGGTGATGAGAGGGGGAGGGGGGAGGGGGGAGAGGGGTGGGGGAGGGGGGAGGGTGTGTGTGTCCTCGTTATATGCAGGGGATACGTTCCTCGAAGTTGATGCATAATATGAATAATTATTTAAATGGCTGAAAATGGGGATGCGTTCTGGACGGCTTCCTAAATATGTTTTATCTGTAATTTATTCACATTTTCATACCAATATGACACAAAAGCAGTACCACAAGGCAACATTCATATTATATTTAATCAATTTAAGGTAATATTCAACATAATAAATCAAAGAAAGTTAACATACTAGGGTGTACAGTACTCACCAATGGTGGCAGGTGTGTTTGTTCCGGGAGATGAGTGGTTGTGCAGCTTTACATGGATGAGGTGGATGGTTGTGGGTCATCAGCATCATCAAGGACAGCAAGGGGTGAAGGAAAACAGACAGACACACACACACACACACACACACACACTTACTTTGATAATAAATTTGCTTTTAAATTTGAACTGCAAATTAACCTTTAGGGAATCCTACATAAGGATTCCCAAGTCCCTTTGCACCTCTGATTTTTGAATTTTCTCCCCAATTAGATAAACGTACTTCCTTCTACCAAAGTGCCTGACTGAACAATTTTTTTACTGCTTTGGGAAAGTAACTGTTTTTGAGTCTGGTGGTCCTGGTGTGAATGCTTCAAAGCCTCCTCCCTGATGGGAGTGGAACAAACAGTCAACGAGCAGGGTGTGTGGGACCCTGGATGGCATTATTGGCCCTCTTCCAGCACCTTTCTGTATACATGTCCTTGACAGCGGGTAGGCTGGTGCCAGTGATGCGTTGCGCAGCTTTGACTACCCGCTGTAGAGCCTTCCTGTCTGCCACAGTGCAGTTTTTCGTACCATGTAGTGATGCAGATTGCTAGGATGCTCTCTACTGCACACCTGTAGAATGATGTGAGTATGGATGTGTAAAGTCTAGCTCTCTTCAGGTCCTCAGAAAGTAGAGGCATTGGTGAGCTTTCTTGACTGTGTAGGATGTGTTCTGGGAGGTGTTCATGAGAGGCTGTGTGTGATGTGCACTCTCAGGAGTTTGAAACTGCTCGCAGTTTCCACTGTTGTGTCACCGATGTAAAAGGGGTGTGAGAGGTTCAACAGATTTGTCAGGCAAGTTTCCCCTTAAAGAAACCATTTTGACTGTGGCCTATTTTATTCATGTGCCTCCAAGGATCCCGAAACCTCATCCTTAGTGATGGACTCCAACATCTTCCCAATCACTGAGGTAAGGCTAACTGGTTTAGAATTTCCTTTCTTCTGCCTATCTCCATTCCTAAAGAGTCAAGTGACATTTGCAAATTTTTCAGTCCTCTGGAACCATTCCAGAATCTAGTGATTCTTGAAAGATCATTACTAATGTCTCCAAAATCTCTTCAGCTGCCTTTCAGAACCCTGGGGTGCAGTCCATCTGGTCTTTTAGCTTCCTCAGCACTTTCTTCTTAATAATAGAAACTATACTCACTTCTGCCCCCGACACTCAAATTTCTGGCATACTGCTGGTGTCCTCCACAACATACAGTGCTTAAGTTCCCCATTACTAACTCTTCAACATCATTTTCCAGTGGTCTGATATCCAGAAAACTTAGTTCTTAAAGGAGTCAGGCAAAATGGAAAATGTGGAGGGCTGTCTTTATTATAAAAGGGGCAATAAAGACACTAGAGAAAATTAATATTTGATCAAAGTATCAAGAAAAAGATTAATATTGGAGAGGTAAAAAAGAATAGAAAGGTGCAGACACCTTTATTGGAAGTTATCTACAGGCTCCCAAACAGTAGGATAATGTATGGTAAAATACTAATTAGTGAACTAGAAGTTCCTACAAACATAATGAAAGTATCATGGGGGACTTTAATCCAAAAAGACACAGGGGAAACCAAATTAACAGTAATACTGTGGGGGACGAATTCATGAAGTCTAAACAATAGTTTTCTAGATTAGTATTTTGTGGAAACAAGGGTGGAAACAAAGAATAGATCTTTTAGATCTAACTCTGGCTTAATATACAATACAAATTATATATCTGGTTGCTAAGGGGCCCTGATGGAACTGTGTTCATCAAAGGATAACATCTGAAAGAATAAAAGTGATTTGAATTTCAGTATCTTCAATTTAAACAAAGCATCTCATATATGAGGTATGAGTTAGCTCTGATAGATTGAGAAGCTATATTAAAAAGATATGACAGCAAACATGCATTAAACACTTAAAGAAAGAGCTTACAAAATGTATTTCACTTTAAAGCAAAAAGTAGCAGATTTAGTTCAGCTGTGGCTAACAAGTTAAAAAAAAATTGAGAACAAAGAAAAAAGGCCAAATGCCACCAAAAGGACCAAAGTTCCTTTAGATTTCAAAACTAAGAATTCAAAGGAGGACCAAGACTTTGATAATGATACAGAAAGGAGAATGCAAGAGTAAGGTAATGTAAAACATAAAAACAGATGGTCAAAACTTTTGTAAATAAGTTAAAAGGAAAATAATAGCAAAAAAAGACAGGAATCCTTTACAGACTGAATTTGTGTTGAAAAATATGGAAGCAGCAAAGAAATTAGTCAAATACTTTGAAGCCATCTTCATAGAAAATGACACACAAAACTTCCAGGAAATAATGGAGAACAAGCTTAGAGTGTACAAGGATCTGAAAAAAAAATCATAGCAGTAAAAATCTAGCTTTTCATGGAACAGAAAGTTCCTAAATTCCCCAGGTCTGATGAACTAGATCCCAAGATTTTTTAAGAGATGGTTGTGAAGATAGCTGACGCACTACTGTCATACATTACAGACAGGTTCCAAGAGATTAGAAAGCAACCCCAATATTTAAATAAAAGAGTGAAAATAGAAAGTTACAGTAGTGTAGCAATTAGGATAACGATATTACAGCACCAGCGACCCAGGTTCAAATTCCACTGCTGTCTGTAAGAAGTTTATACGCTCTCCCCATGACCGTGTGAGTTTCCTCCCACATTGCAAAGATGTACAGACTAGTAGGTTAATTGGTCACATGGGTGTAATTAGATGGCGTTGACTCATTTGGCTGGAAGGGCCTGCAATTGTACTGTACCTCTAAATAAAAATAAATAATAAAATAAAATATATCAAGTTGTAACCAATCAGAAAATAATAATAAGTACTGGGAAGAGTTAACAGGGATTTATGAAAGGGGAATCAAGTTTGAAAAATCTTCTACAACAAGCGATCTGTTGAAGTGCTCAGCAGGTCGAACAGCAACTCTGGGAGAAAGGCACTGCAGATACTTCAGTAGTTGTTTGTTGCTCCATATTCCAGCATCTACAGTCTCTTCTGTCTCCACTGGAAAACCATTTTAGTTTTGGGGTTTAAGAAACAGAATAGAGGAGGATGACAGGGGAATGGAGCAACACACACAAAATGCTTAAGGAACTCAGCAGGCCAGGCAGCATTTATGGAGAAGAGTACTGTCCATGTTTCAGACCAAAATATTGAAATAACTGACCCTCCTGTCGAAGAGTTTCAGCCCATAGATGCTGCCTGGCCTGCTGAGTTCCTCCAACATTTTGTGTATGTTGCTCAGATTTTCAGCATCTGCAGATTTTCTCTTGTTTGTGACAGGGGAATGGGGTGTATTTGGACTTTCAAAAGATATATAATAATGGTGCGCACTAGAAACTAACGCACATGGAAATGGGGGTCAACGCACCAGAGTTAGTTATTAATGAACAGAGAACACTGGATGGCTCATCTTGCGTTTGAAGGCTGTGACTTGGAGACTGGTGCTGTTCTTATTTATAATCAATGATTTGAATGAGACCAAGCATAATTTATCTAAGGTTACTGATACAAACTAAGGCAGCAGAGTTAGTTGTGAGGATAGTGTAGACAGATTTTAAGGTGCATAAACCAGTGAATGTGCAAGGACCTGGTAGATGGAACATAATGTGGAAAAATATGGTAGCAGAAATAGAAAACAATAAATTAAATTTTAAAAAAATATAAACAGCAAGAGACTGGAAAGGTTTGTCCTCAAAGGAACTTGGATGTCCTTGTACATGGTTCATATGTACAGCAATTAGGAAAGAAAACAGTACATTTGCCCAGGAGAATTTGAGTGAAGTCCGCCTATTGCAATTATTTAGGACCCTGTGATCTCCATACCGAATAAAGGAAATACTTGCAATTGGGAGAATATTCTACAGATTAACTCCTGGGATGTGAGAAAGTGACTGAGGAGGGGAGAATAGACTGGGCAAGAATCCTGTGATAACTTACCTATTTGGAATATTGCAATGGGTTATTTTACATTAATTTGATAGAAAATATGGGCCTCACCTGAAAAGAGACACATCCAACAATGAAGCACTCCCTCTGAAATGCCAGCCCTGGACTTGTCTGTTCAGATATCTGGAGAGGAATCATAGGCTTGACTTTGACAATGAAGTAAGATCAGTTACCCAGCCAAAGTGAAAAATCAAACCTGGAACCTTTGTTTATATCGGTATTCTATTCCACATGAGAGTAGTTTTGCTTGAAACTACAACTAATTATATTCTTCGGCAAATATAATGTTTGCAATATTATAACAAGGGAAATTCATATATTCAGTAATTCTTGCTCTTTGAAAACTCATTCATTTTCAAGTTCATGCCAATTCCATTTCCCACTCAGTCTGTATTGTTGAGGTGCAGACTTGTACAATAATATTTTTGTCAATGGATTAATTTTTCCCCAAATGTCTTATCCGTTATTGCTTTCAATGATTCACCAATAGTGGATACACTGGTTAATTTACCTGATCTTCAGTTTGGAAGTTAAGTTATGCAACTGGAAATAAACACAGATTTCTTTTTAAGTAAACTTACATCTATCTTTCATTAGCCCTAAATTAGGACACTTTCGTAACCAGCAAAGAAGCCTACAGTTTTCATTAATTTTGGAGCAGCATCTTAGATAACAAGACCACCCAGCCTTTTAACCATATGCAAAAGAGGAATACATTCATGGAAATAAGTTACATGTAATAATAGATCATCTTATCATCAAAATCAATATCCTGTTAATCAAAAGGCCCCTTTACTTTACTTTTTACATTTTAATTCTAAAAAGCAATCTTTTCTTACAAAAGTAGTTAGCCAATATTGAAGGGCCTCAGCTCAAAACATTAATTGCTTATTCCTCTCAATAGATGCTGCCTGACCTGCTGAGTTCCTCCAGCATTTTGTGTGCATTGTTCCAAAAGCAACCTTTTTTTTAAAGAAAGAATCATTCAATAAGTTCCAACTACTTTTGCTAACAAGTCTATTGTTACGGTTGGATAAATGCACACGTTGTTTGCCAATGCCATGAAATATTATACTTCACTGAAGAAGTACAGGATAAGGAAACTGTGTAATGTTGGATCACATTTGGCCCAGGTAGGATCTAAAGCAATAAAAAACATAATCAAATGGAATTAAACTCTTTTTCTGGATAGTCAATTATCTGACAATAGCCCCTCAGTCATGTTATATTCAAGAGATAATAATGTCTCCAATGATTAGTTTCTGTACAGATATATTCTGCATTCATTAACAAGGCTTTCTGTTGCAATAGTGCAGAAATAGAGAAGGAAAATCTTAAAATGCAGTTGTATCCAATTAACAAATAATGGAAGCAGCAGCTGATAAGAATGATCTTGTTTCCACAGCCCTCTATACTCAGCTGGAACAGACAAAACCAGCATCACTGCAAATGGGTCTTGCAATCGGAATAATTTCAGTTCTTTGGCAGTTTTATGGCTCAAGCTTTACCAAATTTCAACATAAGTTCTTTTCACTCTCCCATAACACCATCTGTGGCTGCACCATTACAATTTCCACTCTCACAAATCGACAAACTGACCATTAGTATCAGCAATACACAGGCAACTTGCCAAAACCATCAGATGAAGTTTATCCATCAACATTAGTGAAGCTATCGCTAGCACCACTGAATGGCTGATTTAATTACTTCACACACCTGTCTAATACAGACAAGACCTACGATACACCCCAGTTACTTCATGGTGTTCAAACTTTGATTTGTAAAGAAAACCATAAATAACCCCATAATAACTCTACCAAAAATCTGTTTGCAATTTCTTTTTCCATCTTTTTTATTGAGTTCCAAATTGATAAATACAACAATAATACAAAGAGTTCAGGATTACATTAATAACAGTTAACGTATACAGACACAGACTCCAAGTAACATATTTAATTTAAACCTCCCAATCTATTAATAACTGAACATGAAATGGATTCAAAAAAAGTTTTTACCCCCTATGCTAAAACAAAACAAAACAAAGACTGGGCTGCCATATTTCAACGGTTAAGATCATTATTTGTCATTAACTCCGCTCCTCTATACACAAACAAAAAGATATTGAAAAGAATTCAGGAAAGGTCAGCTTACATCATATGAAAATGTTGAATAAATGGCCTCCGTGTTTCTTCAAATTTAGCCGAAGGATCAGTGGTACCACTCCTAATTTTTTCCAAGTTTAAACATGCTATCGTTTGGGAAAACCATTGAAATGTAGTAGGGGAATTAGAATCTTTCCATTTAAATAAAATGGATCTTCTGGCTGTTAATGTAACAAGTGCAATCAAACGACAAGCTGAAGGGGATAAATGACTAAAGCCTATCATTGGTAGTCCAGAAATTGCAGTAATAGGATGAGGTTGTAAATCAATACGCAAAACTACTGAAATAATATCAAAAATGTCTTTCCAATATTTTTCCAAAAGAGAGCAAGACCAGAACATGTGTGTCAAGGAAGCTACCTCAGAATTACATCTGTCACAGACAGGATTTATATGACCATAAAAACAAACTAATTTATCCTTGGACATATGGGCCCGATGAACCACCTTAAATTGTATCAAGGCGTGTCTAGCACACATTGAGGAAGTGTTAACTAGTTGGAGGATTTTCTCCCATTTCTCCATGGGTAAAGATACCTGAAGTTCTCTTTCCCATTCATTCTTAATTTTATCAGACATACCTAAACGTATTTTCGTAATTAAATCATAAATAATTGCTATTAAACTCTTCTAATAGGGGTTTAAACCTAAAATATTTTCTGTAATTTCAGTTTGATGTGAAATCGGAAAAGTAGGTAAAATAACCTTCAAAAAGTTTCTAATCTGTAAATATCTGAAAAAATGTGATCTAGGCAAATTATATTTATTAGACAACTGTTCAAAGGATATAAGACAATTATCAATAAATAAATCACAAAAACATATTATTCCCTTTGTTTTCCATAAAAGAAAAGCTTGATCAGTTCTGGATGGTTGGAGGAAAAAATTGGATATAATAGGACTTAATAGGATAAATTTATTCAATCCAAAAAATTTACGAAATTGAAACCATATTCGTATTGTATGTTTAATTATTGGATTAATCGTTTGTTTATTCAGTTTAGTAAGTGCAAAGGGAAGCAAAGCCCCTAAAATAGAAGCTAATGAGAACCCCTGCAGAGACTCACAGTCGAGGTTCACCCATCGTGGACATTGAATTTCATCCAAATCTTGTGTCCAAAACGTTAGATATCGAATATTAATTGCCCAATAATAGAGTCTAAAGTTCGGCAATGCCTTTTTCGGCAATGCTGCCATCCTTTTTTGATTTCTGTGAATATTTTTAACTTAATCTAGGATTTTTATTCTGCCATATATATGAAGAAATTTTAGAATCAATAATATCAAAAAAGGATTTAGAGATGAAGATTGGTACCGCCTGAAATAGATATAGAAATTTAGGTAAAATAATCACCTTAATAGCATTGATTCGACCAATCAATGATAGGGACAATGGGGACCATTGAGCAAGCAGTTGTTTAACATGATCAATTAAGGGTAAAAAGTTAACTTTAAAAATAGATCCTTATGCTTCTTAGCAATTTTAACACCCAAATAAGTAAAATAATCAGTAACCAGTCTAAATGGTGATTGTCTATAGATTGGAACTTGCATATTTAATGGAAAAAGCTCACTCTTATTAAGATTCAATTTATAACCAGAAAAACTACTGAACTGAGCAAGTAGTAATATTACTGCAGGGATGGACTTCTCTGGATTAGAGATATATAGTAACAGGTCATCTGCATATAATGATACCTTATGCGTCTCATTCCCACGAATAATGCCAAATATATTGGGTGAATCACTAAGAGCGATTGCCAAGGGCTCCAAGGCAATATCAAATAGTAAAGGGCTTAAAGGACAGCCCTGTCTAGTACCTCAAAAAAGCCTAAAAAAGGGGGATCTCTGTTTATTAGTAAGTACAGAAGCCAAAGGTATATATCATTTAATCCAAGTGTTACATACCTTGTGGGTATCTTGTGACTGTCTAATGAGGATGATCTAATGGTTTTGTGGAAGTCACATGATGTAATTTTCCCACCGATGTGAGGTCACGTGTGGACATGTTCACGACAGGTATAAAAGGGAGACCCCTGATGTGATGCAGTTAGTTTCAGTTGAGTTGTTGTTTGCTTCATTTGTTACTCTGTTATGCTGCGTATTCGTCTTATGACGCAGTTCGTTTTTAAACCGGAGTTTTACTTTCTATTTTAAGGTAGAACCTTTGTGCTGGCAGCTTCAACAATATCTGCCTGGTTTTTGTTTTAGTTTTACCTTTGCAGTTCAGTATCGGAGAGTGAAGACTTTTGTCGAAGTACAGAACCCAAAGGATTGAGAAAAGTTGGTGTCATTTGACAGTTTCATAAAGGATCAACCTTATTGAGTCTTCGATCAAGAAATTGTGACCTGCATCTAAGATAACTCCTGCCAAAAGAGCAATGAAGTTTGTGCGGGGTTCGCTCGCCAGGAAAAGGTCAGTTCCTTTTAAGCCGTTTATTCATCGAGGAAATTGCTTTCTTTATTTCTTGTTCCATAATGGGTGCATCTAATGTTAAACATTCATTAAGTGGTAATTTCAGGATATTCAATTTTCTTAAAAATTTATGCGTTATGGTAGAATCGTCAGGAAATTCTGATTGGTATAAAGAGGTAGAGAATTCTTGAAACAATTTATCAATTTTGTCATGGTCAACCATCAAAGTACCATCCCATTTACGAACTTTAATAATCTGACGTTTAGTCGAAGCAGCTTTCAATTGGTTGGCCAGTAATTTACCGCATTTATCACCATGTATATAAAATTGACTCTTAATCTTAAGTAATTGATTTTCAATTGGGGATGTTAATAACAAACTGTGTTGCATCTGAAGTTCAACTCTCTTTTTGTAAAGCTCCAAATTAGGAGCAGCAGAATTTTTTTTTTATCAATTTCTTTAATCTTATCAACCAATGTACATATTTCATTATTAATTAGTTTTTTCAATCCAGCAGAATATGAAATAATTTGTCCACAGATATATACTTTAAAAGTGTCCCATAATATCCCACTGGAAATTTCTTCCGTAAAATTTAGTTGAGAAGAAAAAGGCAATCTGTTCTTTAATAAAGTTAACAAAATTTAAGTCCTGAAGCAGAGTAGAATTGAACCGCCATTGTCTAGCACTGAACGTTACATCAGTTAATTTGACAGATAGTTGCAGGGGCGCATGATCAGAGACGGCAATTGCATCATACTCACAGGAGTAACAGATGAGACCAATCGAGAGTCAATGAAAAAGTAATCAATTCTAGAGTAATTATGATATACATGAAAAAAGAATGAAAACTCTATCATTAAGATATAAAAACCTCCAAACTTCTAAAATCAACTAAAAAGGAATTAATAAAAATAGCAGACTTGTTTGGAAGTACCTGACTGGGCGCAGACCTGTCCATCGAGGGATTCAGGCAACAGTTAAAATATCCGCCCATTATCAATGTATATTCATTTAAATTAGGAAGAGATGCGAACAAATGCTTAAAGAATTCAGGATAATCAGTATTGGGTGCATAGATATTAACCATAACAACTTTTTGGTTATCAAGTAAATCAGTAATTAACAGAAATCTACCATTCGGGTCTGAAATTGTTTCAGAGTGAACACATGAAATCGAGAAATCTATAACAATAGAGACTCCTTTCACCTTAGCCTGTGAATTGGAGTGGAATTTTTAATCCTTCCAAAACCTAAAAAAAAACGCTGATTATCCTCTTTCCTTACATGAGTTTCCTGGGCAAAGATAATCTGAGCATTCAATCTATGAAAAACTTTTAAAATCTTCTTCCGTTTAATTGGGTGATTCAAACCATTCATATTCCATGAAACAAAGTTAATAACATTATCCATTGTACTTGAATAAACCATATGGTGTGTAAAGGGTTAACCTTACTGCATAGAAAACTCATGAATCAGGAAGAGGGAAAGAAGTTTAAAGAGGAACCGGAAGTCACAACAATTCAGACATATTTGTCTTTTCAGATCAGCCCAGATGGAAAAAACTAAACTAAAAATAGCCTCACCCTCCACCCACAAAAGCCCGAAAACCGGCCAATAGACAGCCAGAAAGCTATCTAGACACTTCCCTACCCCCATCTCTCTTGAAGGCAAGTCTCCAAAGTTGAAAAGAATTCAAAACACCACCCACAGTCAAAATATTGAGAAGAGAATGCCATAAAAAAAACACCAAACAAATGTTTTAAAAAAACAGCCATTTGCAAAACATTTGGAAGGCAGGATCTTGGAAAATGAAACAGAATACAACCTTATTAATATTTCAAGAAAACAAAATCAATCACCAAATCAGATTCTTAATTATTTTCAAAAATAAACAATTGAAAATAATAAAATAATACAGGGGGAAAAAAGGAACTTTGATATAAAAACATGATAAATATCCATACTCCAGAACAAAGTACAAGCATTATCAAACCAAGGGCAAAATTCTTCAAACTTTAAAAGTCCAAATCTATGAACTAGTTATTAACTTATAAACCAAATGAATACAGACATGAAAAACAGTAAATTTATTAGACAGCTAAGATCGAACATTGATCCTCAAGGAATTGATGAGCTTCGTCTGTGGATTTAAACCATTTACGTGATTTATCAGGCAGAACAACCCTTAGGCAAGCTGAAAGTAGCAGAGCTGGTTGGAACTTTCTTGGATAGAGCTCAGACATCACTGGTTTAAAAAGCAATCTTTCTTGCATTACCTTAGGACTGTAATCTTCGATCAAACGAAACTTGAGGTCTCCATATTCAATAACCCCTTTCCAACGGGCAATTTGAATTAAATGCTCCTTGCTATGCACATAGTGGAATTGGAGTATGACAGATTGAGGTTTCAGTTCTTTCGCGGGTTTTGCTCTTAAAGCCCGGTGGGCGCGATCAAGTATAAGAGAAGTAGAAAAAACTTCAGAGCCAAACACGTCCATTAAAAATTGAGAAAAAAATTTAGTAAGGTCAACACTCTTAACGTCTTCACAGAGTCCTTTTATTCGCAACTTCTGCCTATGACTGCGATTTTCCAGGTCGATAATCTTAGCTTTATATTGTTCCAGTGTTTGAGTGATCAAAGTTAGTTTCTTTTCCAACAAATCTAGTTTGCAGTCTCTTTGTCTACCAGCTTCATTGAGTTCAGAAATTTGCCGTTGTTTTTCACACTCCCGCTTAAGTGCTCCCAGTCTACTTTCGATCTCCTTTAACAATACTTCCAAATTAGAAAATCTTGTGTCGAATATATCATCCAGGAGCTTCGACATAGCCTCCAAAGTGAGTTGAGACTTAGGCTGTTGAGAGTCACCTTCTCTCCTTCCATTTCCATTACCAGCTTCCTTGCCTTCGGCTAATGCCTTTTTCCCTCTGGTACTCATTTCCAGTGATTAAAAATCAGAGTTCAAGCATATAAAAGTGTTATAAACACTTTAATATAGATAGTAAAAGGGTGGTAAAAAGATTGAAAAATGAACGGAGCAAAGCCAAAATGCGACTTACTCCATCTAGTGCCCCTCTTTGCAATTTATAACTCTTCCCTACAAAGCAGTTTGATTTCCAGTTTCCTTGGAAATTTCATTCTAACCCGAATAAAATACTTCCTGGATTATGTCCAAAATGATAATATCAAAGCAGAATTATTCATTTGCTTTAAAGAAGTTGCATCTCTCTCCTATTAGAAAATTGAACTTATCATCACTTTCTTGCAGAACCAAATAATCTAGTCTGAGAGCCAGTAGTAAAAGGAATACAGAATAAGCAGGATCCAATTGTAAAAACAAGTCCCATTATTGGGGGCTAAACATGGGTTTGAAGGTTACAGGTACCTGGTCTGTGCAATGTGCAAATGATAACGCTGGACTAACAATCTCAATTCCAACTGGAAATCAATTCCAGATGTGAAATAAATCAGACTGATATATTTATACGGAACATTGAGAAAAAGTAACTGGGTGGCTTGAGAAGAGATATGTGTCCACCCTATACTACAAAGTAGATAAAAGTAGATGAGGGCAAGAAGAAAGTGAGATTGAAAAGTATAATCATGTTGGAAGAGTATTGAAGTAAGGTTCACACACAAAATGCTGGAGGAACTCAGCAGGTCAGGCAGCATCTATGAAAAGGGTACAGTCGATGTTTCAGGCAGAGACCCTTCAGCAGGACTGAAAAATGACTTGATTGTTCTGCATGCAGGTCTTAAGACTGCATTATTTGCAAAGATTTGCGAATATTTGACATGACATCTAAAACTCTGACAACAGCAGAGCTACATTGGCATTTGACAATGACACCTTCAAGTTCATCTGCAGAAATATCTTAATTTCTACCTTTAATGTCTCTTGTTTTCTTTTTCAAGGTGGATGTGGTTCTGTAGAAGACCCTGACCTGAGCCACACTCAAACTTTGGTTCCTTGCAGTGGTGGGACTTGCTCCCAGGGCTCATCAACCAGCCATGTTTCGATATCCCAAGGACGTGGCGTAGAAGACGAGCGCTCCTTCGGGGTTCCAAGGCTTTGGGGACGAGCTGATTCTATGCCAATGCTGCTGACTGAAACATCACGGGAGAAGACAAAACAGCAGATCAGCTGTTGGGCACTCTGTACTCGGCGAATCACTTGGTCTCTCTCTTTCTCTTGTTAGTTGGGGGGGGTAAGTCTGTGGCCGATTCTCGAGTCAGAGAACTTGGAAAGAGCGACACGGCAGACTTTAACACCGGAAATCAGCGAGTTGTTTGCCTTTTTGCTCTCCCCTCTCACTGTGAATGGGGGGCACCTCTCTGTCTCTTTATTAAGCTGAGAGAGAAAGCCTGTGGTATGTCAAATTGTTGGGTAACGAACAGTTTTTGTTGTACTGCACATCATGGTCTTTCTTGAGGGCTTTGCTATTACCTGCTTGGTGGATGGAGGGTGCTGATACCTTTTTTGGCTAAAGTAAGTTGGGCGGGGGGGGGGAGGGTCGTTGTTTGCTGCTGCTTGTATGCGGTCGGGAAGTGGGGGGTTCTAACATTTTTACTGTCACTTATTCCTTGGGGCACTCTTCTGTTTTCATGGATGTCTGCGAAGAACAAGAATTTCAGATTGTGTACTGTATACATTCTCTGTTATTAAATGGAACTACACTTCTATAAATGTGTAGTGGAAAGCATACTGAATGGTTGCATCACGGCCTGGTATGGAGACACCATTGTCCTTGTTTGGAAAATCCTACGAAAAGTAGTGAATACAGCCCAGCCCTTCATAGGTAAAGCCCTCCACACCATTGACCACATCTACACCGAGTGCAGTCGCAGGAAAGCAGCACCCATCAAGGACCGCCACTACCCAGCCATGTTCTCTTCTCGCTGCTGCCATCAGGAAAGTGGTAAAGGAGCCTCACAACCCACATCACCAGGTTCAGGAACAGTTATTACCCCTCAACCATCAGGCTCTTGAACCATAAAGGATAACTTCACTCAATTTCACTCGCCCCATCACCGAACTGTTCCCACAACCTATAGACTCACTTTCATGGACTCTTCTTCTCATGTTCTCGACAGTTATTGCTTTTTTTTGTATTTGAGAGTTTGCTGTCTTTTGCACACTGGTTGTTTGACCATCCTGTTGGGCGCAGTCTTTCATTGATTCAACTGTTTCTGGAATTTACTGTATATGCCTGCAAGAAAACAACTCTCAGGGTTGTATATGGTGACATATATGTACTTTGATAATAAATTACTTTGAAATTATATATTGTTTCATCATCAGAAAAGAACCCTACTTCTGAACTTATTAGCAAATCACATAACTTGATGAAAGGTGTCTTCGAGAGTGCTATTGAGTAGCACTTGCTTGCCAACGCCTGGTTTGGATTTTGACAGAGTGAAGGTCAGTGATAAAAGCATATGAAGATTGCTGCACCTGGGACATACTGTGGAAATACTGCAGTCAAGAGCTGGAAGTGGGACAACTGACAGCCAATGACCACAAGCATCTTTCTTTGTGCAAGGAATGACCCCAACCATTTGTGTGTTTTCCTCTTAAAGCTCACTTATTTCAATTGAAGTAGAGCTCCTTGACACAGTATTTATTTAAAATGCTTGCCCAAGGACTATTGCTCACACCACACGTTTGGAATTTATCTCCTACCTCATCTAAGCTGTGATCAGGTCTAGAGTGGGGGCACTCTGTCAAAATCCAAACCAGGCATTGGCAAGCAAGTGCTACTCAATAGCACTCTCGAAGACACCTTTCATCAAGTTATGTAATTTGCTAATCAGCTGTGCTATGAGGCATGGGCAGCCATAATCTCCTTGGGAGCCTTCCCCATATTATATCCAAATTAACTGCCATTTTCTCCATCACATCTCTTCCTTTCTCTAGCATCTGTTTCAAGAGTGTTGCTAGAAAATGAGTCAATGACATACATTTTTCACTCTCAGCTACATGGGGTAAGTTCATTCAGCTTGATGATCTTCTTTTCTATACTTATGTCATTCTCATGCCAACCCCATTCCCAAATACAAATCAAGTTCCATTATAATAAGAGATTTCCAGGAATACAGAGAACCTGCTTCAGTAAGGTTTTTAAAACTTCCCTTCATCCTCTTCAATTCATGGGAATCCCTGGCTTTTGACTACTCAAGGAAATATAGGATCTGAGAAAACATTGTGTTTCTTTGACAGATGGAGTACGTAGAGGCCAGCTGAGACTAGAAGGCACAGAACCTCTCAAACAACCAACCCATGCAGCCATCCAGACAAGCATCTCTTCCCTCACCTACAACAGAAATTACATGTGCCTCTTCAGCTTTGAGAACTCACAGAATTGTGAGCAGAAGAAAGTCACCCTCCACACCAAAAGACTACTAAAGATGACAAACCAGAGTTAAATAACTATAAATCAGACAGGTCCACAGATAGATTCCTCAGTGTGTAACATTATTTAGTACCAACAAAAACACAAACTTTTTAAAACAATTTCATGCTACCTTCAGAAATTTCTGGAAACACTCAACTAAGCAGGGAGCATTCTGCGGAAACAGAGGCATGTTACCATTTTCGGTCAAAAGCAAAAGCAAAGGGTTTTCAACTTAAAACATTAACACCATTTCTTCTGCCTGACCTGCTGAGCACTTCCAGCAATTATTATTTTTAGTTCAGGTTTATTTTTAGGATTTTCAGATTGGCTTCTATGTTTTGTTGCACCTACCGTAACAAATACTACAATAACTCGTGCTTGCTTACCTGAGTAGGTGAACACTCAAACTAGATGTGAAGCAGCATAGATGAAGCAGTTATCAATAGTTTCTCAAGCCTTGTTTCAAGTGAAACACACACTGCAAAATGCTGCACAGAAAGAAAACAAAAAAAATGAATCATTGCAAACACCACTTGTTCACACATCCTGTCCCATCCACCACAGAATATTTTTGTCAAAAATATTAGAAATTTACAGTTGCATTTATACAACTTCTTCAACATGCCCCAAGGGTCCAAAATGAATGCTGAATAAGTTATCAAACAAATGTGGTGAGATCATATAATTAGGCCATTTGGCCCATTGAGTCTGCTGTGCCACTTGAACGTGGCTAATTTATTTTCCTTTTCAATCTCATTCTCCTGTCTTCTTCCCATGACCTTTGACGCTTTTACTAATCAAGAAACTATCAACCTCTGCTTTAAATATACCCAATATGTTGGTCTCCACAGCCATCTTGTGGCAATTACCACCCTCTGGGTAAAGAAATTTCTCCTACGCTCTGTTCTAAAGGGACGTCCTTGCATTCTGAGACTGTGCCCTCTGGACCTACACTTTCCCAATGTTAGAAACATCCTCTCCAAGTCCACTCTATCTAGACCTATCAATATTCAGTAGGTTTCAACTGCCATCCACTCCCATTGTTCTAAACACCAGACAGCACAGGGCCAGAGCTCAAACACTCTGCCTATGCTAACCTTTTCGTTCCTGGGATCATTTAGTGGTCGCACATAGTAATAGCCTTAAAGGCAGAGAGATTAATTAGGAACAGGGTGACTGCCTGACTGTGGAGTGGGCTGCTCCATAAAACAAAGGAATTGCAGATTTGGGGTCTCAACATTTAAAGTCACTGCTGCTAGTGGTTGGTGGAACGAGTGGAGTGAGGTGCAAGAACAAGAGCTTGTTGTTGTTTTGTATGGCAGGTGTTTTTCTCTTCACACCTCTATGTGTTTTTTTTTGTCAAGCCACACCTCCAATCGTGGCTGCATCGATGGACTGTGGCAAAGCTGACTTGGATCTTGGTGAGAGAGCATGTTTTTACCAGGTGGAGGACGTCCTGGGTTGGGGCACCAGAGGGGCAAGCTGGGAAAACAAGAGTAACTGAAGCATAAGTAGGCCATTCAACCTGCTCTGCCAATTAATAAGCTCCTGGTTGATGTTACACCTCAGCATCATTTTCCTACACTAAACTCAAATCCCTGACTTGTTTAATCTACAAAAGAAAAATCATCACCGCCAGTTTTGATCAAGGACCTTTCCCACACTGATCATTCTTCTCTTCTCCACCCCATCCCATCAGGCAGAAGATATAAAAGCTTGAGGACATATACCTCTAGGCTCAAGGATAGCTTTTAACATGCTGTTATAAGTCCCCTGAATGGATCTCTCATACACTAACAATGAACTCTTGGTTTCCCAATCTACCTTGTCATGGTCCTGGCACTTAGTCTACCTGGACTGCACTCACTCTAGCTCCCCCACCCCCTTTGTGCTATCTCAATGCACTTTTGTATGGTATGATCTTTCTGAATGGCACGCAAACAAAAGCTTTTCAATGTCCCTCGGTACATGTGACAATAAAAAAAATTACATCATTGCCATATCTACCACATCAACTCCCCAAACAGATAATAATGCCTGTACTTACAGGCATTTTTACAACAGCAATGTTTCTTCAAGCAAAGACTTCTAAGAAAAACATTTAGGCAAACAGAAAAGATTATAAACCCTAGGTTTTCAAACTAGGGTAGGGTTCAACAGGGCGAAGAAATGCAGCCCTAACAGTGGATCATAAAAACCAAATAATTTTAGCTCAATGTTGTTATTAAAATGGAGAATAGTAGGTGTTGTGGGACCTCCGTTCTCCACATATTAAAGTAAATGTTTCCATATCTCAATAAAAAATACACCTGTCCTAATTAATATTTTTAATATATTTGTTACATTTTCTCCAGTGTAATTTACATAGGGGGCACGAGACAGACAAGAAAATGGACTAGCTCCCCAATCTTTTGGGTTTCATAGAATGAAGGCTCTAAACATGAAATGCTGCATGACCACAGTATAGGCATCCCGCTTTCACACATAATAAGTACAAGCCATAAATGAAAAGTAAAATATAGACAAATATTGAGCTGGTATCTCAATGAGCTGGGCCCCTCTCTGTCTGTTTGTTTTATTGTTTATGTTCCCTACAGATTCAACAGAGGAACAGTGTGTTTCTCCTAGACATTGTGAAATCACTTCCAAGCCAAAATATACAAAATTCCTGCCAATTTAAAGCACGCCAGTCCCGATTCACCAAGGAGTTCAACAACCCTTGAAAGTAACTTTAACTGAGTTCAAAGCTCTCACAAAATCCAGTCCTGTATATTGAATCAACTGCACATGTCAGCCTGCACGTACAGTAGTCTATTAACCTGCCAATAAACTGCAAGTTTAAAAATAGGCTGCAAAAATACTATGGGCAGCAGCTGAAAGAAACAAAACCTTGGGCTCTGAAGCAATAGTTTGTCAACAAAACAAAACCAGATCCACCATTATTAAAGTAATGAATATAATCACTCTACCTTGCATGCAAAAACACTTGGAGAACTGTTAGGAAACAGCCCACACAAGAGAGCTGGCATGTTAATCCATTGCAGGGGACCTCACAGCAGACCCAATCCTTGCGTTGCTTATTTTACTCACAGGACTTATTGGGCAACTATCAGAAGTGGGAATCCTGGCTGAAATATTTTCCACTCTACCTAGTTTAAATGGATTGCAGAACTCTTGTTTCCAGCCTGGTCCAAATAAGGTAATTCAACAAGGGAGGTATATGCAGACTTGCTAGGTACAGTTCTACAGCAGCCACTATTTTTCAGGTTAGGCATCAGGGGAGCTCCTAGCCTGATTTATTACTAACATGGAGGACATTTTAATACCTCCAAGCTCTTGAAGCAATAAAGTTTTCAGACAAGCTGATAATTTTAATAGTTTAACAATGACTAGCTTAAGATTACTAAATATGACTCATTAATATTATACACCCTATAATTATAATATAGTATTTCAGCTATGGCTGCATGTTGACTTACCATCTCGGAAAAAAAAATTCCATTTCAGCTCCATGCTAAAATCTCAAAATTGAAAATGTATGTTCATATAAATTTCAGTGTCAAAAAGAGTCATGAGCGAAGAATTTAAGCTAGTCCCCTGACTATTTATTGAAATACATTTATGTTTTTGCAGCTTTCTGTGAGGTAGTTCATGGGATGGATAGAGTAACCACAAGTCTCAGTTCCTGCAGCAAAATGAAACCTACTAGTCGGCATCATTTTCGGAAACAATCTGTGGCAGAAATTGAAAAACTTACAAAACAGCTTCAAGTAAACTTTCAAAAACAATAAAAACTCAGCTTTTACAAATATTTAGCCTACCAACACCACTACAACATGGAACAGTATCTACTGCAGACAAAAGGCCACACACAAAAGGTCCATAATTTTCCCCAAGTACTGCAACTACCAAAGTGTAACTCTCATCTAATTGCTGTACAGCCTGAACTATCCTTTCCAATAACAAAGGTAAAGGACCAATAACTGTACAGTGTGCTTTTCTTTACAACTCGAACACTACAAAAACTTAATTTCACTGAAACCCTATTACCCATTCCAAATGAAAGGTAATAAAAATAGAAAATGCTGAAACTTCAATTGCTTTTCAATGATTGAAAACTTTCAGGCCAAGTAGCATCTGTGGATGGAGCAGCAGTGAATATTTTAGGTCAATGACCTCCTGTCGTGTATTTGTATAATATGTAAATATGTTATGTGGGCATAAGATGAGAGAGCCACTTGTTGTCAGTCCAGAACATAAACCAGTTTCAAAGCTCGGCTTCTACAGTTAATACAGATCAAGCTTACCAATGTGCTCAGTGTAGTTCACTGTCCAACCTCAAATATATAACATCTTTCATCAGAACTGGCTAACAACCCAAGGCATTAATGGTTTCTCCTTGCACAGATGCTGTCTGACCTGCAAGTATTTTGCCATCATTCCTGAACAATATATTTGGTTCTAACAAATATTAGAATCAGTGTCCCAAATTTACCTCCTTTACAAAGTCCATACATTAGAATACTTACTTTCCTGATGCATGCATCTCAAGGTGATTTTTTTCTGGCATGCATCTGGCTGCAGAGAATCCAGGAAAATCCAGAACACAGAGCAGTGCAGTATAGTAACAGGAACTTCAGCCGATGATGTCTGTGCTGAACATGATGCCAAATTACACTTCTGCCTCTATGTGATTCATATTCCTCCATTTCCTGTACATTCATGTGTCCAATACTTTTTAAATACTACTATCACATCTGCTTCCACCACTATTCATGGCAGTCCATTCCAGGCACCTACCATTTTCCGTGCAAAAAAAAACTTGCCCCACACATCTTCTTTAAACTTTTCTTCTCTCACCTTAAATGCATGTTCTCTAACATATGACATCTCTGCCCTGACAATAATATTCTGACTGTCTCCCCTTGCTCATAAATGTATAAACTTCTATCATATCTCCCCTCAGTATCTGACTCTCTAGAGAAAACAACCCAAGTTTGTCCAACCTCTCCTTATAGCTCATACTCTCCATTCTGGTAAATTACTTCTGCACCCATTCCAAAGTCTTCACATCTTTTCAGGTTGACCAGAATTAAGTGTAGCCTCAGCAAAATTTTCTATAGCTGCAATGTGACTTTCTTACTCTTGTACTTAATGTCCCAACCCATGAAGGTTAGAATGTCACATGCATTCTTTATCATCAGGGAGAGACATTTACACAGAGAAAACTGAAGATTTATAAAGCCATATCATATCCAACTCAATGTCTCCCTCCATTCTTTAATTTAAATAGATTGACAAATCAGGAAGTCATTCTCCCCAAGATGACACAAAGATTGGAGGTGTTGTGGATAGTGTGCAGGGCTGTCAGAGGTTACAGCGGGACATTGATAGGATGCAAAATTGGGCTGAGAAGTGGCAGATGGAGTTCAACCCAGATAAGTGTGAGGTGGTTCATTTTGCTAGGTCAAATATGATGGCAGAATATAGTATTAATGGTAAGACTCTTGGCAGTGTGGAGGATCAGAGGGATCTTGGGGTCCGAGTCCGTAAGACAGTCAAAACTACTGCACATGTTGACTCTGTGGTTAAGAAGGCATACAGTGCATTGGCCTTCATCAACTGTGGGATTGAGTTTTAAGAGCCGAGAGGTAATGTTACAGCAATATAGGACCCTGGTCAGACCCCACTTGGAGTACTGCACTCAGTTCTGGTTGCCTCACTACAGGAAGGACATGGAAACCATAGAAAGGGTGCAGAGGTGATTTACACAAGAATGTTGCCTGGATTGGGGAGCATGCCTTATGAGAATAGGTTCAGTGAACTCGGCCTTTTCTCCTTGGAGCGACGGAGGATGAGAGGTGACCTGATAGAGGTGTACAAGATAATGAGAGGCATTGATCATGTAGATAGTCAGAGGCTTTTTCCCAGGGCTGAAATGGCTAACACGAGAGGGCACAGTTTTCAGGTGCTTGGAAGTAGGTACAGAAGGGATGTCAGGAGTAAGTAGCTTTTTTAAAAAAAAACAGAGAGTGGTGAGTACGTGGAATGGGCTGCCAGCAACAGTGGTACAGGCAGATACGATAGGGTCTTTTAAGAGACTCCTGGATAGATTCATGGAGCTTAGAAAAATAGAGGGCTATGGATAACCCTAGGTAATTTCTAAACTAAGTACATATTCAGCACAGCATTATGGGCCAAAGGGCCTGTATTGTGCTGTAGGTTTTCTATGTTTCTATCTCCTTGCTATCCATGCCATACCCACATTTCCTGCAGTCATTATTCCCAAACAATGAAAAGAACCATCCATCCCTTTCTTCCTAATCTCCTTACATCAGCATGAAAAAGTGATGCTCCATTTGTTTCCATTATTTTTTCTTTCTCTTTTCTTATTACAGACCATCTCTGAGAAATGAATGGATTATTTTTATACAGACATCCTTAAGTTGATTTCATCCTCAAGTCGGAAAATACACACAAAAAAAAATCACTCAACATGGCAATCATATGAAGTTCCCAATAGTGGCAGAGTCTAGGACCAGAGGACATGGCCTCAGAAGAGGACATCCTTTTAGAACAGGGAAGAGGAGGAATTTTTTTTAGCCAGAAGGTGGTGAATGTGTGAAATACATTGCTACAGTCGCGGAGGTTAAGTCATTGGGTATATTTAAAGCAGAGGTTCTTGAATAGTAAGGGTATCAAATGTTATGGGGAGAAGACAGGTAAATGGGGTTGAGAGGAAAAATAAATCAGTCATGATAGAATGGCAGAGCAGACTCAATGGGCCAAATGGCCTAATTCTGTTCCTATGTCTTGTGATCCTATAGTTATATCTCCGTAGTATTGTAATGAATGGCATCAAAAACACAAGACTGAAAAGTAAGAACAACTACAAAGAGAGAGAAAACGAGATCTGCCAGTCATTGGAACAAACGTATATACGTTTGTATTATAAGTAGTATTATAAGGAGCTTGCTCGTCTGTGCAGGTGTCTCTAAATCTGTCATTTTTAATTCAAGAACGGCTGATATAATCAGAGGTTGCATTGCTGGTGGCTTTTCAATGTTTAGTAGAGAAAAATTTCAAACAACAATCTTACATCCTTTAATTCTCCGTGATGTATCCCCATGTCAGCAGAAAGTATTAAGCCTGCACATGCTAACATAAAATACCACATTCACTCCTTCATTGAATGTTTCCTTTTGGTCCTGAATGAAACATGTCCACAGCTTCACAGACCAATCCCACAGCAAAATACACCACTTTGGTCTTTTTCTAGCAAAACTTCACTCCATTGGACATGTAATCACTTGCAATAAATTGGGTTTGCAATATTGTATTTCAGTTCAAATTTTAACCTGTTTCAATTTTGCCAACAACAGATCCCAAAAATAGGTTTAACTACATTATCAACTGAACTTAACTGCAGCTGTCTTTGTCAATGGCAGTGCCAACACTCCTGCCTTGATACTGTTATGGTGTATTGTCAGAATTTTGTGTTTTGATATTGTTATTATAAAGTATTTTGATCAACTTTATTCACAGTGAAACTACTTTTCAAGACCTTCCTCCTCTGTACAGACCAACATTATCTGCATTCACATTTAACACAAAGGAATATTCACTTCTTCAAACCTTGCATTATTTTACAGGACTTAATTTCTTCTACAAAATCTGACAAGAATTTTCTTATTTATTGAGATGCAGCACAGAATAGGCCCTTCCGGCCCTTTGAGTTGTGCCGCCTCCGATTTAACTCTGGCCTAATCATGGAACAATTTACAATGATCAATTAACCTACCAACTGGTAGGTCTTTGGACTGTGGGAGGAAACCCAGGTGGTCACAGGGAGAATGGACAAACTCCTTACAGACAGCAGTGGGAAATGAACCCGGGTCACCTGTACTGTAAAGCATTGTGCTGACCACTAGGCTACCATACCGTGTTTTGAGTAAAACAGAATTATAATTATTACTCCAGAAGTATGGTGAGGTGAAGAGCTTGTCTAAACACTTAATCCTGGTGGTATACTTTATATTTCTTCAATTAGTTTTCCTACAAAATGGGGTGCAGATCTTTCCCAGGTTACAACATGGCTCAGTTCCTAAAAGCTCCTCATAACCTGAAGAGTTTATGAGCAAAAAAAATGAATAGTGTCAAATGCATTAACTTTCTGAGTGAGCGAATCTGTACAGAGCTCCTGGCTCTGCCTAGCTCAGCTGTTGTGGCTTGATGGTGGGGGGGGGGGTGGGAGGAAGAGGAGAGAGAGAGGGCACACCGTAGTGCCAAGTTTCTGCCTGGCAAAAGATGCCTGTAGCAGCCAGTAAATCTATTCCCTTCCACCATGTTCGTCTCCCAAATGCTTGTTCATATATGAAGATCCACATATGTATTACATAGCATGGTACAATAACACTGTGCTACATACTACTCAAAGTAACTAAATGTAAATAACTAAAGATTTTTTTTAAAATATTATCACTTTACAAAATAGACTCTTGGATACATGAGTGGAAGTGAACAAATTAGTCACTGAAGATCCAATTAAATGGTGAAATGGAGAGTGGGACAAAATCTAGAAACAGTTTGTGCTGACAGTTTTTTTTCCCCTGAGGCAGGTCTACATGATCAAGTATTTCCTGCTTTCATTCCAGTTTTGAGTTCTAAGAGGACTAACGAGTTGGAAACCACAGTCACTTCCACAGATGGGTCACAAGATGCCCAATGGAACAGGTGGGTGGATGGGTGGTTTGAGGGGTAGTTCATTCCTTCTGTCATGAACATTTGTCTTTTGTGTGTTTTCGATACACAAACTTCAGGTTTTTGATACTGCCTCAACTGCTCCTTTTCCCTTGTGAGCAGTCGAGAACTTGAAATCCTAAACTGTCAGCAGCAATGCTACAATTGTTCAGGGACATGTTGAGAACATTCTTGAATCTCTTCTTCAGTTAAAGTGATAATCTATTCAATGATAGAGCTTAGAATAGACCCTTGGTTTAGGGGTCTGGTGGCATGAAAGACATGTCCACAGAGTTAACAGCGTAATTAGGGCTTTAATGAAGGGAATATTGGCCAGGTAGAGGAAACTGACATTCACTTATCCTTACCAAGGATTTGAAGAATTTTGAGGCAGCGCATTGGTGGTATCTTTCTGGAAGTGCCTCTTGTTGGGATTCCAGGTCTCAGAAACATGAGAGCAGTGATCACCACGAAGTGGACAATGAGTTTTGTAATGTCTGAAGTCTTATTTAAACAATGAATAATTGGAAGAGAGGCTTAAATGAAGATGAGCAGAGCCCTTTCTAAATGGAAATAGTAATTTAGTGTTGCGTTTGTTATGTTATGATTGCACTGCTCCTGAGAAACGCTCATTCTGCCCTGCAGAGCTGATGTACGGTGAGAATGACAATAAAGTTTTTTGAATCTTGAATCTTCATCTTTAAAGTCATTTTCCCTCAATCAACCAAAGGATGTGCTGGTGCACTGAGGTAATGGCAAATTTGACCACCAATGAGAGGTAGCTCCAGGACATGAAAGGCAGTTTACGTTTATCTGGCAATCTTTATTGTCAGAGAATGGCGACAGGTTGATAGAGAACCTTTGCCTTGCAGAGGTTGACTGTTGATTTAATTGTCATGCAAACCTATGACACAGCTAGTGATAGAAACACCAGTGGGAATTCTATTTCAGCACTAATTTCAGTGAGGCATTCTACATGAATTTAATTAAGTCACCTGGAATTTAATTAAATTGTGTGAACACGCATAATTGTTGGCATTCCCCTTCAGAAAAAGAGCAAAAAAACTAGACAGACTTATTACTCCTGCACAAATCCCAAAATGATTCCTGGGAACAAGCTAATTATCCAGTGTGGAATAAGAGGCTTGTGTAGGGGGGGAAATGAGGGGAAAGTATGATTGTTGTTACTGACTAAATAGCAAAAAAATAGCAAAAACAATGCTCAGAATGTCAGCTGCAAAACACTGTAACATTCAGGCCATAGGTAAACACAATTATTTTTTTGATTAACAAAACTGGATCACAATTACAATTGAGGAAGAGAACTCTCTCAAATTCTTCATGCCACGCATGACATGGCTGCCAGAGGGGCCAGCTTTTCCAGACATCACTTCACAAAATAGAAACCAAGATACATGCAGCAAATATTTAGTTCACAATGAAAGCATTTAGACAGCATAACTGGACTTTAGTCCAACTGCTTGTCTACATAAAAAATAGTAATACATTGTGGAAGGTTGGGACACCAAACATTCCTCCAGGGAACACATTTAAACAATGAATAATTGGAAGAGAGGCTTAAATGAAGATGAGCAGAGCCCTTTCTAAATGGAAATAGTAAATTTCAAATTTTATCCATTAAGTATTTATATCAGAAGCACAACAACTGATATTTCCTGTTAAATGCAATTAAACTGTTCATTTAATTTTCATGGGGAAAGGTACTTCAACGCCCTTCTATTTTTTTTTGCTGGGTATTTTTTTCCTCATTCCCAACTGCAACTAGCACAACCAACCCTGTATATATGCAGCCAGTCCCAACAGCAGGCTGTGCAAAAGACTGAAGATTTTTAAACTGAGCAATAATTCTGGATTTTGGAAAAATAACTTTGACTTTGGGGTCCAGGATTTCTGATTTTAATTCCAAATTGCATAAACTGAAAGTGAGGAAATACTTTCATTTCTAACCCATGGAATGGTAAACATCAAGTTATGAGCAGCTCAGAGGTGGTCCATAAAACCATATTTGTTTTAGACCTTTTCGTCTTTTTATCCTACAAATGAACTGGTATTGCATTAGCCAATGAGCAATATGATGTGGAAGTGGATCTGATCCATGAAAACAGGCAACCCAATATGAGCCAACAAGGTTCACAAAATTCCTATACTTAAAGTGTTCAGTGAAAATTATGCAAATCCTACAGTATCGAGATCCCTCAATGTTCCAATGCATTTTGCCCAGAATAGCAAGTAGCAAGAGAGCCAGTATATGCAACCAGACCATTGGTAACACTCACCAGCATAGCCAATGTCATTACCGTGGTGGGAAGTAACTCAATGGAAGAAAACTTAGGTCTCCGTCTCATCTTTTTTAATCTTTTCTTGCACAACAATCACTGCATCTTCAAACTAAACTCATAGCATGGGCAAGCAGACATTGCAACATTATCAGCAGCAACTTGCAAGAGCTATTTTTTGTGGGAAGGCTGACTTCATGCACAACCAATGGATGATGAAAATATGGAAAGAGTGTGGCCCAGAGGTGAACTCAATAGCCACATTTACTTCTAATTCTAAAAGTGAAAATGAGATAATTTTTATATGCCTATTTGCTGCTCCTTATTTTGTTATATATTTTTCTTACAAATGGCACTCAGCCATTGCAGATTCCAAAATTGCACTTAATGTGGATGTAAGTAGTCTACATTAAACAGTGATTGCAAAACCAGAGAATATGTTAACAAAATTGACAAGCCTCAAGCAAGGCACAAGATCAGAAAAATTTTCTCCCCTGCAGTGTGGCAGAAACGTAGAAAAAAGATCCCATTAAAAACAGCTGATGCTATGTCAATGATCTCCTTTTACAATGGAACTGGATGGTTGAGAAAGAGGGTTTGTACACAACAAAGTATCAAACAATTCTCTGGTGTTCAAATAGTACAGGTCAATAGACTGCGACTGCTTAATGCATTCAGTATGCTCTCTGTTATTTCAGCACAGATGTTCAACCATTTAAAATAAATTATTGGGTTAATTCCTCTTGTAAAATAGCCAAAAATTGAGTTTTAAATGAATGTATTGAGCTTCTGATTACCACCATTACTGCACATGCTTTTAAAATGCCAGCTTTCAGTCCTTTTGTCACTAAACAGTGTAAACTCAGGAAGAGGAATCATACTGACTGAAATCTCAGTTTGACATCTTGAATACTACTGAACTTGCAATGGTAGTCAGCAAAATTTCATAAATAATTACTCCTTGTAGCTTTACCTGTGCTGTTAACCTTTCAAAAGCACCATTAATCAAAAGAAGAATGTATTTTAGAAGGTTATTGGCAGTAGAAAGGTTAATGGACAAAGGGCAATTTCTTGCTCTTTTTTTTAAGATCTTGGTATGATGCTGCAAAAGGAGATGGCTGCACATTTTCTTTTCAGATCTCTCAGCTGATCATGCACTATACTTCTATTAATAGGGAAGGAACTTACGTTGGTCAACATAATTTAACCAGAAGGAGCTCTGGGACATCATACACGATAGAAAAGAGCCCATTTGTCAGCACACCATCCAGTGGGCACCTTTCTGAATTAATCCTACTTCCCAGCACTTCGCCCACAGCCTTCAATGCTGAAGCAATTCAAGTGCTCATCTAAACCCTTCTTAAATTCTGTCGTATATTAAATATTAAAATGTCATCCACTCCCTTAATGGCCTATCAGGAAAAATACTGGAGGAAGTCTGGAGTAAAGGAGGTTACAATTTTTCTTACAGATCTTAGAGAAGCATGAATGCACAGAGGACTTTTCAACTGACCTGATGAATCTCCAACCTCCACTTTGACTAGTGACCTGCAGCTCAAGTACCAGCTAAAATTCAGAACACAGTCAGAGTCATATACTATGGAAATAAGTTCTTTGGCGCACTGAGTCCACACCAGCCATCAATAAGCCATTTACATAATTTATTCTCCTCATATTCCCACCAATTCCCTCTTGATTCTACCCCTCACCTACACAGTATTGTAAGTTACAATGCCTACAACATACAAATAAACCTGCTGGGATTACAGGGCATACTCAGTCATCTTAATATGGTTAAGACAAGAGCATTCCACATTTCAGATCATCTTGGCAAGCCTCCCAATGGCTTAGACATCAGACAGCTGTGGCTCACCAACTTCTTCTCAGACAAAAAAGGATGGATAACAGGTATCAAACATGATAATAACCCCCAAATCCAAAATTTTACTGCAAATTTGCTCTTCCAAATTAATTCTTCCAGATGAAAGCCAAAAGAACAATAGAAGTTGTGTCATGGTTTCTCAGCTCACACAGCACACGTTTGTCCTTGACATCGCAAAGATATTTTCTTCATGTGGAACTGCAGCACTTTCCCCTGAACCAATCAAGCAACAGGCACTCTTTTCTTTCCTGAACAATGTATCTAGGAACATTGAGCAGCCTCTCCTGCAATTCTCTATTGCTGCTTACGAAGCAAGGCCCTTGCATTCGAATTATCTTTTGCTCTCTCCTTGGATGCTGTCAGAGGATGGTACCGGAGCAAGGTATAATCAACAGGGTTGGTAGGTTGGACTCTAATTCACATTATGATGTGTTCTAGTTTCTGGTTGCTCATTTTTTGTTGCTGTTTTTGGGAGATTTTTTGAATCAAGTCAGCCTGCAGATGAGCACAGAGCTGAACTAAAATATGACTTCTGATTTTGTGTTTTTGCTCATTTTTTTTTGCTGCCAATCAGTTTTTTTTCTAGAATGTGGGGGGGGGGGGGGAAAGAGTTTAATGTTTTTCTTTGAATAAGTTCCACAGTTTTCTTTGTCTCGTGGGTACCTGTGCAGAAGACAAATCCCAGGGTTGTATACTGCACACATACTTTGATAATAAATGTACTTTGAACAATCAAATATAGTGATTAGCACCTGGAGCTCACCAAGCTTATTTACCAAGTTTGAAGCATCTATTGCTTACTCTGGTATTATTTGCCTCATTCAATTTCATTTGTCTGTATTTGGAACCTCCTTCCCAAAGCTACAGTTGATATCTGCCTTTTTGCCTCATGCCTTTCTGATGCCAGGTCTTGCTGTATCTGAAGAGTTGAAAATGGAACAGTATAATCATTAACAAATATCACCAACCCTGACCTTATACAGTTGATTGGGCAAGTCCTATCAAAATCCTTTTCTCTCAACTAATGTCAATGTCTTGAAAGAAATATAATTTTCCTTTTATTTTATTTCAACAGCAACCCATTCCAAGTCAGTGGCATTCTGCTCATCAAATTAAGAACTTCTAAAGTACTTCCTCACAGACTGGGTTTCCACACTGCATCTAGATTAGTTGTGAATCTGAGCATACTTGGAGGTACTTCTGAAGGGAGCAAAGGGAAATGAGATCCAATGGTATGTCAATTTATGCTATTCTTAACAACCATACTCTTGCCTATGCCATCTCCTTCTGAAACAGTCGTTCATGCTTTGGTTATCCCCAGACTCAACTCTTACTAGCAGGCTATCTACTTTCCATGCTCCATTCATTCTCAGTTGTCCTATCCACACATTGTCTTTGTGGCTTCATGTCTACCCAAATCCTCACATTCAACGTTCATAACTTTGTCATAGAGTAATAAGAACAGAGAGCAGAGAGAGAGGCCTACTGGCTCTGCACCCACCAACAAGCACACACTTATCCAAATTCCACCCAATCCATTTGCGCTAAAATCTCTTCATGACCTTCCCAATCTCTCTAATCACCAACAACATTCAATCCTCTCAAAGTCTGGACTCCTGTGTAACACCACCCCCCCGCCCAACTATTCATTTGTAGCCATCTCATTAAACACCTGCTGCTACCTGTTCATCTTGCTACTGTTTGAAGTCCTCATTAACATGCATTTATGATGTATGATTGTGCCTAACAACTTATCTTTTACGTACTGTCCAATTACACCTACATCAAGTAATTTGGAATGTCTCTTTATGTTAAATGCATGATTTAAACACTTTTTTTTAAACCTCCTGATTCAACTTTGTTCTAACAATTTCGCATTGCTATGTAGTCTTCAAATATCCTCTAGCATATTCAATGTGATAGATGATGTATTTATAATTACACATAAACAATGATTATCAATGTGTATTACTTTTAAGAGTAACATTAAAGATCCTACATCATAAACTACATTTATTTCATTCCCTAAATTATTAGAATTTAATTTCTTATAATATACTGGAACTTTCAATATTAACAGCATCAGGAAGCATCATTATGGTTTTCTCAGCGGTTCTCCAGTTGTATCCAATGTGCAGCTATTAGAAAAAGATCCTGTAATAGGTCAATATATCCTGATCTGAGTCAACATATATTGTTGAAGTCCTACTTCTATCATGTGCATCAACATTACATGAAAGAAACAATACAAGTTTAACAAAAAAACTCACATTTTTATGCATTTTATAAAACCTGAGTTATTTATTTGAAAATTTATTGGCATTAAAATTACAAGCAATAATATTGCAAAAACTCTCTTTTTATGTTATTATTTTTTGTTGTGCTCAATTTAACTTTCAACACATGCTAAATAATCAAAGACTCATGAATACATTTAACATTATCTGGTTGCATACAGGTGTTAATAATCTTGACATTCGGTTGTAGTTCTGTTGATAAATAAAAATTCAACTGAAATCATTAGATAATTTAAAATTATGACCATTTCCTGAAATGAAATGCTAATCATTTCATTGTAATTAGCAGTCTTTACTATGGATACTATTTGGCACAACATACATTGACAGGTAAGAATCATCAAGATGGTAATAAAAGTGACTCAAAAAATACAACATTAACACTGCTATAAAGCTCCATGGAATAATTATTATAACCTTATTTCAAGATTCAAATGACAGTTATAAAGAGTGATTTGAACTTCAATGAGATTATTTCATTGGAATCATTTCCAGTTATCCATAAAACCCTACACACAATTGTTCATTTCTATTATTCAATGCACATAGCAAATAATAGAAAACGAATAACTGACACAGAAAAGATTGAGCCTAACAATTTTTTGCAGCCTAAATTGTAAGGCAGTAGAAGAAATTGCAGCTGTGCATTCCCCCTTTGTGTTAATTTCTTTTCTTGTTCATCTCAGCCAGATTTATCTCTGGGTAAACACAGTAATGTGGCCCTTAAGCAATGTGGCTTGTGACAATGACTTGTTTCAAAATTGCAATCAAGAAAACAAAAGGCTGTTTCTCTTCACAGGAGACTGGAGCTGCACTATTATTTAATACAGCTTGGCAGTTCCTTGTCTAATGAGCCTTTTAACTCCTTAATACTACAATGTCCTTCTGTGAGGATGTGTGTGCCTGGTGTCTAAACTGACACACAGATGCTAAACCACCACATAGCGTACAATGATTTTGGAGCTAATCCCATGTACATCTTACTTTTAAGTAACATTTCATTACAAGTAGCTCAATAGCAATTTCATATTTGAACCCAAATATTTTGATGCTGAATGCAGTCTATATACACTCAATGGCCAGCTTATTTGGTAGATACTATACCTGATTAAAGTGGCCACCAAGTGTGTTCATGGTCTTCTGCTGCTGTAGGCCATCCACTTCAAGGTTCAACAGGTTGTGTGTTCAGAGATGGCCACTGAATGTATTTTCAGTTTTACGACTATCAGTTTTTAAGCTTGCTACCTTAACGCATGGAGTTTATGGGGCGTTCAGGAAGGGGTAGCGCCTCTGGTAAAAGGGCAGCTCATTCACTAAACGCTCAGCTGTCATCTGTGACTCCAAGTAGCTATCCTGCATGCAACAGCAGCCACACCCCGATAACACACTGCTTCAACAGGTGGGCTAAACCATGTTAGCTGGTGGGCCTTACAGGGATGTGCCTGTACTAGCATGCAAAGTCAGCTTCAGCAGAAAAAATCTACAGTGAGATTCAACAGCCAGGAAGGCGATTTTGCAACACTCCATGGAGAGCAAAAGGCATGAGAAGTAGTTATGGTCATCCACTGCAACCAAGGAAGACCCCAGTTGTGAAGACTATTCATATCACTGCACCCAGACTTTTGAGGTCGACAGAGTGGATCTGCCCCTGTACAATGGGTTTTCCACTTTAAAAACTCTGCCGCACAGGCTTCTTATCATCATTAGATATGATGGACAACCACCACCTTAACCCATGAAGTAAATACAGATAGGGCCATTCCTGTGGAGAAATCACTGAACTGTAGAATTTAGCTTCTGGAAGAGGATTTTGTGGGGCTGGAATCACTTCAGCTGCATATGATTCCTGCAAATATAAATACTTCCCAAATGAGATAAGAAAACTAAACAACTTGGGCCTTTAGGTCAAAGCTGAAGAATACACTGTTTTAACTTCCTAATTAGCCACACAGCACATCACTATAGTGTTTGACCAAGTTACAACACCCTACCAATTTACAAGTAATAATACCAAATTATTTCCTTAACTGCAACCCTTTGTATTTTTCCCTCTCTTTCCCCCACCCCTTCTACTTTTGAATTATTTGTGTTCAGCAGCAGCTTCTCCCCTAGCCAGGGCTGACTTCATTTCCACCTTGCTTTATTCCCTTTCAAGCAAGCAAGTTTATTTGTATAACACTTTTCAAACACAAGGTAGTTCCAAGTGCTTTATGTAGAACAAGACATAAAAAAATCAAACATCAATTTCAGACAATATACAAAAAATAAAATGACAAAAACTGACTGTTAATGTTGCAGTTTAATGTTGCCAAGGATTGCTACCCGTGCCACGTGCTAGTGAGGCTAGAAATAGGAAGACAATGCAGATAAATACGTGGCTAAGGAGTTGGTGCAGGAGGGAGGGCTTCATATTCCTGGACAATGGGGCCTTGTTCCAGGGAAGATGGGACCTGTTCCGACAGGATGGGTTGCACCTGAACTGGAGGGGGACTAACATCCTTGCGGGAAGGTTTGCTAGTGCTGCTCCGGGGAGTTTAAACTAGATTTGCAGGGGGAGGGGGAACCAGAGGGTTAGAGCAGATAGTGAGGTGGAGGAAGATAAAGGTCATGCGAGAACTGCAAGTATAGTACATGGAGTAAAGCCAGATCTAACATATAAAGAGGCTTTGAGGAAAGAGAAGCAGAATAAACGGTGTAAGCACAGTAAGGTAGAAGAGCTGAAATGTGTGTACCTCAATGCAAGAAGCATCAGGAAACAAAGGTGATGAACTGAGAGCTTAGACACATACATGGAATTATGATGTAGTGGCCATTACAGAGACTTGGCTGGCACCAGGGCAGGAATGGGTTCTCAATATTCCTGGATTTCAGTGCTTTAAAAGGGATAGAGAGGGGGGAAAGGGGGGAGGAGGGGTGGCATTATTGGTCAGGGATACTATTACAGCTACAGAAAGGGTGGGTAATGTAGCAGGATCCTCTTTTGTGTCAGTATGGGTGGAAGTCAGGAACAGGAAGGGAACAGTTACTCTACTAGGAGTATTCTATAGGCCTCCTGGTAGCAACAGAGATACCGAGGAGTAGAATGGGAGGTAGATTTTGGAAAGGTACAAAAATAACAGGGTTGTTATCATGGGTGACTTTAACTTCCCTAATATTGATTGGCACCTGATTAGTTCCAAGGGTTTAGATGGGGCAGAGTTTGTTAAGTGTCCCCAGGATGGATTCCTGTCACAGTATGTTGACAGGCCGACTAGGGGGAATGCCATACTAAATCTAGTATTAGGTAATGAACTGGGTCAGGTCACAGATCTCTCAGTGGGTGAGCATCTGGGGGACAGTGACCACCGCTCCCTGGCCTTTAGCATTATCACGGAAAAGAACAGAATCAGAGAGGACAGGAAAATTTTTAATTGGGGAAGGGCAAATTATGAGGCTATAAGGCTAGGACTTGTGGGTGTGAATTGGGATGGTATTTTTGCAGGAAAATGTACTATGGACATGTGGTCGATGATTAGGGATCTCTTGCAGGATGTTAGGGATAAATTTGTCCCGGTGAGGAAGATAAAGAATGATAGGGTGAAGGAACAAGTGAGGTGGAAAATCTAGTCAGGTGGAAGAAGGCAGCATAAATGAGGTTTAGGAAGCAAGGATCAGATGGGTCTATTGAGGAATATAGGGTAGCAAGAAAGGAGCTTAAGAAGGGGCTGAGGAGAGCAAGAAGGGGGCATGAGAAGGCCTTGGCGAGTAGGAAAAAGGAAAACCCCAAGGCATTCTTCAAATTATGTCAAAAACCAAAGGATGACAGGAGTGAAGGTAGGACCCATTAGAGATAAAGGTGGGAAGATGTGCCTGGAGGCTGTGGAAGTGAGATCCTCAATGAATACTTCTTTTCGGTATTCACCAATGAGAGGGAATTTGATGACCGTGTGGACAGTATGAGTGAGGTTGATGTTCTGGAGCATGTTGATATTAAGGGAAAGGAGGTGTTGGAGTTGTTAAAATACATTAGGACGGATGAGACCCCGGGGCCTGATGGAATATTCCCCAGGCTGCTTCACGAGACGAGGGAAGAGATTGCTGAGCCTCTGGCTAGGATCTTCATGTCCTCATTGTCCACGGGAATGGTACCGGAGGATTGGAGGGAGGTGAATTTTGTCCCCTTGTTTAAAAAAGGTAGTAGGGATAGTCCGGGTAATTATAGACCAGTGAGCCTTACGTCTGTGGTAGGAAACCTGTTGGAAAACATTCTTAGAGATAGGATCTCTGGGCATTTAGAGAATCATAGTCTGATCAAGGGCAGCCAGCATGGCTTTGTGAAAGGCAGATCGTGCCTAGCAAGCCTAATAGAGTTCTTTGAGGAGGTGACCAGACATATAGATGAGGGTAGTACAGTGGATGTGATCTGCATAGATTTTTGTAAGGCATTTGACAAGGTTCCATACAGTAGGCTTATTCAGAAAGTCAGAAGGCATGAGATCCAGGGAAGTTTGGCCAGGTGGATTCAGAATTGTCTTGCCTGCAGAAAGCAGAGGGTCATGGTGGAGGGAGTATATTCAGACTGGAGGGTTGTGACTAGTGGTGTCCCACAAGGATCGGTTCTGGGACCTCTACTTTTCGTGATTTTTATTAACGACCTGGATGTGGGGGTAGGAAGGTGGGTTGGCAAGTTTGCAGATGACACAAAGGTTGGTGGTGTTGTGGATAGTGTAGAGGATTGTCGAAGATTGCAGAGAGACATTGATAGGATGCAGAAGTGGGCTGAGAAGTGGCAGATGGAGTTCAACCCGGAGAAGTGTGAGGGTACACTTTGGAAGGACAAACTCCAAGGCAGAGTACAAAGTAAATGGCAGGATACTTGGTAGTGTGGAGGAGCAGAGGGATCTTGGGGTACATGTCCAAAGATCCCTGAAAGTTGCCTCACAGGTAGATAGGGTAGTTAAGAAAGCTTATGGGGTGTTAGCTTTCATAAGTCGAGGGATAGAGTTTAAGAGTCACAAGATAGTGATGCAGCTCTATAAAACTCTGGTTAGGCCACATTTGGAGTACTGTGTCCAGTTCTGGTTACCTTACTGTAGGAAGGATACGGAAGCATTGGAAAGGGTACAGAGGAGATTTACCAGGATGCTGCCTGGTTTAGCGAGTATGCATTATGATCAGAGATTAAGGGAGCTAGGGCTTTACTCCTTGAAGAGGAGGAGGGTGAGAGGAGACATGATAGAGGTATACAAGATATTAAGAGGAATAGATAGAGTGGACAGCCAGCGCCTCTTCCCCAGGGCACCATTGCTCAATACAAGAGGACTTGGCTTTAAGGTAAGGGATGGGAAGTTCAAGGGGGATATTAGAGGAAGATTTTTTACTCAGCGAGTGGTTGGTGCGTGGAATGCACCGTCTGAGTCAATGGTGGAGGCAGATACACTAGCGAAATTTAAGAGACTGCTAGACAGGTATATGGAGGAATTTAAGGTGGGGGGTTATATGGGAGGCAGGGTTTAAGGATTGGCACAACATTGTGGGCCGAAGGGCCTGTACTGTGCTGTACTAGTCTATGTTCTATGTTCTATGAAAGTCCTTGTGCAGGATTCCCTAAAGGTTAACTTGGCAGGTTGAGTTGGTGATAAGGAAGGCAAATGCAATGTTGACATTCATTTCTGGAGGACCAGAAAATAAAGGCAAGGATGTGATGCTGGGGCTTTACAAGGCATTGGTCAGACCACATTTGGAATATTGCGAACAGTGTGGCCCCTTATCTAAGAAAGGAGGTACTGGCATTGGAGAGGGTCCAGAGGAGGTTCATGAGAATGATTCCACAAATGAAAGTGTTAACGTATGAGGATTGTTTGATGGTTTTGGACCTGCACTCACTGGAGTTTAGAAGAATGGGGTGGAGAGATCTCACTGAAACCTTATGAATATTGAAAGGCCTTGAAAGAGTGGATGTGGAGAAGATTTTTTTCCTGTAGTGTGGGAGTCTAGGACCAGAGGGCACAGCCTCAGAATAGAGGGACATCCATTTAGAACTGAGATGAGGAATGGCAGAGCAGACTGGATGGGCCGAATGGCCTAATTCTGCTCCTATGGCTATGGTCTCGTTGTAAAATAACAGACTTCCTTTATTTTTCAGTGATGCCCAACATAAGCTTGAAAAACAATACTTCACCTCCATCAAGGTGTATTGCAGTACTCAACAACCAATTAGTAAGTACTTCAAATAATTTACTTAATCATCAGCTCTGTGATTAACTGGGGAAAACTATTACTTAAGTTATAAAGGAGAAAAAATGAATTACAGTTAGGCAGGCATGAATCCAACAATAAAAGAATAATATCTTTATTACCTTGGGATATCTGAGAAGTTATTTTATTTTTATGAATCATTTGACTAATTCACTTTATTAAAAGCTCTGTCATCATTAGATCCTTCAGTGAATATTATAACTCATTTTCTAATCTTAATAATTCCTGCCCTGACCTTTTTCACCCCAAAACCTGCTTTGAGAAATGTGCTAATTATGCAAATAGTTTTACTCCCCTGGCAGTTATTCAGTTTTAACAAGGGGCTTTGCAGGCAGTTATAATTGTGCTCCAGTTGCAATTAATGGTGGCGAGTGTCCAAGAACTAAATTGGATTAGTTCACACAAATACTATGAACTACAAAAACAGGTTAGAGGTTTTCTTTCATAAACCATTCCAGTGATCTTATTTAGGCAAGAATCATGGCTACATCTTTCCTTGACAGTCACTTCAAACCTCAAGACTTTCACTGAACAACAGAATGAGCTGGAAAGGAGAACTTATTTTCTAAAATTATTTAGAAATTAAACTATCATTTTTTTGTACATGGGATAAAGTGACTCCTCAAAAATTCAAAGTGCAGATACTTGTCCTTGGCCAGCTATCAAAAGGCAACAGAGTTTCTTGGTAAGGCTTTTCAATTACAATAAAATGATGCATTACAAATCATGAATATACAATCTCTCTGCATGTACACTGAACAGCTGTGGGGTGTTGACTGGGATCTGTAGATTCCCAATCCCTTCTGTTGGAACAATCTAATGGGCAGGTGTTTGCCACAGGGCACAGCGTTTGCTTTCTCAGTAAGCAATCAGCACCTTGGCAAACTGCAGTGCCTTCTGTGGCGAAATGCCATCTGAAAATAGCTATACTGCAGAGCAGCTTAAGAGAGAATTCATTCATGATATCCATATGAATGCATGGGAAGAAAAGTTGCATTTTTAAAACTGCAAACTAAACAAACTCATTTTCCATAGAATGCAGAGATTTTTTTGAAGCTAATTGAATTCAAGCTTATTAGCACTAAGCAAATAATCACAGCAACAACGTATCAATATCCTAAGGTGATTGAGGTACAAGCAGCTTAGTACTACTCAACTGTTAAGAAACACATTTATTTCTGATTAAGCTATTCCCTCATTTCTAATATTACATAGATCGTATCTGCACCTATTCTGTCTGGTATGGAATCAGAATCAGGTTTAATATCACCGAAATACATTGTGAAATTTGTTGTCTTTGTGGCAGCAGTACAATGCAATACATCATAATAGTGAAAAAGCATGAATTTACATGAGATATAGATATGAATATTTTTATAAGCACTATATATAGTAAATGTGTAGATTTTATATATATTTATTATACATATTATATACATACACATGTAACACCCTGGGAAAGGTTTCACTGCTAATATAATGATTTCTCTGTAGCAGCAGTGTTTGGGTTATGACTAGAGATAATGGAGGCTTTGGAATGTGTGGCATCCACTGAGGGGAGGTTTTTCTTTCTTGTGTGCCAGAGAGCGAGGTATTTGCGGGCTTTTGTTCAGCAGGAAATGGAGAGAGAAGATGCCAGAATGGAGAGGTCACAGACTACAGGACGGAGTGGACTTGGAATGGGGTCGGGAGTCAACAACGCCTGGGGAAATCGATGGAGAACGAACGGGAAAACCATGAGCTCCAACATGCGCATTAGACTGCTTCATCAAAATGGGCCCTTTTCTTTTTGTTTTCTTTACTAACCCCATAGTCGAATTAAGAATTATAAAGTTTAATCATTTAATTGCATATGGTGTACTGTCAGTTATTTCGTGGTACTGATTTGCAATGGGAAAACATCATGCAGCATCCACACAAACAAGATTTCTCAAGTATGGCGGAGGCAGAGACCATCTTCCCCTAGACTAACGCCATCGGCTGAACACACAATATACAGTGCCTATAAAAAATATTCATCGCCCTTGGAAGTTTCCATGGTTTATTGTTTCACAACATTATATCACAGTGGATTTAATGTGTCTTTTTTAACACATATCAACAGAAAAAAAACTTTTTTGTGTCAAAGTGAAAACAGATCCCTACAAAGTGATCTGAATTAATTACAAATAAGAAACACAATATAGTTGATTGCATAAGAATTTACCCTCCCTTTAATATGACACAGCAAATCATCACTGATGCAGCCAAATGGTTTTAGAAGTCACATAACTAGTTAAATGGAGATCTGATTTTGAAGACCTGTGTGCAGTCGAGGTGTTTCAATTAACTGTAGTAAAAGTACACCTGTATTCAGAAGGTCAAACTGCTGGTAAGTCAGTATCCTGGCAAAAACTACACCATGAAGACAAAAGAACACTCCAAGCAACTCCACGAAAAGGTTACTGAAAAGCACAAGTCAGGAGATGCGTAAAAGAAAAGTCACTGAATATCATTTGGAGCATAGTCAAGTCAATCATCAAGAAATGGAAAGAATATGGCACAGCTGTAAATCTGCCTAAAGTAGGCAGTCCTCAAAATATGAGTGAACATACAAGAAGGGGAAATAGTGAGGGAGGCTATCAAGAGACCTATGACAACTCTGGAGGAGTTACAAGCTTCAGCGGCTGAAATGGGAGAGACTGCGAATACAACAACTGTTGCCCGGGTGCTTACCGGTCACAGCTTTATGGGAGAGTGGCAAAGAGAAAGCCACTGATGCAAAAAACTCACATGAATTCTTGGTTAAAGTTTGTCAGAGGAATGTGGGAGACTCTAGAGTCAGCTGGAAGTAAGTTCTATGGTCTGATGAAACCAAAGTTGAGCTTTCTAGTCATCAGACTAAACGCTATGTTTGGTGTAAGCCTAACACCGCACATCATCAAAAACACACCATCCCTACGTGAAGTATGGCGGTGGCTGCATCATGCTGTGGGGATACTTCACTGCACCAGGCCCTGGAAGGCTTGTGAAGGTAGAGGGTAAAATAAATGCAGCAAAATACAGGGAAATCCTGGAGGAAAACCTGATGCAGTTTTCAAGAGTACTGTGACTTGGGAGAAGATTTGTTTACCAGCAAGACAATGACCCCAAACATAAAGCTAAAGCTACACAGGAATGGCTTAAAAACAACAAAGTTGATTTCCTGGAGTGGCTAAGTCAGAGTCCAGACCTCAATCCAATTGAGAATTTGTGGCTGGACTTTGTTTATAGCTCTCTGCAGCTACTTCGATCCTGTGCAGTGTTGCTCCCCGCCCCCCATACCAGACTGTGATGCAGCCAGTTAGAATCCTCTCCAAGGTCCATCTGTAGAAATTTGCGAGTGCTTTTGGTGATATACTCAAACTTCTAATGAAATATAGCCACTGTCATACCTTTTTTGTAGTTGCCTCAATATGTTGGGCTCAGGACAGATCCCGAGATATTGACACCCTGGAACTTGAAACTGCTTACTCTTCTCACTTCTGACCCCTCTGAGGACTGTTGTGTGTTCACTCGTCTTACCCTTTTTGAAGTCCACAATCAGTTCCTTGGTATTACTGACATTGAGTGCAAGGTTGTTGCTGTGATACCACTCAACTAGCCGATCTATCTCACTCTCGTACACCCTCTCGTCGCCATCTGAAATTCTGCCAACAATAGTTGTATTGGCGCAAATTTATGGATGGCATTTGAGCTCTGCCTAGCCACACTCTTCATCTGTAGTGCTAATTCTCATCCAATTGCACATATTTTCTTGCAAAGTCCATTGAATAAAGTTAGGAAATTATAATGAATTCTGTCAACAACACCCACTATTCTATCAAAACAAAATGCTGGAAAGTACACTGGAGGTCAAGCAGCATCAATGGGGAGAAAAACAAGATTTAATTCTTCAGGTCAAAGACGGGACAAAAAAAAAAGAACAAGACAAGCATATTTTAAACTTTGCAGGTAGGGTTGTGTTCCACAAAACTGATACACAATACGAATAACCGTGATGGGTGGATGCTGCAACTATTTAGTTTTGCTTGAACAAATGGACCCAGGCTCGGTAGTTCCTCTGAGACTCACTTTATTGTTAATACAGAGAAGAAAATGGAGTGTTTCGAGAAATGCTTTATATTGTACACTACTTACACCACTAATAGGTAGAGCCAACTTAAGCAACCCCTAGTAGTCTACACCTCCGAGTATACTTAGCAACGTCTACATGGTCCCTGAGGCAGGCAATCAACTGTGGACTGGCTAGGGTGGAGGTCCTTGGCGCCGGATCAGCTGCTCAGCCCAAAGGTGGGACCCAGGCGAGTGGTCTGCCCAAGAAAGAACTTTCCCACCTTTATAGCACTATTGCCACCTCCCAGTCCAGCTAGGAGGGGCGAGGCTTCCAATCCGACGCTGACACGACCCTAACTTGGGCCAGTCCAAGTCCTGGCCATGTATTAAGCCATCATACATCCTCCATACCTACAAGCACCACAGTTGGGTTAACCGGCCTTTGCCCCCTCAGGAACAATGCATCCCATTAATCTTACAACCAAACAATGAAAAAAACATTCTTTAGAGACAAGGTGATTAATTACTTTCACACAAATCAGCACTTTTAGCTTTCTCTCAAGCATGTTATCCAGTAGACCAGAGTCACATATTGTTCTCCCCTTATCTAGTATCAAGGTTCAATCTGCCCAACAACGTAACAGGTCCACGAATTCCTAATTGATAACCATTTCCCTGCCGTGCCAATTTTCATACCCACACATCTTACCCATACACTTACGAGAAGTGATTGATAAGTTTGTGGCCTAAGGTAGAAGGAGATGAGTTATTAACTTCAAACTTTCTGCATTTTCACTCAAAGAGTTGAACTGCACGTGCACGTAACGAGAGCTGTATAACTCAATTCCTTCTACCGTAGGCTACGAACTTATCAATCATCCCTGCTGTGAACCACCTGGAGGTCCAAGATGCTCTTGTTACATGCACGTGCAGTTCAACTCTTTGAGTGAAAATGCAGAAAGTTTGAAGTTAATAACTTATCTTTGTCTACCTTAGGCCACGAACTTATCAATCACCCCTGCTGTGGACCACTTCTACAAAGAAGGGATCCGTATGCTCCATGACCGCTGGACTAAGTGTGTACATGTAGGAGGGGACTATGTTGAAAATAAATGTGCTCGGTTTTCTAAAATTGATTCCTTTTACCTTAGGCCATGAACTTATCAATCACCCCTCGTACCTATACAGGGTGGGATGAAAAAAGGGAAAACAGAGAATGGGCCAAATTTGTCAAAGTAACAATAACTTTAAAAAAAAGCAATTAGATTCAGAGAAAGAAAAGGAAAATGCATTGAAATAAAAGCACAGCCACATCCAATGAAAAGGGGTGGTATTCAGAATTGTTAAATTCATCAGAAGGCCCCAAACCTTAAAACATGCCAACAGAAAAGATGAAGTGCCATTCCTCAAGTTTACATTGGACATCATTGGAGCAATGTAAGGGGTTAAAGACAGAGTTCAGAGCAGCCGGACAATCAAAGTGGCAGGTGACTACAAGTGCAAGGCTGTCCTTAGTGAATGGAAATGGAAATGTTCTGCAAAGTGGTCCTTCAATCTGTGTTTGGTTTCTTCAATGTACAGGAGACTAGCTCATAAGTGTTGAATGCAGTACCATAAATTAGAAATGCAACTGATTTCCCGCTTAAGCTGGAAAATTGCTTGGGTTGTGGAATTATGGTAAAGGAAGAGGGAAAAGGCACATTGAATGACAAGCAAAGTGGCTTGTTGAGATGAAAACACAAACCAAAGAGGTGAAGAAGGAACAGTCTTTTCTGAATGTTAAGAGGGAAGAGGAAGAGGAGATGTGTCCAGTGATGGAATCCTGTTGAAGGTGGTGGAAACTATGGGAACTCAATCAATTCAAAATGGAGATCAGTGGGGTGAGAAGGCAAGGGGAACTCCATCCTTACTCTGAAGCAGTGTAAAAAGTAAAGGCAGAAATACAGGAAATACGAACAACATGGTTAAGAAATGTTGGGAAAAGCCAGAGTTATGAAAAAGGGAAGAACTCTTCAGAAGGTACTGGTGTTGAATGTGTATGTCCTGTGGACACTGACAAAGATAATGAAATTTTCTAGTTCTGCGTGAGAGGACGAAGTCATCAAGTCAATCCTGATACCTTATCATCTGTAATGGTTCAACACTGAACATCTAGCAGATGAACAATTAATGACCATATAGAAATGCTGATTTTATGAACAACGGAGTAGCTTGGAACCCTTGCACAGTTCTTTCGTTGATATTCAGGACGATGTATGAAATTACATAAATTAATTCAGATATCTACTTCTACCAACTTCTCCTATCCCCATCCCCTGTGCCACTGTTTGCCTTCCTGGACTGAATAAACCAAAATCTTATTCAATATTGTTCCAGAAACACACTGGAAATTTGTCAAAAGTCACTCTGGTTTCATGTGCTATATGGTTGGCTTTCTTCACACTCTAAAGGCTACCAGTATTAAACACCATCATGTTCAGGCGAACGTATAACAACATTTAAAATACATTTGGACAGGTACATGGATCAGGAGGATTTAGAGGAATATGGGTTATATATGGAAAAATAGGACTAGATCAGATGGGTATCTTGGTCAACATGGCCAAGTTGGGCTGAAAGGCGTTTCCATGCTACATTATTCTATGTTCTCACCTCTGACCAAAACAGTTGTACTTTCAACCAGATATTTATCTATAATTCAGCTCCAAGTTATTTTGCACCAATTCATTTGATCATGGTTAATGTGTACCTCAACTTCTCCAACATTGATCCCCATATCCTTCAATAAGCTCATCAATCCACAGACTTGGTAAAAACATCCGATTGCAGCAGCTGGAAAATCAAAAGCTGGAGCTAGCAACTGTGAGCAGAAAACTATCAAACTATTCGGTTCACTAAAGGCCCTTTAAGAAATCTGTCATTCTTACCCAAACAGACTCAAGTGTTCAAAAGCAATTCTGTGGTGGCATCCGTTAGTCTCGTGAGACCATGGATCTGCACCTGGAAAGTCTTGCTTCAGTCTGTGTTGGTAGAGCAGCATCTGTTGTGGCTGTAGAGGCCCACACGAGAGCAATTAAAGAAGGGCAATAAATATTAGTCTTGCCATCAACATTGACATTTTGAGAATGATTTGTTTAAAAAAAGACACAGATGTTGTTTTACAGCTGCAGTTCGAAAAAGTGTTCCTATATTGAACAAGTCTCAATTTTGATCACTTGTTAATAATTTCTCTATTCATGTCCAATAATTGACATTAAGAGCTTTGTGGCATAGCAATTGAATGAGAAAGGAGAGCAAGAATATGCCTGACATCTTTCTGATCATAGCTCCCAATTGGATTCAATTAAATCATCATATACTACAAATCTGATCCATAGCTTTGAGCTAAATGGCCTAAGTGCTGCACTGAGTTTTAAGCACTAGTTCCTCTGGGAACTAAAAATAAGCAAATTAATATATTTACTTGATGGTTATTAACCATGTCCAAAGAACTAGAACTGATCTCAACCCCTACTTTGAGATTTTCACTTCTAGAAAAAAAAATTAATCAACTTTAAAATTAATTTTACATATTAAGATAAAATAACAGCTCAGCAACTGCCACAATATATTTTGGGAAGATAACAATAAATTTCAATGCTTCAGGATTTCTATTTCTCATAATTGAAAATCCAATATTATCCTGTAGAATGAAGCAACATAGTCTAACAATGCCCTGCAATTCAGAACTAGAGCCAAATGGTCCATAAAATAGGCAAACTATCTCATCCTTGACAACTCCTCAGCTTTCATTCTCTTCTGGAATATCGTCCTAACACATTGCTAAGTCTGATGCATTAGAAAAGAAAATGGTGCACCCATGGGTGCTATTTTATTAATCCAATCAATAACAATTTACAGCACTCAAATTCTTGGTGCTTAGAGAATAATAAAATCAGGTTCATATTTACCTCAAAATTAGAGTGTCTCAAGTTTTGCTGAAAGTCTACCTTTGAACAAAACTTAAATGCTATTTTCCTTTAGTATATGGACAAAATTAAGCCAAAGCTGGAGCATCGTAATAAATTCTATGCCAAGCTCCAGAAGGAATACACATCTAAATGTTTCATGTACTCTTCATGCTCACTGAGTGCCATTAAATGCTCACTGATCCAAAAATATCTTTTCACAGACATTGTTGAAAGACAAAAGCACAAAGATATTGACAGATTTTTCCAAAACAAAAGCTAAATTGTCATTTCCAGTTGATATGCAGATTGGATGATTTTTTAAAAATATTGATCGAAAAGTGGTAGAGATAAGCAAAAACAGAAAGATGTTTTTATTTATTACATATACATATCTGACAAATTGCAACAATCAGTTATGGGGCAAGTTTAAAGGTAAGTCAAAGAAAGTGAAAGCTTGTTTATTTTAGGCCAACCTTCAAAAGGAGGATTATGTCTTGAAATAGAAGATTCTGAGAAGGAGTGGCAGTCCCTCAGGCTAGATAATCTAAAACATGAAAAACAGAGTCAGGACAGCAAGTCAGTTATTTAGGAATATAATGATTAGAAATTTCTTTATGTTGATCGGAACTATGGATGCTCAGTCAATCAGTATATCCAAGGCCAAAACTCAAATCAGTGGTTAAGACAATTAACCAGCAAAGTGGATGAGAACATAGAACACAGCACAGGCCCTTCAGTCCACATCATTGTGCCAACTTTTTAACCTATTCCAAGATAAATCCAGTGCTTTCCTCCCAAATAGCCCACATTTTTCTTTCATCCATGTATCAATCCAAGAGTCTCTACAATCTCCCTAATGCACCTACCTCTACCACCATCCCTGGCAGCGTGGTTCATGCACTTACCACTCTGTATAAAAAAAAAAGCCTGCCTCTGATATCCTGCTATACTTAAAGTTATGTCCTCTCATATTAGCCACTGCCACTCTGGGGAAAAAGGTACTGGCTATCCTCTCTATCTATGCCTCTATGATCTTGTACATTTCTATCAAGTCACCTCTCATCTTCTTTCACTTTAAAGAGAAAAGCCCTAGCTTGACAAACTTTCCTCATAAGACATGCTCTCTAATCCATGCAGCAACCTGGTAAGTCTCCTCTGCACTCTCTCTAAAGCTTCCACATCTTTCCTATAATGATGTGACCATAACTGAACACAATATGTATTTGAAATGTGGTCTAACCAGAGGTTAATAGAGTTGCAACATTACCTCATGGTTCTTGAATTCAATCCCCCAATTAAGCAATGTTGAGGGATCTATACACCTCTGCTCCTCCACACTGCTAAGATTTCAGTTATTTAACCTGTACTCTGACTTCAAGTTCGGCATTCCAAACTGTATCACTTCAGTTTTCCAATTGCACTCAATCTGCCACTTCTCAGCCCATTTCTTCATCCTTTCAATGTCCTGTTGTAACCTATGACAAACTTCTACACTATCCACAACACCACCAACTTTCATGTCATCTGCAAACTGACCAACCCATCCCTCCTCTTACTCATCCAAGTCATTTATAACAATCACAAAGAGCAGACATCCCAGAACAGATCCCTGTGGAACCCCACTGGTTACTGTACTCCAGGCAGAATATTCTCCATCCACTACCATCTACTTCCCTCTGCGGGCAAGCCAATTCTGAATCCATACAGACATATTTCCCTGAATCTCATGCCTCCATGAACCTAACATGGAGAACCTTGTTAAACACCTTACTAAAAATCCATATACACCACATCTACGGCTCTACCTTCATCAATCTGTTTGTCACTTCCTGGAAAAAGTCAATCAGGCTCATGAGGCATGATCTGCCCTTCACAAAGCCATGCTGACTATCCCTCATCAGACTGTACTTCTCCAAATGCTCATAAATTCTGTCTTTAAGAATACTGTCCGATATTTGCCCATCATTAACCTAAGACTTACTAATCTATAATTCCCAGGTTTATCTCCATCATCTTTCTTCTTGGACACACCTAATAAATTCTGCCCCATCTAAACCTCGCACCAAGGAGAAGCCAATCAGTATTAGGGAAGATGACATCACCCATGACAACAACCTTATTATTTTTGCACCGTTTCAAAAATCTGTCTACTCATCTGCTCTTCAGTGCTCCTGATGCTATTGGGGAGTGGGGGGGGGGCAAATAGCATACTTGCCGTAGAGTGATTGCTCCCTTCCTGTTTCTGACTTCCACCCACACTGACTCAGTAGACAATCCCTCTCAGCTGTGATGTATCCAGATTGGATGTTTTTCATGGTGCATCAATAAAATTGGTGAAGGTCAAAGGGGACATGCCAAATTTCTTTCGTCTCCTGAGGAACTAGAGTTGCTGATGTGTTGCAGCTTTCTTGCATTCCTATATTTTCTGTATTCCTGTACATAGCTTCTTTAACAGAAATATGAATGTGAAGTATCTTTTAACTGATGAGAGGTTTGTATGTAATGACTCAATGTAAGTTAACATGCAGGTGCAGAATTGACATGTTTGCCTTTTGTACAAGAGGATTTGAGCACAAGAATTCCAATTATATAGGGACTGCATCTGAAGCACTGTGTACAAGTCTGGCCTCCTTATGCAAGGAGAACTGTACACTCAGTGGCCACTTTATTAGGTACATCTGTACACCTGCTCGTTAATACTAATATCTAATCAGCCAATCATGTGGCAGCAACTCAATCCAGAAAAGCATGCAGACCTGGTCAAGAAGTTCAGTTGTTGTTCAGACCAAATATCAGAATGGGGAAGAAATGTGATCTAAGGGACTTTGACCATGGAATCACAAACACAAGAAAATCTGCAGATGCTTCAAATCCAAGCAATGCACACAAAATGCTGGAGGAATTCAGCAGGACCCTTCATCAGAACTGAATGTCGCTGCCAGACGGGTGATTTGAGTATCTCAGAAACTGCTGATTTCCTCGAATTTTCACGCACAAAAGTCTAGAATTTATACAGAATGTTGTGAAAAACAGAAAAAACTTCCAGTGTGCAACAGTTCTGTTGGCGAAAACGTCTTCTTAATGAGAGAGGTCAGAGAAGAATGGCCAGAATAGTTCAAGCTGACAGGAAGGCGACAGTAACTCAAATAATCTTGGGTCACAACAGTGGTATGCAAAACAGCATAACTGAATGCACAGCACATCAAACCTTGAAGTGGATGTGCTAAGGCAGCATTAGGCCATTGAGTGTATTTTCGATAGAGAGTGTACAGTGAAGATTCACCAGATTTATTCCTGAGATGGCAGGTTATACGTGTGGAGATTAAACAGACTATGTCTATGTATATCACCCGTATGGGTCCTACCTATGCCTGCCTTTTTGTTGGCTTTGTGGAACAATCTATGTTCCGTGCCTATTCTGGTATCTGTCCCCCACTTTTCCTTCGCTACATCGACGACTGCATTGGTGCTGCTTCCTGCACGCATGCAGAGCTCGTTGACTTTATTAACTTTGCCTCCAACTTTCACCCTGCCCTCAAGTTTACCTGGTCCATTTCCGACACCTCCCTCCCCTTTCTAGATCTTTCTGTCTCTGTCTCTGGAGACAGCTTATCCACTGATGTCTACTATAAGCCTACTGACTCTCACAGCTATCTGGACTATTCCTCTTCTCACCCTGTCTCTTGCAAAAATGCCATCTCCTTCTCGCAATTCCTCCGTCTCCGCCGCATCTGCTCTCAGGATGAGGCTTTTCATTCTAGGACGAGGGAGATATCCTCCTTTTTTAAAGAAAGGGGCTTCCCTTCCTCCACTATCAACTCTGCTCTTAAACACATCTCCCCCATTTCACATAGATCTGCTCTCACTCCATCCTCCCGCCACCCCACTAGGAATAGGGTTCCCCTGGTCCTCACCTACCACCCCACCAGCCTCCGAGTCCAACATATTATTCTCCATAACTACCACAACCTCCAACGGGATCCCCCACTAAGCACATCTTTCCCTCCCCCCCGCCCCGCTTTCCGCAGGGATCGCTCCCTACACGACTTCCTTGTCCATTCATCCCCCCCATCCCTCCCCACTGATCTCCCTCCTGGCACTTATCTGTGTAAGCGGAACAAGTGCTACACATGCCCTTACACTTCCTCCCTCACCACCATTCAGGGCCCCAAACAGTCCTTCCAGGTGAGGCGACACTTCACTTGTGAGTTGGCTGGGGTGATATACTGTGTCCAGTGCTCCCGATGTGGCCTTTTATATATTGGCGAGACCCGACGCAGACTGGGAGACCGCTTTGCTGAACACCTACGCTCTGTCCGCCAGAGAAAGCAGGATCTCCCAGTGACCACACATTTTAATTCCACATCCCATTCCCATTCTGACATGTCTATCCACGGCCTCCTCTACTGTAAAGATGAAGACACACTCAGGTTGGAGGAACAACACCTTATATTCCGTCTGGGTAGCCTCCAACCTGATGGCATGAACATCGACTTCTCTAACTTCCGCTAATGCCCCATCTCCCCCTTGTACCCCATCTGTTATTTATTTTTATACACACATTCCTTCTCTCACTCTCCTTTTTCTCCCTCTGTCCCTCTGAATATACCCCTTGTCCATCCTCTGGGTTCTTCCCCCCCCTCCCCCTTTTCCTTCTCCCTGGGCCTCCTGTCCCATGATCCTCTTGTATCCCTTTTGCCAATCACCTGTCCAGCTCTTGGCTCCATCCCTCCCCCTCCTGTCTTCTCCTATCATTTTGGATCTCGATCTTCCCCTCCCCCTCCAACTTTCACATCCCTTACTCCTTCTTCCTTCAGTTAGTCCTGACGAAGGGTCTCGGCCTGAAACATCGACTGTACCTCTTCCTAGAGATGCTGCCTGGCCTGCTGCATTCACCAGCAACTTTGATGTGTGTTGTTATGTCTATTGTTTTGAGTTTGGAAATACAGGCAACATTCTTGTTGAAACATAATTCTTACATGACTTGAGAAAATTGATGTGATAAGGATGATTCCTCTGGCTTAGTCTGCCCAGATGTTGCAGTCACAGTCTCAAAATAAGAAAACCATTCAGGGCCGGTCTGGTACAGCAATTTAAATGTACAGGAATGTCAGGGAGTAGAAGACTCTTCCCAATACATCACACGTACATCCTTTCCCACCATCGGCTGTATCTACTTGAGGCATTTCCTCAAGAAAGCAACATCCATCTTCAAAGGTCTCCACCAACTAGGCTATCCCATCTTCTTACAGCTACAATTGGGCAAGAGGCAAGAAGTACAGAAGCTTGAATACCCAAACCACCAGCTTCAAGTACAGCTACTTCCCCTCAGCTGTTCAATTCTTGAACCAACCTGCACAACCTTGGAATAGGAACTCTATGACCATTTTGATCATTTTGCATTACAATGGATTTGTTTGTTCTAATTGTGCTCTTTCTTGTAAAAATAGTATATCATTTATGTTTTTATTGTGAATGCTGCTCATCTGATGTCACCTGCCTGTGACGCCGCTGTAACTAAGCTTTTCGTTCCACCTGAACATACCTGTATAGTACTTGTGCATATGACAATAAGCTCAACTTTGATTTTGGTTTTGATGAGAAAAGTATTCTTGAGCTGATGAATGGCACACTTACTCAAGAGGACTGTGGAGGCTCAGGCATCAAGTATATTCAAGGTGGACTTTGATAGATTTCAATGTATTAAGGAAAGTAAGGGGATATTTAGCTAGTACTGGAAAATGGCTTCTTTGGTAAAAGATCAGTCGCAATCTTACTGTATCTTATGGTAGAGAAGACGTGGAGACTCACAGTAGCCCCTTGGTAGGGAATCAAAAACATCACTGAGGTGCGATTTGAACTCATGTCTCCAGAATGTGAAACACTAAGTTAACCACTGTGGACAACAATAAGTTTACACAATGGCAGGGTCGCAAACAATGCCATTAAGTGACATGGACAGGACCGAACACACCCCACCCCTCAAACTTCTCTGCAAACCTTGACAGCTAATGGAGACCCCACCCACTGTAGGTGGCAGTCTGACTATTAAGGTTCTACAATGTTTCTAACATTCAAAAACATTTCAGATTGCTTAAAATTGAAATAAATAATTGAAAGTTCTTGCACTATTAAGAAAATAAATCAACTAAAACCTGTAAAATGCTTTTAAATTATTAATATTAAAACAAAGCACAGATGTTTAAAGGCATATTACTCATTTTCCTTTATCTTCCACATGACACACAATCATTATTCAAATGAATGGGCTTACAGGTCCCATATCTGCTACAGGCTCTCAGCACAAGGAGCTTTATTTCAGTGAAACTTGCAGCCAGGAACAGCCTGTAGACCTCAGCCAGTCCGGGATGTTTGCAAAAGTCTTTTAATCTCAAAACTTATCAGGTCCAGTAAAATCAAGGTCTATTTTATTCAGTTTAATATTAAACTTAGGAGCTACACATTACTTTCGCTTCCATTCAAGGTTATGTTTTCTCCCACTGGTTCATTTGCAATGTTTGGTAAATCTTGTAAGGTCTAGAGGAGGATTTTGAATGTGTCTGAAGCTATTATGTTCATGTGAGTGGTCTATTAATAGAAAGGAGCTTTGTGTGTTCATTTGACGTCATTCTATACGGCAATACTTAAATGTATAATTTGCTGTCTAAATCATTTGATAAAATAAAATGACAAACAACCTTGAGAATCTTTTGAATAGATTCCAATAATTCTCACTGTAAAAAAACTTCACTCATATAACATTAATCTACCATCTTAAAAACTATATGACCTTTATTTTGCCCCAATCATCCCCCAGCATTCTGCTCATTGACCTTCACAAGCAGTTCCCCAATTACTCCAAATTTAAAATTGTCAACTTTCTAAAAGAAAAGACAACAGAAGGCAGCGGGTAGTAGTAAATGGAACATATTCTGCCTGGAGGTCGGTGACCAGTGGTGTTCAGCAGGGACTTCTGCTCTGGGACCTCTGCTTTTGTGAATTTTATAACTTACTTGGCTGATGAAGTGGAAGGATGGGTTTGTACATTTGCAGAAGATATGAAGGTTAGTGGTGCTGCAGATAGTGTAGAAGGTAGTTGTAGGTTACAACGGGACATTGAAAGGATGCAGAAATGGTCTGGGGAATGTCAGAGTGCAATCAGAAAACTGAAGTGATACATTTTGGAAGGTCGAACTTGAAGTCAGAGTATAGCATTAAAAGCACGATTCTTAGCAGTGTGGAGGAACAGAAGTTTCTTTAGGTCCATGCCCACAGATACCTCAAAGGTAGTGCACAAGTTGATAGGGTGGTGTGTTGGTCTTCATTTGTTGGGGGATTGAATTCAAGAGCCGTGAGATAATGTTGCAACTCTATAAAACTCTGGTCAAACCACATTTCAAATATGTATTATGTTCACTTCTGGTTGCTTCTTTATCGGAAAAATATGGAAGCTTTAGAGAGGGTGCAGAGGAGTTTTACCAGGTTGCTGCTCGGATTAGAGAGCATGTCTTATGAGGAAAGGTTGTCAAGCTAAGACTTTTCTCTTTGAAGCATAGGAAGATAAGACGTGACTTCATAGAGGTGCACTAAGTTATAAGAAACTGAGTGAACAGCCAGCACCTTTTTCCAGTGATAAAATGGCAAATACAAGAGGACATCGTTTTAAGGTTACTGGAGGAAAGGGTTAGGTTCCTGCCACACATTACTACAGTGATGTGCAGAAGAGCACCTCTGAATGCATAACACATTGAACCTTGAAGTATATGGGCTACGACAGAAAAACCATATGGGGTCCACTCCTGCACCTAATAAAATGCCCACTGAGTTTATGTATGGTATTCTTGTCTTAATCAGCCAAGCCAAAGTACAAAGAGTTAGAATGCCATGTTACATCTGCACAAAACATTGGTGAGACGACACTTGGAGGCTTGCATGCAGTCTGGTCACCACACTACATCATTACCATCAGCACATGTGCACCACAAGGCTGTGCGCTTAGCCTCCTACTCTACTCTACTTATAACTATGAGGCCAAGTACAGCTCCAATGCCACAAAGGTGGTGATGAATCAACATACAGGAAGGAGACTGAAAATCTGATTGAGTGGTGCCACAACAACAACCTCTCACTTCTTGTCAGCAAAATCAATGAGCCAATTATTGACTATGGGCGGTAGAAAATGAAATTCCATGAGCCAGTCCTTATTAGGGGAACAGAAGTCATTAGCTTTAAATTCCTTGGAGGTCACACATCAGAGGATCTGTCTTGGGAGCAGCATGCAAGTGTCATCACAAAGAAGAAACAACAGCAGCTCTGCTTTTTAGAAATTTGCATTAATTTGGCATGTCACTAAAACCTTTGACAAACTTCTACAGATGCATGATGGAAAGTATCCTGACCAGCTACATTGTGACCTAGAATGGAAAAACCAATGCCCAGGTACAGAAAAGGCAACAGAAATTGGTGGAACATACATCAAAGTTGCTGGTGAACGCAGCAGGCCAAGCAGCATCTATAGGAAGAGGCGCAGTCGACGTTTCAGGCCGAGACCCTTCCTCAGGACTAACTGAAGGAAGAGTGAGTAAGGGATTTGAAAGCTGGAGGGGGAGGGGGAGATGCAAAATGATAGGAGAAGACAGGAGGGGGAGGGATAGAGCCGAGAGCTGGACAGGTGATAGGCAAAAGGGGATACGAGAGGATCATGGGACAGGAGGTCCGGGAAGAAAGACGGGGGGGGGGTGGTGACCCAGAGGATGGGCAAGAGGTATATTCAGAGGGACAGAGGGAGAAAAAGGAGAGTGAGAGAAAGAATGTGTGCATAAAAATGAGTAACAGCTGGGGTACGAGGGGGAGGTGAGGCCTAGCGGAAGTTAGAGAAGTCAATGTTCATGCCATCAGGTTGGAGGCTACCCAGACGGAATACAAGGTGTTGTTCCTCCAACCTGAGTGTGGCTTCATCTTTACAGTAGAGGAGGCCGTGGATAGACATGTCAGAATGGGAATGGGATGTGGAATTAAAATGTGTGGCCACTGGGAGATCCTGCTTTCTCTGGCGGACAGAGCGTAGATGTTCAGCAAAGCGGTCTCCCAGTCTGCGTCGGGTCTCACCAATATATAAAAGGCCACATCGGGAGCACCGGACGCAGTATATCACCCCAGTCGACTCACAGGTGAAGTGATGCCTCACCTGGAAGGACTGTTTGGGGCCCTGAATGGTGGTAAGGGAGGAAGTGTAAGGGCATGTGTAGCACTTGTTCCGCTTACACGGATAAGTGCCAGGAGGGAGATCAGTGGGGAGGGATGGGGGGGACGAATGGACAAGGGAGTTGTGTAGGGAGCGATCCCTGCGGAATGCAGAGAGAGGGGGGGAGGGAAAGATGTGCTTAGTGGTGGGATCCCGTTGGAGGTGGCGGAAGTTACGGAGAATAATATGTTGGACCCGGAGGCTGGTGGGGTGGTAGGTGAGGACCAGGGGAACCCTATTCCTAGTGGGGTGGTGGGAGGATGGAGTGAGAGCAGATGTACGTGAAATGGGGGAGATGCGTTTAAGAGCAGAGTTGATAGTGGAGGAAGGGAAGCCCCTTTCTTTAAAAAATGAAGACATCTCCCTCGTCCTAGAATGAGAAGCCTCATCCTGAGAGCAGATGCGGCGGAGACGGAGGAATTGCGAGAAGGGGATGGCGTTTTTGCAAGAGACAGGGTGAGAAGAGGAATAGTCCAGATAGCTGTGAGAGTCAGTAGGCTTATAGTAGAAATTGGTGGATACCGCCAAGTCCATCATAGCAAAGGTTCGGGAACAGTAATATTACCCTCTATTCAGGCTCTTGAGCCGACATGGATAACTTCAATCACTACTACTTTGAACTGATTCTGCAATCTACAGACTCACTTTGAAGGACTCATTACAACTCATGTGCAGAGTATTTTTTTTATTTACACACTTTGTCTTTTTTTGCACATAGCTTGCTTGTCAATTTTTGTCTGTTTATGCACAGCTTTTCATAAATTTCTATTGCATTTCTTTTTTCTGTAAATATCTGCAAGAAAATGAATTTCAATGTAGGATATGGCAACATATACATACTTTGACAATAAACAAATTTACCTTGAGCTTCGAACATATACAGCTGCTCCTAGAAGAACAGGAGTCAGGATAAAAAGAGGCTATTTTCAAGTTGGCAAGCTGAAAATAGTGAAGATCAGCATGGAGCCTCAACTATTTACAATCACTCAACATGGATTTTAGTAAGGCATTTGACAAGGTTCCACATGGTAGGCTCATTCAGAAAGTCAGAAGGCATGGGATCCAGGGAAGTTTGGCCAGGTGGATTCAGAATTGGCTTGCCTGCAGAAAGCAGAGGGTTGTGGTAGAGGGAGTACATTCGGATTGGAGGGTTGTGGCTGGTGGTGTCCTACAAGGATCGGTTCTGGGACCTCTACTTTTCGGGATTTTTATTAACGACCTGGATGTGGGGATAGAAGGGTGGGTTAGCAAGTTTGCAGATGACACAAAGGTTGGTGGTGTTGTGGATAGTGTAGAGGATTGTCGAAGATTGCAGAGAGACATTGATGGGATGCAGAAGTGGGCTGAGAAGTGGCAGACAGAGTTCAACCCGGAGAAGTGTGAGGTGGTACACTTTGGAAGGACAAACTCCAAGGCAGAGTTCAAAGTAAATGGCAGGATACTTGGAAGTGTGGAGGAGGAGAGGGATCTGGGGGATACATGTCCACAGATACTTGAAAGTTACCTCACAGGTAGATAGGGTAGTTAAGAAAGCTTATGGAGTGTTAGCTTTCATAAGTAGAGGGATAGAGTTTAAGAGTCGTGATGTAATGATGCAGCTCTATAAAACTCTGGTTAGGCCACACTTGGAGTACTGTGTCCAGTTCTGGTCACCTCACTGTAGGAAGGATGTGGAAGCGCTGGAAAGGGTACAGAGGAGATTTACCAGGATGCTGCCTGGTTTAGAGAGTATGCATTATGATCAGAGATTAAGGGAGCTAGGGCTTTACTCCTTGAAGAGGAGGAGGGTGAGAGGAGACATGATAGAGGTATACAAGATATTAAGAGGAATAGATAGAGTGGACAGCCAGCGCCTCTTCCCCAGGACACCACTGCTCAATACAAGAGGACATGGCTTTAACATAAGGGGTGGGAAGTTCAACGGGGATATTAGAGGAAGGTTTTTCACTCAAAGAGTGGCTGGTGCGTGGAATACACTGCCTGAAGTCAGTGGTGGAGGCAGATACACTAGTGAAATTTAACAGACTACTAGACAGGTATATGGAGGAATTTAAGGTGGGGGGTTATATGGGAGGCAGGGTTTAAGGATTGGCACAACATTGTGGGCAGAAGGGCCTGTACTGTGCTATACTATTCTATGTTCTAATATTAATCATCGAGATGAAGGGATGGAATATATTATGTCAAACTTGCTCTTGATAGAAAGATAGGTGGGAAAGCATATTGCGAGAAGGTTGAAGACAGTCTGCAAAAACAGATAAATTAAGACAGTACGCAAAAGTTCTGCAGATGGAATATAGCATTACAAAATAAAGAAAGAAAGAAAAAAATACTGTTTAACTACAGAGTGATTACATAATGTTCTGGTAGGGTAGTGCATTGGAGACTCTTGTACATGAAACACAGGTTGTCCATACAAGGTACAGTTCTAATTGTAAGACAAGTGGAATATTGCCCTTCCTTGCAAAGGAGATGGACTACAAAAGTGAGGAACACTCCTGGACAGCATAGTTTTTATCTACTTACTTAAGTAGATACACTTTCTCTGTAGTATGTTCCAAGAGGTTCGTTATTATAGGACATATTGGTGTTACCTAACAAAGGAGAGTTCAGCTGATTAAGCTTATATACAAGCAACACACATCAAAGTTGCTGGTGAATGCAGCAGGCCAGGCAGCATCTCTAGGAAGAGGTACAGTGGACGTTTCGGGCCGAGACCCTTCGTCAGGACTAACTGAAAGAAGAAGGGTCTCGGCCCGAAACGTTGACTGTATCTCTTCCTAGAGATGCTGCCTGGCCTGCTGTGTTCACCAGCAACTTGATGTGTGTTGCTTGAATTTCCAGCATCTGCAGAATTCCTCGTGTTTCAGCTTATATACATCCTTGTTCAAAAGAATGAGAGAAGATCCAGTGAAGCAGAAGACTCTGATGGGGCTTGCCACATTTCCTCTTAATATACAAGGTGTAGCTTTAAAATAGGGGATTGTCCATTTAACATATTGATCAGGAGATCTCATCTCATGAATCCTTGGAATCCTATTTCCAAGACAGCTGTGATGATTGAATCATTGAATACATATTCAAGGCTGAAGTTGACAGATTTTTGCTTTGCAGGAGAGTCAAGGTTTAAGGAGAGCATGTAGGAGAATGCAGTCACTCACCCAGGATGATATAAATCAGCGATGATCTTAATGAATATTGTGGCAAACTTGAAGTGCCAAATAGCCAATCTGTATTTCATAAATTGTTATGTGATCATACTGCATCTGAAATGTTACTCCTTTATCTAGTTTTCTCTTAATCTATTAGAATATAATGGTGCTATTGTGTTGGGCTGGTTAGACTTAAACACATTCCAGCATAGAAGAATGAGTCATAATACAATGAAACATGCTTGAGATGCTGAATATTAATAGCACATCAACAGCTTTCTAGTTGTTTGTCAATGCTTTTCAGCAGACTTCCTAAAACCATGATTTTTATCACTATTGATAAGGGCAGTAGGCACAAGGAAAGACAAGCAAAATTGCTTCCTGTTAGAGTGAGTTTTTAGGTAGATGATTCATTTACACTTAAACCAGTCTTCTATTCTGTGGATTGAGTTCACAACAATGCATTTCATAAAAGCTGTAACTATCGGGATACGAGCCAGACGCTGCGGATGGAAGTGTGAAGTTTACAGGTAGTTTCGAAGACAGTATTATCTATACTTTATAATATAATTGTCCTCTATGTTAGCACTTAAAGTGCCAAATAAATGTATTGTGGATTTAACTTGCATTCCTAAAGGCTGTGGATACCAACCCAGACATGTTGGCGTCGGAAGGATGAAGTCAGGTGTGATGCTTTGTATGTAGCTTCAAAAGGAAGAATTGTCTATGCATTGTCTATAACTTTTGAAGTAGCGATTGCCTTTGTGTTTAGCATATAAATATTGAGCTCACATTGGGCTAGCAGACCTTTCTACCGAAAGCGTCTCCATCCATAGATGCCTGCTGTACTTTGTTGTGTCGAATAAAGAAGCTGCTTTGTATCTACCAGTGACTCTGTCTCTCCGGTGATTTCAACCACCCCACAACATTTGGTGTCAGGAGTGGGATGCCTTTGTAACCCGTTGTGTGGCCAGCGTTCCTAGCAGTCTAAGTTGGTGAGTATTTTTCTAAAATAACACTCACACTTGGATCTGTTCGGTCGGTGGTGCACGGGAACACGAGGTATCACGAACGTGGAGAGCTAAGCTGGTAGATATAAAAGTAGTGTGTGCGCATGCATGTGTGTTTATGTAAGTGAGGAATCTTTGCATGTTAACTTGGTTAACTTAGTGAGACTTGGACCACCAGTTGCAAAAAGTGGTAACCAACGGTACAGTTCGAGACTCCAGAGTAGGGGCGTGTATACTCGTTTGGGAAGCTGCATTTTAGTGTATGTGTTTGTAAGTGTGATGCAAAGGAATACAGCAGGCATCAAGAGTTCAGGTACTCAAAAGTGGCAGATGGTGGAATACATACTCTGCGGTTTTAAGTATGCACTGTTTAACTACTACCTGTCATTGATATTTTGCATAGTGTGGGAATTAGTATGGAGATATCTCAGGGAGTGGTTTTACCGAGATAGATCTGCCAGAATGGCACCTATTGAAGTCAGGGAATGTCAGGTTGAGAACCCGGATGAACCGAGCCAGCCCTTGACCTTGATTACGACTATTCATTAGCCCTTCACCCCCAGGGAGAAACAGAGCATCTTGTCCGAGTTGCCCTCACTTAAAGTCGCCTGTGGGAATTCAGAATTCTGGCGTAAGCTCAAGGAAATGGTCGAAATTCACCCTAAAGATATACACGCATTGGTAAAAGCAAAGTGCCCGAGGAATATGTGGTACAGGATGGCCCAGGGGTGCGGGACGGTACATGGGCAACTACTGGGAGCGCCAGTAATGAAGAAAGATATCGATCGCTCTTTTAAAGGGGGAAGTGAGGCAGCGGCTGGGGGGGAGGGGGGACGAGAGTAGCTGGGGAACGATAATGACAGTGATTCAAAAAGCTGACGAGATAGCCATGGATTATGCAGAACATAAATATCGAGCATATGAAGAGTATTCAGGGTTGGATAATCCAGGGAGGGATGACCAAGTCTTCCCGAAAATGCTGAAGGAAGGCCTGAGCTCAGCCCACCAAGAAGTTTTAGGCATAACGGTGGGGTCCAACTACTCTGCGATAGTTTCGTGGGCCAGTGAGATAGACCAAAGAAAAGGCAAGATAAATCGTAAAGTGGGTATAGTGGATGCAGCTGCTGTGATGTCCCGGAGAGTTTGTTTTGCTTGCCGGCAGCCAGGGCACCTAGCAAAGGACTGCCGGACCAGGTATAAGACAGTGAAGGAGTTGATATGCTACAGCTGTGGCCTATCGGGACATGGCTGGAGACAGTGTCCCAAAAGGAGGGGGAAAACCCAGGCAAAGGTCACGGCAGACACCCAGTCACTCACCCCATCAGCAAACAGGATGACTGTCGATCAGATCAAAGAGCTAGTAATGGCGCCTCTTAGGGCAGAAAAAGATGTAGCAGTGGGCTCCACTGCCAGCGCTGGTGACCCGCGGATGTACACAACAGCATTGTTAGGGGGACGGCAATGCGATATGTTAATGGACACAGGGGCATCGGTATCGATAACAGACTTACCCTTACCAACAACCGGATAGGCCAGTTATATCAGGGGTGTAGTAGGGAAAACAGAAAAGCAGAAAGAAGTGAGAAGCAAATACTAGGAATCGGGGGAGTGCAGCTTCCAGTGTATTTCTGGGCATGTCCAAATAATGAGGGCACGATCCTTGGAATAGACATCCTGAGGGAAGCAGGAGCTGTTATAGATTCAGGAAAAGGAGAAATAATATGGACAAGTCAGGGGCAGCGAACGTGCACAACCAACAGAATACACGGCCTGGCTAGCATAGGTGCAGCTGCCCCGATCATTAGAGACTGGAGCCAGGATGGTGTCTATGGGTTACTTTGTCAGCAGTTCCCAGCTGTGTGGGCTAGAGACAAGCAAGATTGTGGGCAGGTGAAGATAGACCCAGTTAAAATAGAGGAGGGTCTGTATAAACCCCCTAAGCAGGACCCTATACAAACTGACACATTGGCCACTGTTCAGGGTATAGCGAAGGAACAAAAACACCAGGTGATACTCAGAGAGACTGCAGCCACTCCAGAACATAAAGTTTTCCCAGTTCCTCCGAGGGCAGACATTACTGCGAATAAGGCAGCAGGGGAACAAGAGGCAATTGAAATTGCAAGTGTGCAGGAGGAAACGACAGAAGCCAGCTTAGTAAAATTATATGAAGAGGTCGGGGCAGAAGAGAAGGAAAAGTGGAGGAGAAAAGGAGGGATCAGATGGGTGCTGGACACATGGGGAGGAAAGAGTCGCAGTGGCCCCACCCTGTATTAGACAGATACTACTAAAGTTATATCATGGGGTGATGCATCAGGGAAGGCAGAGCATGACCACAACCCTTCGGTAGGACTGGTGGTGGCCAGGGATGGGCAAGGATGTTGAGAAATTTTGCCGCCGTTGTATCATTTGTGCCCAGCATAACCCTGGTAAGGGCAGAAAGCTACAGCTGGCAAATCAGCCTCAGCCGAGGGGACCCTGGGAAAACATCCAGATAGACTTCACAGGGCCCCTGCCAAAAAGCAGGGGGAAAAGCTACTATCTAGTAATTATGGATCACTTCACCTGGTGGGTGGAGGCTTTCCCAACAAGGGACTGCACCGCCCGCACCGCTGCATGGATCCTAGTTCAGGAAATCCTCCCAAGGTGGGGAACGGGAACCCCAGTTCAGGTGGATTCAGATCAGGGAGCACATTTCACGGGGAAAGTGATGAAGGAAGTGTGCCGACTGCTAGGGAGTTGACAATGGTTCCACGTCCCTACCACTCCCAGAGTTCAGGGATGGTAGAAAGGATGAACCGAATAATCAAGAATGCGTTAGCCAAAGCTATAGCTGAGACGGGAAAGACATGGGTTGATGTATTACCAGGAATCCTGATGAGATTGCGCACAACCCCGAACCGCACGTTGGGTCTCAGCCCCTATGAATTATCAACAGGGCAAGCTATGCGACTCCCTTATGGGGTAATTACGGGTTGCGGGGAGCCTGGGGCTTACAGGGATAGAGTGACCCAATACGTGAATAACCTTTGTAACCAACTTAGTGTTGAAGAACCGAGCAAAACAACAGCAGCGAGTCACTGATCAGAGAGAGCCAGAGGGAAAGGGGATAGTCCTTCCACAGCCTGGCGACCAAGTTATGGTGAGGGTGCTGCCGGAAAGGCCGGGGTTTGCCCCCAGGTGGATAGGACCACAGACGGCACTCTTAACCAATGATACGTGTGTCTGTGTACAGACCCGACGAGGCAACCAGTGGAAACACTGGACCCAGGTTAAAGCATACGACTCACCCTCTTGTTGCTCCCACAGACAGAGTGGGGAACCAAGTGTATCCAGTAACCATATAATTACAGAGAACCTAAGAGAGGAACACCAGCAGCCATGCCAGACTTGATCACAGCTGATGAAAACATACCCGGAGAAAACGCAAAGGCAGAAAATCCTGAGAGCGTGGCAGAAGACACTGAGAGCGTGTTGGAAAAACATGAATAGCCTGCTAAGGTGTGATGATGATGGCACTCTGTAGGGAAGGCTGGTTGCTGAAGGCAGATGATTAATTTTATAGCATAGTATAGAAATTTATTGGGAAATAGACAGGGAGGGATTTTTGAGTTAAAGCAGAGATGGCAAGTTTCACCACTTTGATGGCATTTCAGACTGCACATGGCATCTAAATGCAGTCACCCCGAGTCTGAAGAGCTGGGCCTTTTCAGCAGTTGGGCCAGTGATTGACCGGACAGTTCGGAAGGGGGTGCCACCAGGGAGAGATCCTTGCAGACATTTACATACAGGCCACCCCAACCCCTTCCTGTACATCGATGAGAGAGCCTGTGGGTGCTCCTGGAAGGACAGTTTCAGCAACCAGAAGATGAAGGGCTGAAGACAAAGGAATGTGATTAAGCTGCAGTCAGCCTGCAGGGAAACAGCCAACAGGAACACAAGAGGAGCCGAGTTTCCTAAAGACTTGGAACAGCCTCTCTGCTTAACATTGTTAAGTAGCGATTAGGGAATGCTGGGATAGATATAGAGGCAAGACAGGGCATTTTTGCTGCCCTATTTGAGCAGATCCTCCTAGGTTGGCCTTTCCTGGTATAATTTTAATTTTTTGTCCAGGAGGGCCAAGAGGAGGGACTGTTAGAGTGAGTTTTTGGGTAGATGATTCATTTACACTTAAATGACTCTGGCAACCAGTCTTCTATTCGACAAAATACTGTGGATTGAGTTCACAATGCATTACCTAAAAGCTGTGAATATCAGGATACGAGCCAGATGCTGCGGATGGAAGTGTGAAGTTTACAGGTAGTTTCGAAGACGGTATTATCTATACTTTATAATGTAATTGTCCTCTACGTGAGCACGTAAAATGCCAAATAAATGTATTGTGGATTTAACTTGCATTCCTAAAGGCTATGGATACCAACCCAGACATGTTGGCATCTGAAGGAAAGGATGAAGTCAGAAGGTGTGATGTTTTGTACGTAGCTTCAAAAGGAAGCATTGTCTATAACTTTTTAAGTAGCAATTGCCTTTATGTTTAGCATATAAATATCAAGCTCACATTGAGCTAGCAGACCTTTCTACCGAAAGCATCTCCGTCCGTATGGTGTCTGCTGTACTTTGTTGTGTTGAATAAAGAAGCTGCTTTGTATCTACCAGTGACTCTGTCTTTCCGGTGATTTCATCCACACAACAACACTTCCAATTTATTCACTGTTTTGAAATGTACTGTCATTATCACAACGTCTAAAACCCGGAACTCTCTGTACAACAACACTGATCCAGGTGGATTAAAGCAGCTAAGGATGGCTCACCACCACTTCAATGAGCCTTAAATGTCCAATACAAGATATTTAAGATTGTTTAATGTCATTTCCAGTACACAAGTGTAAACGAGAACAAAATAATTGTTACTCCAGAACCGATGCTGCACAAAAAAACACAATCAGCTAAAGAACACAAGAATAAAAACATAACAAATATAAATACATAAGATAGCTTACATAGACTTGTCAAGGGCAGGCTGTGCCTTACGAGCCTGATTGAATTTTTTGAGGATGTGACTAAACACATTGATGATGGAAGAGCAGTAGATGTGGTGTATATGGATTTCAGCAAGGCATTTGATAAGGTACCCCATGCAAGGCTTATTGAGAAAGTAAGGAGGCATGGGATCCAAGGGGACATTGCTTTGTGGATCCAGAACTGGCTTGCCACAGAAGGCAAAGGGTGGTTGTAGACGGGTCATATTCTGCATGGAGGTCGGTCACCAGTGGAGTGCCTCAGGGATCTGTTCTGGGACCCCCTACTCTTCGTGATTTTTATAAATGACCTGAATGAGGAAGTGGAGGGATGGGTTAGTAAGTTTGCTGATGACACAAAGGTTGGGGGTGTTGTGGATAGTGTGGAGGGCTGTCATAGGTTACAGCGGGACATTGATAGGATGCAAAACTGGGCTGAGAAGTGGCAGATGGAGTTCAACCCAGATAAGTGTGGGGTTGTTCATTTTGGTAGGTCAAATATGATGGCAGAATATAGTATTAATGGCAAGACTCTTGACAGTGTGGAGGATCAGAGGGATCTTCGGGTCCGAGTCCATAGGACACTCAAAGCTGCTGCGCAGGTTGACTCTGTGGTTAAGAAGGTGTACGGTGTATTGGCCCTTATCAATCATGGAATTGAATTTAGGAACCGAGAGGTAATGTTGCAGCTATATAGGACCCTGGTCAGACCCCACTTGGGAGTACTGTGCTCAGTTCTGGTCGCCTCACTACAGGAAGGATGTGGAAACCACAGAAAGGGTGCAGAGGAGATTTACAAGGATGTTGCCTGGATTGGGGAGCATGCCTTATGAAAATATGTTGAGTGAACTCGGCCTTTGCTCCTTGGAGCAACGGAGGATGAGAGGTGACCTGATAGAGGTGTATAAGATGATGAGAAGCATTGATCGTGTGGATAGTCAGACGCTTTTTCCCAAGGCTGAAATGGTTGCCACAAGCGGACACAGGTTTAAGGTGCTGGGGAGTAGGTACAGAGGAGACGTCACGGGTAAGTTTTTTTTACTCAGAGAGTGGTGAGTGTGTGGAATGGGCTGCCAGCAACAGTGGTGGAGGCGGATACGATAGGGTCTTTTAAGAGACTTTTGGATAGGTACATGGAGCTTAGAAAAACAGAGGGTAAGCCTAGTAATTTCTAAGGTAGGGACATGTTCGGCACAACTTTGTGGGGCGAAGGGCCTGTATTGTGCTGTAGGTTTTCTATGTTTCTATGTTAGACTGATTGCACATCCATAAAGTGACGCTAGGCACAGCAGTGCCTGTATATACAAAGTGGCTGACAAGAAATGATAAAGTAGTGGAGGGGTGGGTTAGTGGGTGGAGGTATTGATTGGCCTTACTGCTGGGGTAAAGTAACTTTTTTTTTTGAGTCTGGTGGTCCTGGCATGGATGCTACATAGCCTCCAATCCAATGTGTTGGGACCAACAGTCCATGAGCAGGGTGGATGAGATCCTTCATAGTGTTTACTCTCCCTTTTCTGACACCTTTCTATATACAGTTCCTTGATGGTGGGTAGGCTTGTGCCAGTGATGTGTTGGGTAGTTTTGACTTCCTGTTGTGGAGCCTTCCTATCCACCCCAGTGCAGTCTCCATACCACACAGTGATGCAGCTCGTTAGGATGCTCTCTACTGCACATCTGTAGTAAGACACGAGTATAGATGTGCATAGTCCAGTTCCCTTCAGTTTCCTCAGAAAGTAGACGTGTTGGTGAGCTTTCCTGATTGTGTGGAATGTGTTCTGGAACCATGAGAGATCATGCGAGATGTGTACACTCCCAAGAGTTTGAAACTGCTCGCAGTTTCCACTGCTGTGTCGCTGATGTAAAGAAGGGTGTGAGTGCTGCAAGTTCTCCTGAAGTTGATAGCATCTCCTGTGTCTTGTTGACATTGTTAACAAAGGTTATATACCTGGCACAAGGCCTCAAACTTTTCCACCAGCTCTCTCCAGGACGTCTGATCATTGTTAGTGATGAACCCCACCACTGTCGTGTCATCGGCGAACTTGACAATATGATCACTTTGCTGTTTGGCCGTGTTGTCATGTGTGAGCAGAGTGTACAGCAATGGGTTCAGCACACAGTCCTGGGGCGGGAGGCACCCATGCTGAGGATCACGGGGAGGGAGGAGCGGTTGTGCACCCTGACTATCGTTGGTCTGTTGGTTAGGAAGTTCAACACCCAGTTACACAGTGGTGTATTTAGTCTGAGGAGTAGGAGTTTGTTCACTGACCTCTTGTGAGACAAGTGTTAAATGCTGATCTGAAAACCAGAAAGCTTCTGTTGTAGAGCGGTTCTGTCAGTAAGCACATTGGTGAGTGTTCAACGTGGCAGGAATGGAGTTTTGATGTGCGCTATTACCAGCCGTTCAAAGCACTTCATGATGATTGGCATCAATGCCACCAGGCGGTAATCGTTTAGTTCTGAAGGTGCAGAGTTCTTTGGTACAGAGATGATGGTGGCTGACTTAAAGTATGTGGGGACAGCAGCTTGGATGAGTGAAATGTTGAAGATGTCTGTGAAGATGTTAGTGAGCTGATGTGTATGCTCTTTGAGTACTCAGCCTGGGATGTTGTCTGGCCGTCCTTATGGAGTTGACTCTGCAGAGTCCTTCTTATGTCTGCCGCTGTTACAGACACTGGCTGCTCAGTTGGGAGCAGCATAACTTTGTGGCCACTGTTGTGTTGCATGCCTCAACACATGCATAAAAGTTACAGTAACATTAATGAAACAAGTTTACCTAATCTGTGTCACTCAACAAGTTTTTTACTTTGGGGTGCTGACTAATGTAGTTCATAATGTCACTTATATTTGATACCCAGTCTGTCCTGCATAATCTATTTTGAGGCCAGTTGGCTGCCCTTGTGCATGTCTGGGTATGTTGTTGATCATGCATGTATGTTGTTCATGATCAATGACTATGATAATATGTGAATAAGAATTATTATACATTGCGGTCAAATATCCCAACAGCTCTTCCCATCACAGCAAGTGCTATCTGAAGAACAATATGCCTTCAAGAAATCAAAAAAAATTGGAAAAAAGAACATTTTACAAAAGATAAGATATTTCTTCAACGATTTTCAAAATACAACAGGCTGTTTAAAAAAATGTCAAGCCCAATTCCTGATGATTTTTTTAATGAGCAGAATATACTGATATTGAAACAGTTATACACTTGTGCAAAATCTTTGAACTTAAAGTAAATTGAATCTTTACTATATTACTTTTTCTTGCTCACCACCTCTGCAAGGTGAAAGATCAGGCATCAACTCAGAGTGAAAAACCATAAAACCCATACATTTAATTTGGACTGTGGCTAAGTGAATGTGATGGGTATTGATTTGAATTCAATCATTTAACTCCCCCACAAACATAAAAAGTAAACCAAATCCATTGAGAACAAACTTTAAGTAAATGCAGTCCCACAAAGGTCCTCCTTATTCATCTGAGCACATTAAAGGAATGGATGCACTAAAGAACAAAAGCAGCTCTACGGCAGTGCTTACATTAAAGTGCAATTGAAGAGATCATTTAGTTTGTTTCAGGATGAAGCATGTTCATTGTAGACAGACACAGTCACCTCATTCCAGAACAAAGTCACTGGTTCATACCAGCATAATCCACAAGATAAAACCAGGAAAGCCAATATTCACTAGCTTTTAAATTTCTCTGTTCAAGGATGATAAATTTAAGTCATTCACATTTGAATTTTCTTCAGTCCTGCCATTGTTGCCATCTTTTAGTGAACTACAAGACCATAGTTATCACCAGCTCTGTAGTAATTTGACCAAGTGTAAGTAGACCGAAAGCAAAGCCAAAAATAAAATTACAGTCAAACACACAACTGTCCTCAGCAAATAAAGAGCAAACTGGTGGAGGCTCTTGAAGCTGTACAGCATCTGTGCAGGAAAAATAATTGCCAAAGTTTTAGACTGAGGCCCTGCATCAGGCTCTCCACACTCAGTCAATCCAAAATGTTGACAATTCCTTTTGCCCCCACAGATGCTGCCTGACTTGCTGTGTCCTTCCAACAGTTTGCTGCTTGCTGGTTCCTTTAAATTGTCATAGCCCGGGTGGTAGGTGGGGATAAGCTCCCACTACCTATTAAATGCTCCCAATAGTGTGGATCTCAAATAGCCTCTGACAACTAAGTACAGCCCCTGGCTTTCACATGTGGCTTAGCTACTAAACCCGTCTGACAGGACAAGTTTCTACTGACAGGAGAAGGGGCAAAGGCGCTTTAAAACAGTTACTTTGGACAGATGTGGCTCGTTAGGTGTGGTTGGCAGCTCATCTAGAAGGAAAATTCACATCTCAAACCCCCACTGCCTTGACAGGGAAAGCTCCGGGAGCAAATCCCAAGGAAAAATTCAGAGCTAGAGTCCCTAAGGGCAGTCCTACATTGAGTTCAAGGCTGACTGGCAAATCCTGTAATGCCACGGATGCCAAACTACTTTGGAATTGTGGAGAAGGGCAGCTGCTGCATGGGCAACAGATTATACTCCATATTGTACTGCCCTGGATTGTCTACCACGTAGACAGCTAGGATACAACATTCATGGTTGACCCCAACCAACAGACGACCTCATTTGTTGCTTGCTCCAAATTGCAGCATCTGCAGTCTCTTCTATTTTTTTTAAATCAAAAATGTCCTGATCTAATATCTACATACACTTTACAGAAATGATCATGGAACAGTAAACAAGATTGTCCAGAGGAAGTATATTTCATTGCTGGTTTGAGCTAAAACCATATTTCTTCCTTGATGTTGAATCTTTCTCAGATATAACTCCATATGATTTTAATATGTTACTTCTGTAGCTGTCCTTCATCTGCAAGTCCAGACATGGGTGCATTCCATTATCTATGAATTCATCACTGTCCATATAAATACACTTCACAGCATTGTCAATGCAGATTAGGCAATAGTGGGAAAGCTGATATTTTTGTAAGGGTTAGCTTCATACTGAAATAAGTCAGGCCAAAGTCAGTTAACTCAATATAACATCACTGTGAAAAAATGTGCAAACTGAGCCAATCAAACCAACAAAATAATAGAATTTGAGACAGTGCAGCGCTCCCTCAGTACAGCAATGATGTATTAGACTTATTTTTAAAAAAACACATAATAGGCTGAGACTTGAGCCCAAGATCTTTGAGGCAAAACTATTATCACTGTACCAAAGCCAACACCCTAATATAAAGTCAGACATGATGCATTTCCTCATTTTCCAAATGTGACTATTGAGCTGAACAAAGCTACCAACAAATCAAACACTAATTATTTTTATTTCCCCTCAAGGCCCAAGACTTTTTAAATCAACAGAATAAGTACTTTTGTCTTCCTTGAAATTACATGGCCGAATAGATAAATATGCCATAATTGAGGGATTTTTAAACCAAAGTATGCACATGTTAATTATGATATATTGATCAAAACAAAAACATCTTTTGAGATGTTTTTGAGCAACAAGGTAGCATAGTGGTTTGTGTAACACTATTACAGCACCAACAACCTGGGTTCAATTACTGCAGTTGTCTGTAAGAAGTTTGTAATTCTCCCCTAACCATGTGGGTTTCTTCCTGGTGCTTAGGTTTCCTACCATGCTCCAAAGACATTCAAGGCTAGCAGGTTAATTGGTCACATGGTGTAACTGGGTAGAAAGGGTTCATTGGGCCACAAGGGCCTTTTACTGCGCTGCATCCCTGAATAATTTTTTAAAAATTTATTTAGCACATATCATATACAGAGAATTATGCATGGGCACAGATATGATTAATAACATGCATACCAAAACTTAAATACCAGATTGAGGCCCTCTGTTGGTCGAGGTCAAAGATGGATGTTGCATCCCAGCTGTCTACGTGATATGCAAGCCAGTGCACAAGGCAGGACAGTACGATATGGAGAGCAAGCTGTTACCCATGAAGCAGGCTCCTCCCTCCACACAACTGATGAATCTAAAGGAATGGGCACCAGCGGCACCACACAAGTTGTCAGTCAATATTGAACTCAATGTAGGACTGCCTTAGGGTCTCCAGCTCCAAATGAGTGGATGTAGCTGCAAGGCAGCGGAGGTTTGAAACCCAATTTTTCCTTCTCCTTGGTGAGCTGCAACCCATGGCTGATGAGTCCCATCTGCCCAAAGAAAATGGTTTTAAAGCATCAGTAACCTGCCTTTACTCCTTCTCCTGTCAGTAGAAATGGTTCTGCTGGGCTTAGTAGCTAAGCCACATGTGAAGACCAGGAGCTGGACTTGGTTGTCAGAGGCTATTTGAGACGCGTGCCATTGGGAGCATTTAACAGGTAGTGGAAGCTTTTCCCCACTACGTCCTCCAGCTATAACAACCTTTAAGAACCAAAAACTCGACTGAACTGCTCAATACCTATCAATGGACTATTGGATGCTCAGCAACAGAGCTAAGTATATTTGCTACCCATGGAATGATTTGCTTTGTACCTCAGAATTTAAATACAAAAAATTACAGTTTTGAGAAAATGCCTAAATTTCTTGCACAATTACATCAATTGCAATTGTAATCAATCAAACTGCAGAACAGACAAGTGAATGCACAAATCCACCACCAGCTAGTACATTAACTTACTTTATATTGACTGCTGTCATCAGTTTAGAAGTGGTCACATCTAATCCATAAATCTCAGCAACTACTCTCCAGACTCTAGAAAGCAAGGAAATCCTCAAAAATCAACAATTACTGTTAACAAAAAGTACAATGCATCACTGTTTTGAAAATGTTATTTTCCACTAAATGGTTCTGCAAGAGAATTCCCTGTCCCCATTCTCTCCTCAAACTGTCAAATTAAACAAAGTACGACAGGTTCCAATTATCAATGGAAGAATGGAGCAGAACAGTGTTAAGTGGCCACTCCAACTTTCCCTGGAGGTCACATATCAAAAAATGATGTACACAAACACAATAGCAAATACACAGTGAAGTCTGCATTTACATATGCAGTGAAACACTCCAAATGTTGAGCAAAAATTAACAGAGCTATAAACACATAATAGGTGATCAAAACAGTTTTATATGACTGGGTAGCTGGACAGCTTTTAATACTGGTAACTGGTTTGCGGAGCAGACTTGATGGGTCAAATGGACTAATTCTGTTCCTATGTCTTACGGTCTTATCGCCTAACTAGGCCATTTCAGTGAGCAGATGAGTCAGCCACATTTCTCTGGATCTGGTGGTACTTAACCTCAGAACAGGTAAAACAGGATAAGTCCTTCCATGAAATGAGTGTTAAAGAAAAAAAAATAAACCAGTAGCTGGGATGCAGCACAGTAGAGTAGCAGTTAGCGCATCACTTTACAGCACCAGCGATCACTAATTGGCATTCAATTCCCACCACTGGCTGTAAGGAATTTATACGTTCTCTATGTGACTGCGTAGGTTTCCTCCAGGTGCTGTAGTTTCCTCCCACACTCCAAAGACACATGGTTAGGGTTAGAGAGCTGTGGGCATGCTATGTTGGTGCCAAAAGCATGGTAACATTTGCAGGCTGCCCCTAGCACATCCTCGCTAATTTGATTTGATGCCAAATGATACATTTCAATGTATATGTGACAAATAAAGCTAACCTAATCTGGTTTCAGGTTCACCTTTACTGTTGTAGTCCTCAGGATAGCCAACCTGGTAACTTTCACCTGTTAATTTATTATTACTACATTATGCCACAGTAGTATAGCAGTTAGCGCAACACTATTACAGCTTGAGGTGTTACAGAGTTCAATTCAGACGCCATCTGTAAGGAGTCTCTGTATGTCCTCCCTGTGGAATGCGTGGGTTTTCCCCGAGTCCTCTGGTTTCCACCCACAGTCCAAAGATGCACCAGATAGGTTAACTAGTCATTGTAAAATGTCTCATGATTCCGTTAGGGTTAATTGGGGTTATGGGGCGGCGTGGCTTAAAAGGCCAGAAGCACCTACTCCCTGCAGTATCACTAAATAAAATAAAATATTATTTTCCTCAGTGCTGCATGAAATGTATGAATAAAAGACTTCCAAAGGGGTCCACTAAATGGGAGCATTCATTAACCTTTTCTTAGAAAAGCAAATGCTAATATTTCTACATGACTGCACCTGCCCTGCCATAAACAGTATTATGCAAGTTTATTCTGGTGCACTTTGTCAAAGGCAAAAAGACATTAGTTTTAAAAATAGCACTGCAAATCTAAGCACAGTTACAGAATTATAGTTAGAACTACATGAATTTAGTCTTGGTAGATAAAAAGGAATATTTCATTCATAATGATATTGGTTTTTATTAAATATTCAGTTTTAACGCTAGCTTTTCAGTACTAGAGGGTAACAATAGCATTGAGAGTTCATTATAAAGCACACTAGCACCACCCAGGCACAGAACTTTAGCACTACATGAACTTCAGCACCTGTTCTATCCTCATTTCATGGTCCAAACCATGCTTCTTCTGGCAGTAAATGCATCTTCAGATTAATATATTCTGACAGACTTCAGAAAATAAATTAAGAAATCTTAAAAGCCACAAAATTATGTTCAGCTTTACCCATACATAAGAAAATAAATTGTGAATAAAACAGGATTCTACAAGTAATATTACATTAATTTCTAAGATTTAGAACCTTCTCCAGTCAATTATATTAAATTATTCTTTCTAGTTGCATTAAAGTGCATTTTTGCAGATAACTCAAGTGTTTCATCAGTAGATCAAATTACATTCGCCTTGATGCTCCCTGTTCAGGGCTTCAAGCTGATACTCAGGAAGTGTGTTAAAGGTTTCTGTATCAAACCCCATCTGCAAATTACCAATAGGAGTGAACAAGACTGGATTTTGCTGATTTGAATTCTATGGAAACAAAACATCACAATGGCATTCATTTTCTCTCTTGAACTATTTAACAGATTTGAAGTAAGAGCCTAAGTTTATACCGTAATTTTTTTTTAAATCCACTTTACCAAACAATCAGCTTATTTCCTCAAACTAGTTAGCTTAGCACAGGTTAGCACTGTTAATCCTCATAACCAGAGATTCAGGGACGTTATCTGTGTGGTCTTCATTTTCCCTATAACTGCATGCCTTTCCACAGGATGCTCCAGTTTGTACATGCCAAGAAATGCTGGCCTAATCAGCGACTTCAAACTGCTCCTGGGGAAAGGGAGTGACAGAAGGGTCAGGGTAGGAAGGGGAATACGTAATGTGGATTTAAAGAACAGGATTAAGAATTGGGTGTTTGATGGTCAGTGCAGACGTGGTGGATCAAAGGTTCATTCCCAATAGCTTCTGTGAAAATATTCAACAATTTGATCAGGTTCCAGGCTTCATTTCCTTACATAAACATTAACTGAACTCCAGGAATAATTATGATGTTAAAAGTCAATTTCCAATAAGGCCATATTGATTATATTATGAACTTTGCACATCCATACTCACATCATTCTACGGATGTGCAGTAGAGAGCATCTTGACAAGTCGCATCACTGCATGGTACAGAAACTGCACTGCAGCAGACAGGAAGGCTCTACAACGGGTAGTCAAAGCTGCCCAACGCATCACTGGCACCAGCCTACCTGCCATCAAGGGCATGTATACAGAAAAGTGCCAGTAACATCATGAAGATTCCCATACACCCTGCTCACAAACTGTTCCACTCCCATCAGGGAGAAGGCTACATAGCAACCATAGCAGGACCACCAGACTCAAAAAAGTTACTTTCCCCAAGCAATAAGTTTGATCAACATCTCCACCCACTAACTCCAACACCATCACTTTATTATTCCCTTTCAGTCACCTTATGTACAACCTAGTGTCAATTTTAGACATACAATCGATCTCTGTGTACAAGCTTTCTTATGTATTTACATTTATTGTTTTTTTATTATTAACATGTTCTTCATCTTCTATGTTTTTTGTGCTGCATCAGATCCGGAGTAACAATTACTGTGTTCTCCTTTACAGCTGTGTACAGGAAATGACATTAAACAATCTGGAATCTTGAAAAGTGGAATTTGAAAGAATGCACACAGTGCTGTTATCAAAAATCCCCCATCCTAATTCACACAACTTGGCTTATTTATATTCCCTTGATGATATGCTAGATATGAAGCAATTACAGAAATACAGCGATTTCGACATCTGTGGCAGGCTGTATTTACAGCTGGATTTTCTATGCATGAGATAATTTTTGTCAGTTGTACTCTAAGCCACTAGCTGAGGTTTCCTACCAAGAGAGGAAGAGAAAACAATAATGACAACTTAGTTATATCATACCAAACACAAGCTATCTTTAGCTTCTTACTAATAAGTCCTGGCATAATAGTCAAGCTGCAAGGGAAGTACAGTTAAGAATAATTACAGAGCCTAATGGCCCCAAGTTGCACATTAAAACAGAACAGGAACTGGACATCTGCTAATTAAGTGAATGTTATAATACTGCATAATTATAGGGCAACCCCTGATCTCTCTAAAATTCTATATTGACAAGATTTAAAGCTATCCTACAGTACTATTATTCAATCCTCCTATATTATTTTAACTCTGAAGTTTAAATGCCAAAACCATGAAGAGCTAGTGGGTCTTCTTCAGTATGTTAATAAGCTATAGTACTGAGCACGGAACACACTTTGGCTACTTTATCTACAAACGTTTGTAAGTACAGATGAAATGAATCAGCTAACATCCTCTTCAAATGCTGGAATTTGATAGACAAGTGCAAATACTAGGAGTGTGCCAGTTTGCCATAATCAATAAGCTACAAATGAAACACTAAAAACAATGGCTCTTGAACAATCTAGTGCTGAGAATATAATTAGATGTCATACATTTCATTAAAGAAAATGAAGCATTTAAAGTTTGACCTGAACCATTGTTCATCTTTCCATGCATGACCTCACTGTTTCCAGTACTGAAATAGTGTTCATGAGTTCAATGCCCATTCAGAAATCTGATGGTAGAGGGGAAGAAGATATTCCTGCTTCAGGCTCCTGTACCTCCTCCCTGATGGTAGCAATGAGAAGAGGGTATGTCCAGGATGATGGGGATTCCCTAATGATGGGTGCCGCCTTTTTGAGGCATTGCTCCTTGAAGATGTCCTGGATACTGGGGTGGCTAGTGCCCACGATGAGCTAGGGTTTGGCAACAAGATACTGTTGACATTCAATGGTATTACAATCCCTGAATTCCTTGCTATCAGCATCCTAGGGTGCTCCCATTGTTCAAAACTGGAATTGAATCAGTTCAGTTCCAACAACAATCCAACAAAGAGCATTACATCATCCAGGCATCTCATCCCTATCCCAATGCAATACACCCTTCATAATTAACACATTTTGGCTACAGATGGTACCATCTACAGAAATGTAGCACAATTCCTCACCTGGACCACTCCAATACCACCTTTCAAGCCAGTGAACTCTATCAGCAAGAAACACCTTCTGTCCTCACTCATTATTCACAACGATCCCACCTTGGAAATAGTTTATCATTCCTTCATTGCTAAAAGAATTAAATCTTTTAACTCCCTAAATTAAGTCATTATGATATCTTGACTTACTAGTCACAGATTTTCTTCATCACAAGATCAGTTATGTATTACTGTAAATGTCAGCAAATGTAGGCTGTTGCTGCAGCAAATCCTGTTTTCCATGTTTTCGATTCTATTTGATGTCTTGTGTCAGGTATTTAATTAACAGTAGTCACTGTACAGCCAACCTAAGGTCAAGGTCAGAAACACTGGGGTCAGGAGCGCATCTGGGATTGCAGTAAGATCGGGGTCCAGAAGGCTTGCATGGCTCAGCAAGTTTGGACAAGCTGAAACTTGCTGGAGGAGTTTACTGTTGTAAATAGGTCAATTCAGCCTGAATGGTAGCCCCATTTTTTCCTCATCTGTGGAATGTCCGTCCCATTTTACCTCGTGAGTAATGAGCGTCAGTATTCAAATACATAATGGGAGCATCTTCATCATAAGGACTACAGCCACTGAAGGCAGCAGCTCTTCACCACCTTGTCAAGGGTATACAGGAATGGATAAGAAGTATTGGCCTTGCAGGCAACGTCACATCCTGTAATTTAACAAGACAAAAATTCAAAGCTGTACAATTTTAGAAGGGAGTTCCAAGTTTTTAAGGGTTATTCTTCTACTCTGCTACAATGCTGAAGGGCAAATATTAACAGGGATAGCAATAACAGCGGGGAAAGAACTTTATGTGATCTACAGAGAATTCTGAAGAGAAGACCAGAGGCAGGATAATCAGAAAGCAGGACCTAGTGTTCAATAGCATGGCAGAGTCTTTGTCAAACTGAAACATGGATAACAGAAAGTCAGCAATATAAAGTATTAATAGTAAAAAATTGTTTAAAAAGCAAAACATTTCTAGATGGGTCAACAACAGGAATTCTGCAGATGCTGGAAATTCAAGCAACACACATCAAAGTTGCTGGTGAACGCAGCAGCCCAAGCAGCATCTATAGGAAGAGGCGCAGTCGACGTTTCAGGCCGAGACCCTTCGTCAGGACTAACTGAAGGAAGAGTGAGTAAGGGATTTGAAAGCTGGAGGGGGAGGGGGAGATGCAAAATGATAGGAGAAGACAGGAGGGGGAGGGATAGAGCCGAGAGCAGGACAGGTGATAGGCAAAAGGGGATACGAGAGGATCATGGGACAGGAGGTCCGGGAAGAAAGACGGGGGGGGGTGACCCAGAGGATGGGCAAGAGGTATATTCAGAGGGACAGAGGGAGAAAAAGAAGAGTGAGAGAAAGAATGTGTGCATAAAAATGAGTAACAGATGGGGTACGAGGGGGAGGTGGGGCCTAGCGGAAGTTAGAGAAGTAGATGGGTCAGATGTCTTGTAGACTGATTAAACAAATACACTGACCATACACTAGTCTCTAGCAATATACTTAATTTGCCTCTTTAACACATTACATGAGTTAGTTGGCTCATGAGTAGAACCTAAAGTTCTGTGGGTTCAAACACCTCTCCAGCCTTTGAGCACAAATTCTTACATTCTTATGCCCGTCAAAGGAAGAATGATTAAAGCATTCTGCCCTGAGCCCAGCACATTTGTTATGAACTCAAACTATATTCTTTCATATTACCATGTTCAACATTCTGATATTCTACACTAGGTTTAAGAAACTAACTGAGGAGTTAATATTGGTGAGGTATCCACCGATGACCCCTTCTCCCATCTTCAACCCTCCTCCTCTTCATGGACACCCCGCTCTGGTCTTCTGCCTACTCTGGATCTCTTTATTGCTAACTGCCGACGGGACATCAACCGTCTCGACTTCACCACATCTTGTTCCCATTCCAACCTCACTCCTTCTGAACACTCTGCTCTCCACTCCCTCCGCACCAATCCTAACCTTACTATTAAACCCGCCAATAAGGGGGGTGCTGTTGTAGTCTGGCATACTGACCTTGCCAAAGCACAGCGACAACTCGCTGATACGTTCTCTTATTTACCCCTCAATCATGACTCCACTAAGGAGCACCAGGACATTGTCTCCCACACCATCACCAACCTTACCAGTTCAGGGGATCTCCTATCTACTGCCACCAACCTCATAGTTCCCACACTTCCCGTTTCTACCTCCTACCCAAGATCCATAAACCTGCCTGTCCAGATAGACCCATTGTCTCAGCTTGCTCCTGCCCCACCGAACTCGTTTCTGTATACCTCGACACGGTTTTATCCCCCCCCCATTCAATTCCTTCCTACCTATGTTCGTGACAATTCTCGCGCTCTGAAATTTTTCAATGATTTTAAGTTCCCTGGCCCCCACTGCCTTATTTTCACCATGGATGTCCAGTCCCTATATACCTCCGTCCCTCACCAGAAAGGTCTCAAACCTCTCCACTTCTTTTTGGATTTCAGACCTAACCAGATCCCCTCTACCACCACTCTGCTCCGTCTAGCGGAATTAGTCCTTACTCTTAATAATTTCTCCTTTGGCTCCTCCCACTTCCTCCAAACTAAAGGTGTAGCCACGGGCACTCGTATGGGTCCCAGCTATGCCTGCCTTTTTGTTGGCTTTGTGGAACAGTCCATGTTCCAAGCCTATACTGGTATCTGTCCCCCACTTTTCCTTCACTACATCGACGACTGCATTAGCACTGCTTCCTGCGTGCATGCTGAGCTCGCTGACTTAACTTTGCCTCCAACTTCCACCCTGCCCTCAAGTTTACCTGGTCCACTTCCGACACCTCCCTCCCCTTTCTTGATCTTTCTGTCTCTATCACTGGAAACAGCTTATCTACTGATGTCTACTATAAGCCTACGGACTCTCAGAGTTACCTGGACTATTCCTCTTTCCACCCTGTCTCTTGCAAAAATGCCATCCCCTTCTCGTAATTCCTCTGTCTCTGCCACATCTGCTCTCAGGATGAGGCTTTTCATTCCAGGATGAAGGAAATGTCTTCCTTTTTTAAAGAAAGGGGCTTCCCTTCTTCCACCATCAACTCTGCTCTCAAATGCATTTCTCCCATTTCACGCACATCTGCTCTCACCCCATCCTCTCACCACCCCACCAGGAATAGGGTTCCCCTTGTCCTCACCTACCACCCCACCAGCCTCCGGGTCCAACATATAATTCTCCGTAACTTCTACCACCTCCAACGGGATCCCACCACCAAGCACGTCTTTCCCTTCCCCACCTTTCTGCTTTCCGCAGAGATCGCTCCCTACGCGACTCCCTTGTCCATTCGCCCCCCCATCCCTTCCCACCGATCTCCCTCCTGGCACTTATCCTTGTAAGCGGAACAAGTGCTACACATGCCCTTACACTTCCTCCCTCACCACCATTCAGGGCCCCAGACAGTCCTTAACCAGGTGAGGCGACACTTCACCTGTGATTCGGCTGGGGTGATATACTGCGTCCGGTGCTTCCACTGTGGCCTTCTATATATTGGCGAGACCCGACGCAGACTGGGAGATTGTTTCACCGGACACCTACGCTCTGTCCGCCAGAGAAAGCAGGATCTCCCAGTGGCCACACATTTTAATTCCACGTCCCATTCCCATTCTGATATGTCAATCCATGGCCTTCTCTACTGTCAAGATGAAGCCACACTCAGGTTGGGGGAACAACTCCTTATATTTCGTCTGGGTAGCCTCCAACCTGATGGCATGAACATTGACTTCTCTAACTTCTGTTAATGCCCCTCCTCCCCTTCTTACCCCATCCCTTATTTATTATTCCCCCTCTTTTTTTTCTCTCTCTTTTTTTCTCTCTCTGTCCCTCTCACAATCATTCCTTGCCTGCTCTCCATCTTTCTCTGGGTTCCCCCTCCCCCTTTTCTTTCTCCCTGGGCCTCCTGTCCCATGACCCTCTCATATTCCTTTTGCCAATCAACTGTCCAGCTCTTGGCTCCATCCCTCCCCCTCCTGTCTTCTCCTATCATTTTGGATCTCCCCCTCCTCCTCCCACTTTCAAATCTCTTACTAACTCTTCCTTCAGTTAGTCCTGACGAAGGGTCTCGGCCTGAAACGTCGACTGTACCTCTTCCTAGAGATGCTACCTGGCCTGCTGCATTCCACCAGCATTTTGTGTGTGTTGCTTGAATTTCGAGCATCTGCAGATTTTCTCATGAATAGATAGGGTAAGATGGCATTTAGCTGAAGAAAATGGGATCATCTTCTCCAATAAAAGCCTAGTTTTATTACTACATTGACAGTCTGTCCATCTGGAGAGCTTTGTTCCCTACTAGAATGTTAATTGAAATGTCTATCTTCCATTGACATTGACATATTGCTCAATTTGTTTAAAAATCCATTCACATTGGCAGGACTCCATCTATGCCTTTAAAGACAAAACAGAAAATGAAGCAATTTATTGAGTTAAAACTGACATGAAGTTAAAGGATGTTTCAGAACCTTTTCATCCATACACAAAAATTCAATCTCCCATCTGGGATTACTTTGGATAGAATTACCTAGTGAACAGCAATTCTGTTGAATGTAATTAGTTTCAACTGCCAACATTTTCATAAACATTCAAAGAAATTTTTGAATATTGCATCAAAATCTGTTCCTTTAGGATTCTAAGATACCATTGTGTTACCATCTTCCCAAGCCTGTGGCACTAGCTTCTGTTTTTCTGACTGAATATATTCAAAGTTCAAAATAAATTTATTATCAAAGTACATATATATCACCATATACAACCCTGAGATTCATTTTCTTGTGGGCATACTCCACAATAGAATCAATGAAAGACCGCACCAACTTGGATGTTGAACCAGTGTGCAAAGGACAACAATTCGTGAGTGCCTTTCCCTTAAGAGGTATAGATACCTAAAATTTTAGTGCTTCACCAAACACATAACAGTCTATCGATCATTATGCTTATCTCCCACGGCAGAGAAAAAGTAACAAGTTTTTGACCAAAGGTCAACCATTGGCACATGCTTCCAAGATGGGCAACATCTTAAATTATATAATGTCTAAAATAACAATTCTGGTATGTGATTTAACAGTTTTAAGCAAGAAAGACTATACGATCTCACTGCCGGTCTTTTAAAAAAAAGTCTAAAGACCGAAGTCCATAACTAAAAAGCAAACATTATATGCCATATAACATCTGACAGAATCTACGGCATTCCAAGTCAATTTTAACTTGACATTTGAAATGAGTATTTAAATAAAAGCTGAAAAATCTGAATCAAGTTACATCTGGAGTTTACCACAACTGATCCTTTAAGAATCATGCAATTGAGAGGGGGAAAAAAATCAGTTACGCTTTTCTTCCTGTTTCCCATATTTGTGATGAAAAGTAGATAATTGAGTATTTACTTCAATCCTTTGGGATGACAAATGGCTCCTTTGAGATACATAGTGGAAGCACATTGTAATTGATAAGACACCTCTGAAGGTCCAAACGCCTTTGGGAGCAACTAATTAACACAAATATTCTAAAATCTTTTGACAAGAGAGCCAGACACCCAAAATTAATGTTGTCAGGGCTGTCTGAGTATACAAATATGGTAAGTACACAAAAACCATTGATTGCCGATACCTGTGACCATGTTTGATATGCTAAGTGACAACATCACTCTGGTCTGCCAGCTTGAACTCAGGTCAACAGAAGAGCAAATAAACTTAGCCATCTTGCCTGGTTTGATGCAATCCAATTAACACAATCCCAATTGTTTTAACGTTTGGCTCTTACATATGCAATCTCTTGGTCTGTGGGGAAGCCTGTGCTTTTAATTTCAATTTACTGCTTGCAATTTACAAAAAAAACACTGAAGGCTAATTGCAAGCTTCCTGAACTTACTCTCATTTACAGTAAGAACTGAAGCCTGGTTCTTGTTTGAATTGATATCTGCTATATTCCAGATTACTCCCCAACTCTTGGCCCCTGAACAGAAATCTGTACCACGAAGGCCAAACTTTTAGGAGGATCTAATAAAGTGGGGCAGTGAAAATGCTCTTCACTTTAGATCCCTTCCCCAATTACTAACCTATGTGTACCTACATCTACACTATCTAACACCCCTAAAAGGCTATCCACAACACTGCGTAAAGATGGCAATAAAATACTCCAAAAATTTGATCACATCACCTTCGCCCCTTCAATCTCTTATAGCCAAAATATCAGTAGTGGCTGTCAGTAGTTGCTCTGTGGGCAGGGTCACAGAAAAGTAACTTTGTTTCAGGTAAACAACAGGAATTCTGCAGATGCTGGAAATTCAAGCAACATACATCAAAGTTGCTGGTGAACGCAGCAGGCCAAGCAGCATCTATAGGAAGAGGTGCAGTCGACGTTTCAGGCCGAGACCCTTCGTCAGGACTAACTGAAGGAAGAGTGAGTTTGTTTCAGGTTTACAGTTAACAGTTCGCATTCCATGCTATGACAGAAGATTATCAGAATGAGATCCTGACAACCAGTCTTTTTAATTGATCTTCAAGGAGGTTTGGGGTGGTCTCTACCCAAATAGTTGCAAGGACCTTGAACTGGTGGTACCCCCTCCTGGATTGTCCTTTCGATCGCTGGCCCAACCACCGAAAAAGCTCAGCTTATTTGTGTCACCCCCTTCCGACATTGTGTGCAATTTCTTCTCTCTTTCTCAGTCCGCTCTGCCATTGAGGTTGTGGAATTTGACATCTCTGCCTTAACTCTGATCCCTTCCCATCTATTTTCCCCCCAATATCCACCTATTCTGATCCTTACAACTAATCACCTACATCCAAGAACCACCCTGCATTACGAAGTATAGTTACCATTGTACTTTAAACTTTATTCACAGTTCACTGACATTCTCCCACTCTCCCCCTCCTTCCCTCCTGTACTTATGTTTCCGTTCTCTTTCATCTGCAGGTCTTCTTCTATCAGGTATGGTCAGACATGATACGGCAAGCTGGTGTTCATCACTTAGCTTCTCTGTAATGACTGTTAATGGGTGGACTTGATCCCTTGTTCTGTCTGTTGGGGCGACAAAAAGGTGAGTCATACAGTTTAACCCGAGTCCAGCATTTCCACTGGCTGCCTCGCTGGACCTGTACACAAACACAAACGTCAGGTGTCAGAAGCATCACCTGTGGCCCTGTCCACCTGGGAGCAAACCCTGCCTTTTCAAGTAGCTCCCTTATCAAGACTTGGTCTCCCAGCTGTGGAAGGATTGCCTTTTCTCCCTCTAGCTCTCTCTGATAAGCAATGCATTGCTGTTGTTTTGCTCGGTCCCTCAACACTAAATTGGTTACACAGGTCCTTTACTTACTGGATCATTTTATCCCTTCAAGTTCCAGGTTCACCACAACCCATAATCACCCCATAAGGGAGTCGCATTGCTCGCCCATCAGTAATTCATAGGGGCTGAGACCCAGCGTGCTGTTGGGGTTGCTTGCAATCTCATCAGGATTCCTGGCAACACATCAACCTATGCCTTTCTCATCTCTGTTATAACTTTAGCAAAGGCAGTTTTGATTCTTCAGTTCATCCTTTCTACCATTCCTGAACTCTAAGGATGGTCGGGTACGTGGAATTGCAAAACCGCTTACAGTCAGCACATTTCCTTCATCACTTTCTCTGTGAAATAATCTCCTTGATTCAAATTCACCTGGGCTGGGGTTCTCCACCTGCGGAGAATTTCCTGAGCTAAAATCCGTGCCAATGTGCTGGCAGTGCAATCTCACTGGGAAAGCCTTTATCCACCAGGTGAAGTGATCCAGACAATAGCTTTTTCCCCGCTTTTTAGCAGGAGTCCCATGAAGTCTATCTGGATGTTTTCCCAGGGTGCCCTTGGCCGTGGCTGATTTGCCAACTGCACATTTATGCCCATATCAGGGTTTTGCTGGGCACAAATGATACAACAGTGGCAGAATTTCTCAACATCTCTGCCCATCCCCGGTTACCTGCCGGAGGGTCGCAATCATGCTGTGTCTTCTGTGATGCATTACCCCAAGATATAACTTCAGTAGTACAGTATCTGCTTAATACATGGTGGGGCTACCATGACTCCTGCCTCCTATTGAGTCCAGCTCCCATCTGCTCCCTACTTTGCTCCTTCTCTCCTCCATTTCTCCTTCTCTTCTGCCTCCACCCCTTCATACAATTTTACTAAACTGACTGCAGTAGTTTCTTCCTGCACACTTGCAATTTCAGTTGCTTCTAGTCCTTTTGCTGCCTTTTTTGCCCTGATGTCTATCCACTCATTTCCTTTCTGCTTCTTACTCTCCCCTTTCTGGTGAGCCTTTACTTTAAACACTGCCACCTCTGCTGGCAACCCCAATGCTTCCAGCAGTTGTTGTCATAGATGCCCATGCTGTACATCTGCTCATGTTGAGGTTACAAATCCTCATCATGCCCAAACCACCAGATAATCATGCACCACCCCGAAGGCATACCGGCTGCCTGTACATATATTTGCTCATCTACCCTTACTGTAGTGCAGTGTGTCTATCAGGGACACCAGTTCCACCACCCAAGCTGAGCAACCTCCTGGCAGTGCTCCTGCATCTAATTCCTCACCTGTTTCTTTCATCATGGCCCATTCAGTCTGTGACTTTCCATCTATGTACCTCTGAAACCTATCCATAAAAATTTCCTCTGCTTCCCCTTTCAGGAGTGTTTCCCTCACACCAATATCTTCTTCCTGCTATTTCTATTTGGCACTCATATGTCTCCACCTCTGTTCGGATGGTGCTTGTAGGATCCTCTCCAGTGTCCTTTACTATTGTCACTGATTTATTGGGGATGAGAACTGCCTCCCAAGCAGCCCTTCTGCTGTTGGTGACTGCTCTCAGACTCCATGTGTTTAGGAGCTTTATAATGGTATCAGGAGTGTGCAGAACAAGTTGTCCCATCATCGCAACAGGTTCACATTCTTGCACTGCCCACGATGCAACAGTCTAATGCTGCTACACAGTGGAGAACACCAGCTACAACAGGTGCCTGTTTTGTTGAATAATATGCCACTGGTCTTCTTGTGTCTCCATGGGCCTGCACCACCACTGCGTTGACATACCCTCCCCCATTGCTGCAGTAAAGGTGAAAGGGGCGAGCCACATCGGGTAACCCTAGCGCAGGTTCAGAGACCAGGGCTTTCTTTATGGAAACATAGAAAACCTACAGCACAATACAGGCCCTTCGGCCCACAATGCTGTGCCAAACATATACTTACGTTAGAAATTTACCTAGGGTTACCCATAGCCCTCTATTTTTCTAAGCTCCACGTACCTATTCAGGAGTCTCTTAAAAGACCCTATCATTTCCACCTCCACCACCGTCACTGGCAGCCCATTCCACGCACTCACCACTCTCTGCGTAAAAAAACTTACCCGACATCTCCTCTGTACCTACTTCTAAGCACCTTAAAACTGTCTCCTCTCGTTGATTATCTGTAAAAACCTTGTCCTCATCTGGCTCCCACTTTACATCCTCCAGAGGGGGCTTCCCTCCTTTGATTAAGATTTGTATTGGAGCCACTAGTGGAATTACGGCAGTAATTGAATAGACCCATTACCTTCCCCCCTCCCCTACCTACGTTGACTGGCCAGGGCATGGAACTGATTGCAGAATGTCTGTCATCTGACATGCCCTTTCTTTCCTGCAAAAATATGTACCCTAGGTACTGTACAGTTTGCTTCCCTATCTGAGCCTTGTGTAGGCTGGTTTTAAACCCTTCATCCCACATTATTTCTAAAACACTGGCTATCACCCCCAAGTTTCCTGCTTCATCCTCCGAGGCAATTAGTAAACCATCTACGTATTTATTGTAAGATGGTTGAGCAGTTAGGTGTTAAACTGAGAACCAAAGTCTGTGCCATAACCTTATGAAAAATGGCTGGGCTATTGTGGAACCCTGGGGGAGTCTGGTCCACATATAGTGCTGTCCACCCAGACTGAAGGCAAATTGGTCTTGGGACTCAAGTGATAATGGGAGACCCCAAAATCCATTAATGTCCAAGACAGAAAATTTTATGTTCTGGAGACAGGCCATTCAGGATTGTGGCAGGGTTGGCCACAACGGGATGCCATTTCGGTTATTGTTAATTGAGATGATCCATCGGGTTTCTTTACTGGCCATTTAGGCGAGTTAGTGGTCAATGAGATCTCTTGTAATATCCTCTGGTGTTTTACTATCTTCACTATACTCTGGACAGCTGTCAGTGCATCAGATTTCATAGGATACTGCTTATGGGGTTTATGCAGATCCTCTTCTATTTTAACTGGGTTTATCTTCACCTGACCACAATCTTGCTTGTGTCTAGCCCACATGTTTTGGAACTGCTGACAAACAACTCATATGCACCATTTTGGCTCCAGTCCCTGATGATTGGAGTGGCTGTGGCTATGTTGACTATGTTGTGTACTCTATTGGTTCTACATGTTCACTGCTCCTGACTTGTCCATATTATTTCCCTCTTTCTGGTGTCTACAACAGTTCTGCCTCCTCAGTATGTCTATTCCGAGGATAATACCCTCATTATTTGGACAGACCCAGAAATATGCTGGAAGTTGCAGTCCACAGATTGAGTATCTGTGACTCACTTCTTTTCTCCTTCACTGTTCTCCCCCTATAGCCATAATATACTGTAAGTAGCCTCTCCAGTCATTGGCAAGAGTAGGTCAGTTATCAATACCCGTGCCCACTAACATATTTCACTGCTGACCCCCTAACAATGCTATTGTGTACATCCATGAGTCACCAGTGCTGATGATGGGAGGCCACCACCAGCTATTTTTCTGACCTCAAGGCTGTCTTTGCTATTTCTATAATCTGGTCAGCAGTCAGATTGGACAGAGAGAACATTGTCAGAGTTGGAGACATGGGCTCTGTTGTGGTCTCTACCTGTCTTGGTGAATGACTCTCATGTCTCCATCCCCTATTAGAACACTGTCTCCAACCATGGACTGAGAGACCACAGCTGTCACATTATCTCCTTTGCCCTTCTATGTATGTCCAGTGTGGCACTCTCTATCTAAGTGCCCTGGTCAGTGGCAAACAAAGCAAGATTCACAGCAGCTACATCTGCTACAGTCATTTTACTCTTCCCATTCATTTCCCTGACCCATGAAACTATCGTGGAGTAGGTGGATTCCTCTGTTATCCCCAAGTCTAAAACCTCCTGGTGGGCTGAGCTCAGCCCTTCCTTGAGCATTTTCAGGAAAACGGGATCATCCCTCCCTGGATTGCCCAGCCTAGGTATTCCTGATGGCCTAGTATTTTTGATCTGCATAGTCCATAGCAGGTTTATTGGCCTTCCAAATAACTGACATTATCATTTCCCAGTTACTCTCACCTCCTCCAAGTCACTGCCTCACTTCTGCATTGCCACATGCAACTCTAAGTGAGGGCAGTTCAGACAGAATGCTCATTTCCCCTCTGGTGAAGGGTTTGTAGATGGTGATCATGAGTGTGAATGGTTGGCCAAGATCATCATGGTTCTGATCCTATTGTTGCCTGGTCTCTCTTGGTGCCATTCTAACAGACAGTACTAAGTATAACCTCTCCTGCTTGTGGGTACTTTCCCACTTGTCTACTCCCTAGTCCAGTGCTTCCCAATTTACCTCATCACCTTCCTCAGCAGTTTCCCATGGCTGCTGCCCAGTGAGTACCCACCTGCTAGGCCTTATCACAGTCTGCCCAGCTCCCTAACTCATTCTTGTATTGTTCAGCCTGTTTTTCACCCACGGCTCTCTCTCTCTCTCTCCATAAGTGTTCCAACTGTTCCTTCAATCTGCCCAGTTCACTGTTCCCTGTATTCATCCCTTTCCTTCTGTAGCTCTACTATGTATGCTATGTGATTCCAGACACTTAGTTCTTCTCTTGCAAATGTACATGGCACAGAACAACTGCTGCTTTATCTCCCTTCCTCCTTGATTGGTTTTTCCACCACTACCAATGTTCCTGTGGACTCCAGGTCTTAACCCACCAGGCTCCGTTCACTGAATGTTCAACCTTCTCAAGTTTATGGAGTATAGCTCTGTGAGTTCTCCCCGCTTAATAATTGAGTCCATGATGTTGCTGTATCCCTTTAATGTAGAAGTTTAAGTATTTCTGCACATTTGCCTATCTTAGGCTTTGATTCTCAGGTTTTCCCACACATAGACACGCACAAAGAATTCCCCAAATGAATATACACGCACTCTCTGGTGTCCCAAACAGTCTCTCCCACACTATCCAAGTTTTCCCGGTAGCCACGTTACACTTAATCCCTTGCCCACCGAATAAGTATACATGCACCCTCTGACATCCTGAACAGTCAGTAACACTTTTTTTCCCACAGCCTCTGTTTTTGGCACTACAACCAAACCCACAAGAAAAACAGAAACAAAAAAAAAATCCAAAGTTCAAAGCAGGCATACAGTTCTTAAAAACTACATTCACAACCTCAAGATTAACCTGAAGTATTTTACTTGCATGTATCTGAAGTGTGGTCACTGTTGTCATGTGGGAAAGATGGTCATGAATTTGCAGATATGTTCCTATGAGTCGCGACGACATAATGAAAGGTACTGCTGTATTTCAGTACTGCTGACCGAGAGATAAATACATGTAGGAGCTAAAAGTAACTGTCTGCAGAGGGAACCAGCTCACAATCTATCCACCCATCATATCAGGCAGCACCTGCCCCACATGTAGTAGTGTCTGCTGGTCCCATTTTGGCCTCATCAGAGACTTGGAGTGGAAGTCATCATTGAGCCCTAGTGATTCCTAAAGAGAGGAGAAAAAGGGATAAATAGTGCCCTGTTCACCTTCAAAATCATGTCATTCATTTAGACAGAGACACACCAAAAGGAAGAGAGGGGTAGAGCACATGGGCAAAAAAATTGACATAGGAGAACAGGTAAAAAGAGAAAAAGACATTCATGCATGACAAAGACAAACAGGTCCATTGATACAGTGGCCTCTACACAAAATACACCTTTATTATCTATTCCTTAAATATGTTTTTTTTTCTAGCAAATGTAATTGTCAAATGACATAGTTGCAAATACTTTATAGCTGGTTTTATTAACTACATTTCTCAGACTGGTTCTTCGATTCTACAGTCTTTGTTCAAAGATATTCGTGAAAAATCACTGTAAAATGATCTGTACAAGGCTAGAAAGAGAATAAAAAGATACATTGGAGTGTTACACTCCAATGATTTTACAAGGCAATAATCTCAAACTGCTCCTGTGGTTTATAACCATCACCTAAAAGCCCCCAGCTGATCACTGCAGCTGTTTTCCTTTATAGTCTGTTATTGTTGGTGGTGAGTCAGACAATAGCATGTCATCATCAAAGTGTGAAGGGAAAGTATGTCAGGAAGCATGTGTGACATTTATAAAAAGTACCTGTCAGAAACAAGACTAGTTTTGTTATATATCAGCCTAGTTCCCATGGCATTGCTCACAACAGCAGAATACAATGTTATGCAACAAAGGGACTGAAATCAAGAAAGTACAGAGTATCATAAAAAGTGGAAACCCTTCCAGAAAACCAAACAGTTATCCAAGACCTGATATCTGTGAATGAGGAAGATAAATCCATCTGTAATTTGATCAATCCAAACCAGCTACAATGTATGATCGGTCTAACACAAACATCCCATAACTATCCCACCAACCTCCAAAATAGCAACTTCTGCCTCATTTAGCCATTACATTAAACAAGGGTGCAACCATGACATCCTATTAATAGTATCAGACAAACCTTTAAGATCAAGTCACACCAATATCAGGGCAGATCATCAAAGCCTCTAAAGGAAGGATGATTTTTCAAGATAGAGGAGGAGAAGGAAGAAAAGGGGGAGATATTTCCAGAGCTGAAACCAACAACCACCAATAGGGCAATTAATATCGGAAGAAACTACCTTCAAAACCAGAGGAAAGGAACCTACAAGATTTAGAGGACTGGAAGGTGTTGTAGGGATGGAAGTGGGTGGGAAAAAGTAGTGATGGGGAAACTTGAAAACAAAGATGATGACGATACCATATTTGAAATGTATTCGGATTTGAATCTGGTACGAGTTCGCAAACACAGGCATAATCGGTGAACAAAATGCAGGCAGCAAAGTTTGGAATGAGCAGATGTTTATGTAGAGTAGCAGCGGGAAGCTCTATAATAATTAGTCTTTGGCAAGATATTTCTATCTCCGCTGAAGCAATAACAGTGCTATTAATTTCTATCAACCAGAAATGTTTTTTCTCAGAATAATTAAAAAAACCACAACAGAACTTTCCTTTGGAGAAAATGTCCTACTTTTCTCTTATTCTATCTGTGAAATGCTTTCTCCCCAATTCATCAATTTACCCAACATCTGACATTTCAGAAAATTCTACTGTTGAAAACAAAGATTTTAAACCAAGAATAAACCTGTGATGTGGTTAAGAGTCCTTTATGTTAAATGCATACAGAACATTTCAAAAATCAGAACCAGGTTTAATATCACTGGCATATGTTGTGAAATCAATAGGTACATTTAATATCAGAGAAATGTATACAATATACATCCTGAAATTCTTTTTCTTCACAAACATCCACACGAAAACAGAGTGTCCCAGTGTTGTTTTGCAGCAGCAATACATGAAAAGAAAAAAGAAACTGTTCCTCAAACATTTATTTCCCCAAACATTAAAACTGATGCTCAGATGGGCTCCAGAGCTAAATAGGTGCAACAAGAATATTTTTCGAAGTTGCATCTTTGATTCACTTCAGTAATCAAGGAGAATCAGACCAAAATTTTAAGATTTATTAAAAAAAAAGTTCTCCCCTCTTTTAAGTGATTTTCTATCAAGTATAACGGGCACATTATCAAACACTTGGGAACCCTACTGAAATGATGGCTTTCCAACAGCAAAACAACCAATGCGTCAATGCAAATACAATTCACAGTGAAAATCCAGCAACAGAAGTAGCAAAAAATCGCATTAAAATGCAAGGCAAAAGTAGTCCAATTTCATCATTACAAACCTGTGAATATGATAGTACAAAATTAACAATCATAACACTGAGAAAAATTCCAGTGAAATTTGAGGAATATTTTTGTGCAAAGACAGACAAATTACTTTAGGTATTTTGAAATTTGTCTGGAAAAGGACATGAAGTTGACAGCAAATGATTAAAATAAAACCACCACTGAATCATACTTGCTGCAGCTCAGACTACCTGGATGAGATGTTCTATAGTGAATTTTTGGCACAGAGTGTAACTTAATGTCATGAGAATCAAATGTTCTGCCATAACACCATTCCCATGCCTAAAAGTATTTTCTTTAAAATTCACTTAGCACTGCAGCCATACTGAAATAAAATTGTACTTAACTCAATATACTTTTTTGTGCATGATCTGCATAAGACCATAGAAGCAGAATTAGGCCATTCAGCCCATTGTGTCTGCTCCACCATTCCATCATGGCTGATCCCAGAACCCACTCAATCCCATACACCCGTCTTCTCGCCATATCCTTTGACGCCCTGACTGATCAGGAAACTACCAACTTCTGCCTTAAATATTATGATGGACTTGGCCTCCAACACAGTCTGTGGCAGAGCATTCCACAGACTTACTACTCTCTGGTGAAAATAACTCCTCCTTACCTCTGTTCTAAAGGGTCGCCCCTCAATTTTGAGGCTGTGCCTTCTAGTTTTGGATACCCCCACCATAGGAAAAATCCTCTCCACATTCACCCTATCTAGTCCTTTCAACAGTCGGTAGGTTTCAATGAGATGCCCCCACATTCTTCTAAATTCCAGTGAGTACAGGCCCAAAGCTGCCAAATGCTCCTCATATGATAACCCCTTCAATCCTGGAATCATCCTCGTGAACCTCCTCTGGACTCTCTCCAATGACAACACATCCTTTCTGAGATATGGGGCCCAATACTCCAAGTGCAGCCTGACTAGTGTCTTATAAAAGGTCAGCATTATCTCCTTGCTTTTATATTCTATTCCCCTAGAAATAAATGCCAACATTACATTTGTCTTCTTTCCCACAGACTCAACCTGTAAATTAACCTCTGGGAGTCTTGCACAGGCACTCCTAAGTCTCTCTGTACCTCTGATGTCTGAACCTTCACCCTATTTAGATAATAGTCTGCACTATTGTTCATTTTACCAAACTGCATTATCATATATTTCCCAACACTGCATTCCATCTGCCACTTTTTTGCCCATTCGTCCAATTTGTCTAAGTCCTGTTGTAATAGCATTGCTTCCTCAGCACTACCTACCACTCCACCTATCATCCACAAACTTTGCCACAAAGCCATCAATTCCATTATCTCAATCATTGACAAACAATGTGAAAAGTAACATTCCCAGTACTGACCTTTGAGGAACATCACTAGTCACCAGCAGCCAACCAGAAAAGGCCCCCTTTATTCCCACTTGCTGCCTCCTGCCTGTCAGCCATTCCTCTATCCATGCAAGTATCTTTCCTGTAATGCCATAGGATTATATCTTGTTAAGCTGCCTCATATGTGGCACCTTACCAAATGCTTTCTGAAAATCTAAGTAAATGACATCCACATCCTCTCCTTTGTCCACCTTGCTTGTTACTTCCTCAAAGAACCCTAACAAATTTGTCAGGCAAGATTTCCCTTTACAGAAACTATGCTGACTGACTTATTTTATCATTAATCTCCAAGTACAGGTGTCCCCCGCTTTTCGAACGTTCGCTTTACGAAACCTCACTGTTACGAAAGACCTACATTAGTACCCTGTTTTCGCTTTCAGAAGGTGTTTTCACTGTTATGAAGAAAGGCAGCGTGCGACGAAAGGCATCGCTCGCCCCGAGCAGCCACTCTCCCCTGGATTCGGAACGGCATTGCTTAAACACGTGCCTGGGAGCAGCCGTTAGCAAGATGAGTTCTAAGGTATCGGAAAAGCCTAAAAGAGCTCGTAAGGGTGTTACACTTAGCGTAAAACTAGACATAATTAAGCCTTTCGATCGTGGTGAACGAAGCAAGGACAAAGTGAGTTTGGCTTGTGGAAGCTGACGAAGATGATGTTGAAGAGGTTTTGGCATCCCATGACCAAGAACCGCAATTGGAAGAGGAAAGGATAACAATCGAAACCGAATGCAGTAGCAAACTGAACGTGAAGCAACTGCATGAGATTTTTGCTGCAATGATAAAGTACAACTTTAGATTTGAAAAGGTACATAGGTTTAGGGGATATTTGCAGGATGGTTTGAGTGCTTACAAAGAACTGTGTGATAGAAAAATGCGTGAGGCTCAGCAGTCAAGCAAGCCTTCCACATCAGCCACAGCAGACGACGAACCTCGATCTTCGACATCGAGGTGGGCAGTCATTGTAGAAGATGAGCTGCCTGCCCTGATTGACGACGAAGTGACACCCCCATGTCCCACCACCCCAACCCCCAGGCCCCGGACAGATACTGTACCGATTCGCGGAGAATGCAACGGTAGCCGGGAGGCACACGGCACATCTTTAAGAAAAAAGCCGAAATAAACAAGCTAATTAATTACGTGTCGGCGGCACCTAATTAATTAGCATGTTTATTTTGGCTTTTTCTTAAAGATGTGCTGTGCGCCTCCCGGCTACTGCTGCGTTCTTCGCGGCAATGTATCGGGTCGGCGACCCGGAGGGTGGGGGCCACTGCACCACCCAACCTGCGACGACTCAGTCTAACACACCATCATCAGTGTGCTCGGCAAGCTGTCTTCCCGATTCCAGTAAGTGATACTATACTGTACATACATTATTTCTACTTTATATAGGCTGTGTATTTTTGTGTGTTATTTGGTAGATTTGGCAGCCCCATAGCTTAAAGGTTACTGGAGAGCGCGTTTATGCCAACAGTGCTTGCGTGAGATTTTCTGCCGAGAGCGCTTGCATGAGATTTTCGCTACGGAGATCTGTGCAGGCAATCATTGTAGAGAAGTATTTCTACTTTACATAGGCTGTGTATTTATCATATCATTCCTGCTTTTACTATATGTTACTGTTATTTTAGGTTTTATGTGTTATTTGGCATGATTTGGTAGGTTATTTTTGGGTCTGCAAATGCTCACAAAATTTTCCCATATAAATAAATGGTAATTGCTTCTTCGCTTTACGACATTTCGGCTTACGAACCGTTTCACAGGAACACTCTACCTTCGGATGGCGGGGGAAACCTGTACCTCAAAACTTCATCCTTAATAATAGACTCAACACTTTCCCAACCACTGAGGTTAGGCTAACTGGCCTATAATTTCCTTTCTTTTGCCTTTCACCCTTCTTAATGAGTGGAGTGACATTTGCAATCTTCCAGTCCTCCAGTACCATGCTAGAATCAAGTGATTCTTGAAAGATCATGCCCAATGCATCCATTATCTCTGCAGCAAGCTCTCTCAGAACTCTGGGATGTAGTCCACCTGGCCCAGGAGACTTATCTACCTTAAGACCTTTGAGTTTGCCTAGCACTTTTTTCCTTTGTAATAGCAATTGCACTCACTCCTGCTCCTTGACACTCACGGACCTCTGGCACACTACTGGTGTCTCCACAGTGAAGACAGATGCAAAGTACCTATTAAGTTCATCTGCCATTTCTTTGTACCCCATTACTACCTCACCAGCATTATTTTCCAGTGATCCAATAACAACTCTTACTCTTTATTCTTCATATAACTGAAAAGACTTTTGGCATCCTGCTTTATATTATTGGCTAGTCTGCCCTCATCCCTTCTTATAGCTTTTTTAGTTGCCTTTGTTGGATTTTAAAAGCTTACCAATCATCCAACTTCCCACTCACTTTTGCTACCTTATATGCCCTTTCCTTGGCTTTTATGCAGTCTGTAACTTCCTTTGTCAGCCACATGGATCTCTCTATTCAGCACCTTTAAATACACTCAGCATTGTCAATGGTAAAACTGAACATTCCATCAGCCCAAAAACGATACAACTCTTTCAGCAAAAAAAAATTCAAACATCTGCAGTTGTATTAGTACAGAAAGCTTTACAGCTAAAACGTGCGCTTCACCGAAATATCCCACTGAAGCACCAAACATAATAAGAAGCCCAAAATGAATGGGTGTTCTGTAAAGTCACCCTAAGAACAGTAGTGTCTTATCATTTATCTCAGAAACTGGGACAGACCAGTAAGATTAAAGTGTTTGCTAATTTTCAATCATTTTAAGTCACATGAACTTAATCCCCAGATCATGGAAGTCTATTGTATAAAGCAACCTCAATGTCAAACTGTCAATTTTTTCAGTTCAAAAGGTTAGCAGATACAACAAAAAACATATGATTTGATTCTACAATCTATGTTACAGAAAATAAATAAATGCACATGAATATGACGTATCTATTAAAAGATATCAATGTAGTTAAAACCTTTCAGATAAGAACTACTCTGTATAGTATCAAGGCATACTTAGATCCAGGAAGATCTAAAACGTCATGCACTAAATGAGCTAATTCAAAATAAGAACAGTTAGCCACAAGTGATCTTGCATTACCCAGCCAAGGATGCTCGTTTCTTAGTTTAACAACTTATCCGAAAGACTGCAGATCAAAGTTCAAAGTAAAATTTATTATCAGAATACATGTCACCACATACAACCCCAAGATTCTTCTTCTGCGGGCATTCTCAACAACTCCATAGAACAGTAACTGTAAACAGGATCAACGGACAGGAAACTGGGCAAATGGAAACACAGATAAATAGCAATAAATAATGAGCATGAAATAACAAGATAAAGAGTCCTTAAATTGAGACAATCGATTGTGGGAACACCAGAGGTAGAATGAGTGTAGTTATCCACTCTTGTTCAAGATCCTGACGGTTGAGGGGCAGTAACTGTTCTTGGACCTGGTGGTGCAAGTCCTGATGCTCTTGTACCTTCTACCTGATGGCAGCGGCGAGAAAAGAGCATGACCTGGGTGGTGAGGATCTCTGATGATGGATGCTGATTTTCTACAGTAATGTTTCATGTAGATGTGCTCAATGGTTGGGAGGGATTTACCCATGATGTACTGCGCCAAATTTGTTGGATTTTTCCATTCAAAGGCATTGGTGTCCCATAACAAGCCGTAATGCAGCCAGTCGGAACACTTTCCACCACATAACTAGAAGTTTGCCAAGGTTTTTGATGACATGCCGAATCTCTGCAGACTCCTGAGGAAGTAGAGGCGCAGTTGTGCTTTCTTTGCAATTATATGATGGGCCCAGGACAGGTCCTCTGAGAACGTGACACCCAGGAATTTAAAGTTACCGACCCTCTCTACCTCTGATGAGTACTAGCTCAAGGACCTCTGATTTCCCTCTCCTGAAGTCTACAATCAGTTCCTTGGTCTTGCTGATATTGAATGAGAGGTTGATATTGTCACACCACTCAACCAAGTTTTCAATCTCCCTCCTGTATGCTGATTTATCACCACCTTTGATACAGCCCACAACAATGATATCATCAGCAAACTTGAATATGGTGTTGGAGCTTGGATATGGTGATCAGATTCTTTCTTAGATTGTTCTCTGGAACGCCAGTCCAGATTATGAGTTCAAGTCACATCTCCTCTGATTTAGAAGCTCCACATAAATTCAGGCAAAGGGGGAAGATAAGAGAAAAAACTGTTAACAATACACTTCAAAGTCTAAAACTGATATTGCATTATGCTGCACAGAGGCACCAGTTTCAGAAGCCAAAATAACTCAACTGCATATTTTTTTTAAGTTAAGAGTTTTCCGCTGACTAGTGTACAATCCAGACATTCTCTCACCACAGGCAACCTATCAGGAATTATTGGAATAGTACATGATGGAGGTCAGACAGAACTGTTGACAGAGTACCCTCAACAAATGTATTCCTTCAGTCTTTGTTTTAAACCTTATATGAAAAAAAACCCTCCTGCTGTAACCAAGCACATTTTTAAACAACCCTTTACCTCTGCTGATTAAAAAAAAAATCAGAAATCCTCTACCCTCTGATCTACAGTTAGGTGGTAAGTGACACAAGGCACAGCTGAAACAGATCAGAAAATTCTCTGCTTCAGTCATGCTCTGTAAAATTAGTTGCTGCAACCGGGAAGGGTGCAACAATTGATCTCAGTGTCCTCATAGTTAAGCTGACTTAAGTGTGGGATTCTACATTTGACCAAGGCTAACATTCTCATTGGAAACACCACAAACTTCAAGTGAATGACAGTGGAGTCAAGGCTAGATCAAAATTCGTGCAAGTCCTCCAATTCTGATGGTGAGCTCAAGAAAGAAGTTCACACATTAAGAGTGAATATTTGAAATAAGGTGCCAAAATGTTACTTGGCTTTGAGATTTACAATTTCATTACTAGATTGTTAATTACATTTATAAATCAAGCTAGGTTATTTTCCATTGAGATCTTTTTCCTCAGTGAGACCAGATTCTCAAATCAGAAAGGAAGGGACTGATTTCATGAATAGGTACTTTAACGGCTTTCCCAAGTCAAAATGTGTCAAAGATCATTTTGCATTTTCAGACATCAACTCTCACGCGCATAGCGACAGCTGAGCCCCCAAACCATATACACAGCACTGTTTACAACCTCACAGCTAATGAGTTTTGTTTCAGAATTCTATTCACTGTTGTAATATGTACAAATGTAGCAGCAAACAAGCACAGCAAAGTCCTAGAAACAGAAAAAAAAGGATATTAGAACTAAGATCAGGTTTCTGATATACAATATCCGTAACACAGTTTCTAAGACAGTATGCATAATGATGTCAATAACCAGTACTAAGGAATAATATATTAACTTCTAGATTGTAAAGTTAAATTTAAGTTGAATGGATTTGCACATGCACTACAGGAACCTCATATTAGTCTGTATACACTCAGTGGTCACTTTATTCAGTACAGGAGTAGAACCCAGTGTGGTCCTCTGCTGCTGTAGCCCATCCACTTCAAGGTACAACATACTGCACATTCAGAGATGCTCTTATGCACACCACTATTGTAACACATGGTTATTTGCATTGGCGACCCCTTTCTGTCAGCTTGAATCAGACTGGCCATTCTCCTCTGTTCTCTCTCATTAACAAGGCATTTTCACCCACAGAGCTGCCATTCATTGGATGTTCTTTTGCTTCTAACACCATTCCCATATAAACTCTACAGACTGTTGTGTGTGAAAATCTTGGGAGATCAGTAGTTTCTGAGCTACTCCTGTCACCCCTTCTGGCACTAACCATTCCAAGGTCATCACATTTTTCCCCATTCTAATGTTTGTTCTGAACAAGAACTGAGCCTCTTGACCACACCTACATGTTTTTATGCATTGAATTGCTGTCACATGATTGGCTGATTAGATATTTGCATTAACGAGATGTACAGGTGTACCTAATAAAGCAGCCACTGAGTGAATATTGCCAATTTACCAAGCTGGAACCGAATCATGCACTTTCATTAAGAAAAATAACAAACTAAAAGCACCACATAATGATAAATGGACAAAGCATATCTGTGCTGAGATAATGTGACATCCATGTTCATTATTTACAAATGAAAACAGTGAACTCTGCGACCCAGTGGTGTATCTTATAGAGCTGCTACCTCGCAGCCACACAGTCTAGGATTCAATCATGACCTTGGGTGCTACCTACATGCAGCTTGAACATTTCCCTTTTACCCAATGGGTTACTTCTGGATGTTCTGGTTTCCTCCCACATCCTGAAGGTGTGCAGGTTGGCAGGTTAATTTGTCAGTGTAAATTGTCCCTGCAGTATCCAGTATAATCTGGATGGAGCTGCTAAGAATAAAAATTGAGATTAATTCAGGATTAGTGTAAACACCTGCACGATAATCAGTGCAGACGCAGTAGCTCAAAGATCCCAATTCTGCACTGTGTTCACTCCAAGATTCTTAAACAATAGCAAATTGTAAAAAAAAAGTACTAACACATTGATGAGCAAACCAGCTCAGCCAGGGCCAACCTGAGGAGGGGAATCTCTCAGGATAAACACATATACAAACAGAGGATCAAGGAGCATTTCAACTCCTTGGACCCCCGGCACATGTGACATGGCATACAGGTCATTACAGACTTCAAACCACCTACTACTGTGCCCCCTTCCAGCTCTGCTTCCCCCCCTGATGAGCTCAATTACTTCTACGCTCGCTTTGACCAAGAGAACAAGGAGGTCACCCTCAAAGCAGATCTCCCACCTGGTGAACTGCCTCTCTCACTTTCCACCTCCGATATTTGCACCACCCTGAGCAGGGTGAATGTATGGAAGGCAGCTGGTCTGGATCGAATACCTGGCTGCGTGCTCAGAGCCCATGCAGGGCAGTTGGCCAGGGTCTTCACGGACATTTTTAATCTGTCCCTGGCCCAGACAGTTGTCCCCACAAGCTTCAAGATCGCCACTGTCGTGTCAGTGCTGAAGCATTCCACTGTCACGGGCCTGAATGACTTCCACCCAGTTGCACTCACCCCCATCATTGCAAAGTGCTTTGACAGACTGGTTCTATCACATCTGAAATCCTGTCTGCCCACTACCCTGGACCCCCATCAATTTGCCTATCGCACCAACAGGTCAACAGAGGACGCCATCTCCACGGCACTTCACTCTGCCCTGACCCACCTGGACAGCCCCAACTCCTACATCAGAATGCTGTTCATTGACTTTAGTTCGGCGTTCAATACTGTGATCCCCTCCAAGCTGATCGCCAAACTTCACCAGCTTGGTATCAGCTCATCCCTCTGCAATTGGACCTTGGACTTTCTGACTAACAGACCCCAATCAGTTAAGTTAGACAACCTCTCCTCCTCCACTCTCACCCTGAACACCGGCGTGCCTCAAGGCTGTGTACTGAACCCTCTTCTGTACTCCCTTTTCACCTATGACTGCGTTCCTGTACATGGTTCTAACTCCATAATCAAGTTCGCAGATGACACCACAGTGGTTGGCCTGATCAGAGGGGATGAACGAGACGGCCTACAGGGACGAGGTCCAGCACCTGGCCGTGTGGTGTGCCGACAACAACCTGGCCCTTAACACCCAGAAGACCAAGGAGATCATTGTGGACTTCAGGCATGCTAGGAGCCACACTCACGTCCCCATCTACATCAACGGAGCTGTAGTGGAGCATGTATCAAGCTTCAAATTCCTTGGTGTCCACATTTCCAAGGATCTCACCTGGTCCCTGAACTCCTCCATCCTGATCAAAAAGGCACAACAGTGCCTTTATTTCCTGCGGAGCATCAAGAAAGCTCACCTCTGTCCCAGGATACTGACGGACTTTTACTGCTGTACCATTGAGAGCATACTCACCAACTGCATCTCAGTGTGGTATGGCAATTGTCCCGTATCAAACCGCAAAGCACTCCAGCATGTGGTGAAAACTGCCCAGCGGATTATCGGCACCCAATTGCCCACCATTGAGAACATCTACCATAAACGCTGCCAGGGCAGGGCGAAAAGCATTATCAGGGATGCATCTCACCCTAACCATGGACTTTTTACTCTCCTCCCATCCGGTAGGCGCTACAGGAGCCTCCGCTCCCACACCAGCAGGCACAGGAAGAGCTTCTTCCCTGAGGCTGGGACACTGCTGAACCTCACATCACAGCACTAAGCAGTATTGCATCCATATTGTACTGTCTCAGTACTTTTATATTTGTATGCTGTAGCACTTACTTTTTATTCACAGTTATTTTGTAAATAACACTACTCTTTGCATTTCTGGTTAGATGCTAACTGCATTTCATTGTCTTTATATCTGTACTCGGCACAATGACAATAAAGTTGAATGTAATCTAATCTAAAGGTTCATAGACAATTCGCACAAAGTTTCCACAAAACGCACTTAATCTAATCATTACACCATCTATTTGAATGGTGTTAGTTTGCCAAAAAAACTTTAGCTAGGAACACTGAGGACCCTCTAATGCTATTTGTGTTTCATGAACCCCGTGACATCCATCCAACAGGGGCACAGATTAATGCTGTCTCCAAAAGACAAAACCACCAAAAATGCAACATTCCCTCAATGCTGCATTGAAAACGTTAGCTCTAGGCCAGCTGGCGGCGCAACAACATCAGCGCCAGACTCTGGAGCGGAGGTTCCCGGGTTCAAACCCAGTCGGGTCCACTCCCGAGTACGCTTTCCATCCATGCCGGGTTGAGTGTCAAGATCGCTACTCAACCTCGTAAAATAAAGGGAAAAATGCTGCGAAATATCTGTGTGAGGAGTGACACGCCACACAGTCTCTCTCTCTCTCTCTCTCTGCGCCTTGTAAAGGCATGAAAAAGACATCGGCCCACCAACATCGCGCATGTACGCAGACGCACACGCCAAAAAAAAAAGAAAACGTTAGCTCAGACTACAACGCTGCAGATGCAACCTGCCACAGATTAGACTTCGATCAAAATGTAAATTTGATTTTTCGTTTCAGCATACCAAGAGTTGCACCTTCAAAAACATCTTTGGGAAACATTCCAAAGCAAAAATACTGCAGATGTAGGAAACCTGAAATGAAGCAGAAACTTGGAAATGTTCAGTAGGTCTGACACATCTGTAGAGAAACATCTTTCATCAGAACTGGAAAAAGTTAGGGGATGAAGATACAAAGAAAGCAGGTAGGGGAAGTGAGAATTTAAGAGCTCAGAGATGGGATCAAAGGCACCAAGATGTAAGTACTGTTCTGACAGGTGAAAGAATTTGGTAAAGGCTTGAATACATCAATAGTTGCTTCAAAAATCAAACTGCAATGACCTTATTTTGAGCGTGCGTTTGATGAAAATTAGGAAGCAATTACAAAGGTGAAACTCAATCTTAGATATTATTGTTATAAGACCGAATAAAAGGAAGATACTCCTCAACACATTAATTCTCAGAAACTTTGTTTGGTGTTCATGTTTTTACTTAAATAAGCCTAAACAGAAGTTAGGTAGATAAATGCAAAAATAAAATGAATGTCCACTAATCAGAATTTTAACTAAATTACCAGAATCCTTATCCACTGGATACAACATAGATTTTACAAAAGTAGTTTTGTTTTAGGTCTATTTCTCCACCAACCATAACAATGCCTATAACTGATACAGGTATATATGTTCAGCTGAAATTTAAATCACTATGTTGTTAAATCACTACTATGTTGCTTTATAAAAGTTGATTGGGAAAATAATTCTGTTACTGAGAAATTCTATCACCAATGCAATTCATGCAGAGAAGAACAGACTACCTCAGACTCATTATGAGGAAGTAAATTTCACAGAACTCAGAAGGTGTTAGAAGATGTGACAGTAATGATTTTAATAATTTTAAGAGCATCATAATCTATGATAAACTAACGCGGTTAATCTTGGTTCAGAACTGTTAACACCAGGGATCCTTTATCAAGAACAGACTTTTGCAGCAGTTCTGCTGTCTATTATTTATAGAACAATACAGCACAGCACAGGCCCTTCGGCCCACAATGTTGTGCTGACCCTTAAACCCTGCCTCCCATATAACCCCCCACCTTAAATTCACCCATATACCTGTCTAGTTCCTCACTCAAGGAACATTCAACATGCCAGTCCAAAGAGCCATCACTGATGGGCCATTCAACCCTGGAGGATATCATACCAAATCTCCTCTAGAGTATATTCAAAATTCACATATTTGCACTTCCAGCAATGGTCAGTGCTATTAATGGTCCAGCTCTCCTCCACCACCCCCTTAACCAAAGAACTCAGCATAAATCATCTTGGGGTCAGGCAGCACCTATGGAGGGAAAAGGACTAGGACCCACCAACTTCCCCCAGCACCTGTTGTGTTGCTCCAGCATCAGATTAATTTACATATCACATGTACATTAAAACATACAGGGAAATGCGCTGTTTGTGTTATCAACCAATATAACCGAAGGATGTACTGAGGACAGCCAGCAAGTGTTGCCACACGCTCCAGATGTTCAGCAGAACAACACAAATAACAACAACAAAATGATAGCAAAACAAGCACTTTTCCTCCCTCCCACCCTGTCATACAGAGAGTCCTCCAACCCCAGGACAGGCCACCTCCAGACCTCCAGCAGACTCATGAATGTTGGGCCTCTGACTTCCTCAGTGGGCTCCGAGAACCAGGACTTTGGCCATTGCGCCTCAACTTCCAGACGTCGAATCGACCTTCAGTATAGACTCCAGGACTTGCCGATGATAGGCTCCTGAACTCCAGGCTCACCGACTTGCATACCTCAGGAATCACCGGCCCTCGTGCCTCCTGCCAGCATGGACCTGACTCCGGGATCCACTGACCTGGGGGGACTCACTATCAGCCCTCGCCCTCACTGGTCTTTGACCACAGCACTTGCCAGCCACACATTCATCCAGATTTCCTTCATCGCACATTCACGGATTCCAGAATCTGCATTCTTCGTGACTCCATGCTATCATCTTAGTTTCCAAGGACAGGATTAAAACCTTCAATATATCAGCTGGATTTTCCATGATCCATGTTCTGTGTTCACTCTATTAAACAATCAAAGTTCTTAGTCCTGACTGTTAACTAATAGCATTCATGATGTGAGGACTGGAGAAACTCATCAGGTCAGGCAGTATATATTAGAGCAAATATATTGTTGACATTTTGGGTCAAGATCCTTCATTTGTCAATTTCCCTCCATAGATGCTGCCTGACTCACTGGGTTTCTCCAGTGCGTATGTTACTCCAGATTCCAGCATCTGCAGTCTCTTGTTTCTACAAATGAACCACTTCCATAGAACACTGGAGAGTGGCTGCCATCCATGAATGAGACTCCAGCTACTGACAGACAGGCCTGCCTTTCACAACCTCAAGGCATCCAAAAGTGTAACATTGTTGCAAAGCTGACAATTTGTCCACAACATACTCACACAAACAGCAATATCTTTAGACAACCCAAGCAATTGATTAACGTATAACATTATCCAGCGTCTGCAAAATCTCATGTCTATGCTTAAAGTATAACACCAACCGGAACAATGGAGATAACACAGCCCTTCTTCAAAACAGTTACAGTACTTAGCTCTGTGCCTAATCCATCATTCAGTAACTCAACTCCAGATAACCGTGACTTTCTCAAGTTCCATACCATCTTGCAACAGAATGCATTTTGCATCCATGTGAAAAGTATGAGGAAAAATATCCAAGTGAAAATAAGCCCTCTATGGCATAGAGTTTCCGTTTAACATCGAAACTGATAGGCAGCCTCCGACCTTTCTATCCAGTCTGGATTTTTGTACTTAAATCCATAGTAAGAACTCCTACCCGAGGAGCTATGAGCTACTAGATTGTCCAACGTGAAAGATTCTGTATCAATAGAAAAACAGGATGCAAGACTTTCAAAATAAACTAAGTTTCAAAGACTATCCACACAAATGATATTCATCTCAAAACAGTGATTTCATGAAGACTAATAAATTAACTAATGGGTAAACAGTCTTTTGCAACAAACAGTGACAAATACACGGTGTGTGAACTGAACAGCATCATGGAGTGGATTAGAGCTGAGTTTACAATCAAATTGACTTTCACAGGGGTGGGTATCATGTCTGCAGCCCAACTGGGAGTAGTTTTGCTGGGACGATCCGGTAAAACTTTGCCCGGCTGCCTTTAAATCCCTCCCCATGGAGCTCACAGGCCCCGCCTGAGGCTCTCTGCAGCCCCGCCTCTCGATTTACCTCTTCCCTGCCACTCGGTGAGTCTCGCCTGGCCTGGCGCAGCGTTTGAAGCCGGGCCGGAGCCAGGCTGTGTGGGCATACTCGGGTTGCAGGAAGAGGAATCACACCACGCGGGCCCGGGGCGCTGGTACTCACCACCTGCAAGCGGCCAACGGTGGCTCCGACGCAGCCGGATCCTCGCACACAGTTCGGCGCTTCTAAGGGGGACTTGACTGACTCTAGGCGGGAGCACCGCCAGGTCCTGATACCCGCCGGATTACCACCAGCTGTTGATGGAGGTTGATCCCAAGCGCCTGCCGAGGTCACCACCATCAACTGCTTGGTCCAGCCGCTCTCGAGGTCATTGACCGGCTACTCAGTGCTGGCGCCCGCGAGATTACCATAGGCTGCTGGGTCTTGGCGCCCGTGAGATTACCGCGAGCTGCTGGGTCTTAGCGCCCACCGTGTTACAATCACTGCTCGGTTCGGGCGCCCGCGATGTTATCAGCTGCTGCTAGGTCCTAATGCCCACCTAGGTTTCCAACGGCGGCTCGGACCGAGTACCCACGGGGTTGTATTCGGCTGGTAGTCCCGAAACCTGCCTGGATTGACGGTCCTAACCCAGAAATTAGTCACAGTCTCTTTCCCAGATTAGAAATTTAACATACTAGAAGGCATAATTTGAGAGGAGCGAAAGTTTAAGGGAGAAATGCTGGAATGGGCTGCTGGGGAAGGTGACGGAAGCAGAAACGCTAGTACTATATAAGAGACTTTGGGGGCAGGCATATGAACATGAAGGGAATGAAGGACGACAGAATTAGTTTAAATTCTTCATCGTCATCACGGACTGAAGGGTCTGTCCATATGCCATGCTATGTGCTCACCCTTTTTTTTAAGTTATCACGACCCACATTCTCGGGTGCAGGGACTTGTCATCAACACTTGATTTTAGAAACATAGAAAGCCTACAGCACAATACAGGCCCTTCGGCCCACAAAGCTGTGCCGCACATGTCCTTACCTTAGAAATTACCTAGGGTTACCCACAGCCCTCTATTTTTCTAAGCTCCATGTACCTATCCAGGAGTCTCTGAAAAGACCCTATCGTATCCACCTCCACCACCGTCACTGGCAGCTCATTCAACGGACTTACCACTCTCTACGTAAAAAAACTTACCCCTGACATCTCCTCTGTACCTATTTCCAAGCACCTTAAAATTGTGCCCACTCGTGTTAGACATTTCACCCCTGGGAAAAAGCCCCTGACTATTTACACGATCAATTCCTCTCATCATCTTATACACCTCTATCAGGTCACCTCTCATCCTCCGTCGCTCCATGGAGAAAAGGCCGAGTTCACTCAACCTATTCTCATAAGGCATGCTCCTCAAACCAGGCAACATCCTTGTAAATCTCCTCTGCACCCTCTCTATGGTTTCCACATCCTTCCTGTAGTGAGGCTACCAGAACTGAGCACAGTACTCCAAGTGGGATCTAACCAGGGTCCTATGTAGCTGCAACATTACCTCTCGGCTCTTAAACGTAATCCCATGATTGATGAAGGCCAATGCACCGTATGCCTTCTTAACCACAGAGTCAACCTGCGCAGCAGCTTTGAACATCCTATGGGCTCAGACCCGAAGATCCCTCTGATCCTCCACACTGCCAAGAGTCTTACCATTAATACTATATCCTGCCATCCTATTTGACCTACCAAAATGAACCACCTCACACTTATCTGGGTTGAACTCCATCTGCCACTTCTCAGCCCAGTTTTGTATCCTATCGATGTCCCGCTGTAACCTCTGACAGCCCTCCACACTATCCACAACACCCCCAACCTTTGTGTCATCAGCAAATTTACTAACCCATCCTTCCACTTCCTCATCCAGGTCATTTATAAAAATCACAAAGAGTAGGGGTCCCAGAACAGATCCCTGAGGCACACCACTGGTCACCGACCTCCATGCAGAATATGACCTGTCCACAACCACTCTTTGCCTTCTGTGGGCAAGCCAGTTCTGGATCCACAAAGCAATGTCCCCTTGGATCCCATGCCTCCTTACTTTCTCAATAAGCCTTCGATGGGGTACCTTATCAAATGCCTAATCTTATTTTCACTGCAACTTTTCTTTCACCTTGCTCCTTTTGCACATCTTTTGATTTACCTCTCCTTCATCAGTTGATTATTGGATGCTTGTTTCTAATTATCTGGATGTGGCAGGTCCAAATGTTCACCTTTACCAAATGTCATTATTTTGTGCCCTTTGGGTTGAAATCAACAATTCTGGTTCAACCCCATCAACATAATACAATCTGAAGCCACTTAGCCCAGCAAGCCCATGACAGCTCTCAATCAATGCATTAAGTCCCATTTTTTATTTTCCTCAAGAGCCGACCCAAATTCCTTCTGAGATCATTGATTATTTCTACTGTCACCACTCTTGTAGAGTTCCAGGTCATTATTGACTCACAGCATACAGAAATTTCCTCATCACAACCCACTTGTCCTGTGTCGCCAAGATTTTAAATTTGACTTCTTGTGTTATTGCATCAGTGCAATAGGATTTGCTTTATGTATCATAACCAAAGCTACTTTCCCTTTGTCCAAGGAGAACAATTTTTCCAGCCTCAATTTGTAGCTAAAATCTATCATCTCCAAAAACATTCTGAGAAACCTCATTTACAATTTCTCACAGATCTTCACATCCAATATTATATTGGACTGGAAATTGGTGCAAACTATCGTTGTCACCTAACCGGCGATAAATGGAGTTCAGTATTACTTTCCTACTTCTGAATTTTAGACTTCTATGAAGGCCTTTGTCTACATGTTTTAACTTACTATTCTCTCACTCTGTCTTGCTATCTTCAAAGATCTATTGACATAAAATGAAAAGACCTATTGACAATTGCCATATGTGGTATGGCAAATCTATCAACCGTATCAGACCGCAAAGCACTCCAGCATGTGGTGAAAACTGCCCAGTGGATTATCGGCACTCAATTGCCCACCATTGAGAACATCTACCATGAACGCTGCCAGGGCAGGGCGAAAAGCATTATCAAGGATGCATCTCACCCTAACCATGGATTTTTACTCTCCTCCCATCCGGCAGGCACTACAGGAGCCTCCGCTCCCGCACCAGCAGACACAGGAAGAGTTTCTTCCCTGAGGCCATGACCCTGCTGAACCTCACATCACAGCGCTAAGCAGTATTGCACCCATATTGTACTGTCTCAGTACTTTTATGCTGTAGCATTTACTTTTTATTCGCAGTTATTTTGTAAATAACACTAATTCTTTGCATTTCTGGTCAGATGCTAAATGCATTTCATTGGCTTGTATCTGTACTCGGCACAATGACAATAAAGTTGAATCTAATCTAATGATATTCTGCTCCTGTATGCTCTTAAGAACTGTGCCAATAAGCTTATGTTGATTCACCATACCCAGTTGCCAGAAAAATCGCACCACATTCCTCTGTAAAAAAAAATTTCAGTCTGCTATTTCTCTGCCCATTCCACTAACCTTTCGATATCAGTCATCATCAAAATCGATGGACAGCCAAAGAAGGAGGTATCATGTTGCAGCCTATTGCCATCAAGTTCGCCCTCAAACTTAATAGCATAAAAACATGTTGAAATTTTATCTGCATTCCACTTTCCAGGACATTTATATGTACCAAAGGGCCCCATCACTTGGGACACACCACTCTTTGCGATCCTCCAGAGAGTAAAACAATCTGGAGTGTTTGATGGCTCTGGTCCTGTACTCGCTGGAGTTTAGAAGAACAAGGGGGGATCTCATTGGAACTTATTGAATATTGAAAGGCCTAGATAGAGTGGATGAGGAGAGGATGTTTCCAATAGCGGGGGAGTCTAACACCAGAGGGCACAGTCTCAGAATAGAAGAGCACCCCTCTAGACCAGAGGTGAGGAGGAATTTCTTTAGCCAGAGGGTGGCGAATCTGTGGAATTCATTGCCTCAGACAGCTGTAGAGGCCAAGTCATTGGGTATATTTAAAGTGGAGATTGATAGGTTCTTAATTAGTAAGGGTGTCAAATGTTATGTGGAGAAGGCAGGAAAATGAGGTTGAAAGGGAAAATAAATCAGCCATGATGGAATGGTGGAGCAGACTCAATGGGCTGAATAGCCTAATTCTGCACCTATGTCTTATGGTCTAATCTTTTATCTTGTTTATCTGTTTTCTGTCCTTAAGTCATTCATTTTTCAAGCTGGGTCTTATCTTAATTTTGTTAAACAGCCTTTCATGTGGTACTTTGTTAAATACAACTGCTTATCCATTTTTACAACATCCACTGCGTTCCTTAACCAACTTGCTACAAAAATTCAATCATTAGTCAAATCTAATCTACTTTTACAAATCTATACCAGTTCACTTTTATTAGCTCAATCAACTCTTAAGTTCCTGTCAGATTTTCCCTCATTGGTATTCCTGAAACTTCATCCGCCAATGGTAATAATCAGACCATCCTGTCGGTATGAGAAATGTCCAATTGCCATTTTTTTAAACAGTTGCCATATTTAGGGAGAGAGGGGAAAGACTGAAATAGGACCTGAGGGACAACTTCTTACCCCTGAGGATCATGCAAGTATGGAACAAATTGCCAGGGGAAATGGTTGAGGCAGATACATGGATAGGAAAGGTTTAGAGGGAAATGGGACAAATGGAACCAATTTTGATGGCTATCATGGTCAGTATGGAAAATTGGGCTGAACATCTTGTTTCTGTGCTGTATTACTCAATGGGTCTTTGTCACTTTCCAAACCCCTGGCACCTCTGCCATGTCTAGGGAAGACTGAATATTATTGCAAACTCTCTGCTTCCCTTAGCAACCTCAAATACAAGCCATTCAAACCTAATGAAGTATTATCTCTACAGTTAACCAGCCTTTCCAGCACACCCTGTATATCAATTTTCACTCCATTTATTACACTGTCTTTGACTAATATTTGACTTACACTTTGACTAATATTTAGGGCAGCAATGAAGATCCTCCATCTCTGGCATTGGTCAAGGCTTCCTTCATCATGTCAGTAGCTTCCTCTAGTAGTTTTCACTACTGTCAGTCATGCAAGTTCCCGGTGGAGACTCAGGAATACCATTACACTCAGATATAGAAGAATCTTCATTGATGTTTCCATAACAATTTTGTTTTACCAGTCAGGGTTGTTAGCCCTGAGCTAAACTCCTGATCCAGGAGATCTGGTGGACCACTCTTAGTCTGGCCTCTACCCTTTGATCTGTTTGGCATGGGTGACCCTACCAAGAGACAAAGCATAAAGCCCTGACTCCAGCCAACATAGCTCTCTGAGTCATTGAGGTATGTAAGCCTCCAAACCATGACAAGACTATGGGCTTCTTTGAAGGTTTGAAACTATATATCACCTGCATCTCTCAAACACGAGGAATTCTGCAGATGCTGGAAATTCAAGCAACACACATCAAAGTTGCTGGTGAACGCAGCAGGCCAGGCAGCATCTCTAGGAAGAGGTACAGTCGACATTTTGGGCCGAGACCCTTCATCAGGACTAACTGAAGGAAGAGCTAGTTACCTTTATCTCTAGTTGGTATTATGCCACATCTTACTACCTTCTTATGGGTGCAGGAGGAACAGGGTAGATTAGGAGAGAGAAAAGGGACAAAGGGGGTCCAATTTCAAGTAAACTGCTCCTCCCATCCCTTTTCTACTCTAACACCCACGCCCCCCCCCCCCCACAACACCCTATTTCTTTCCCTTTGTCCCCACACTCCTTCCACTGGGATCTTCTTTTTCCTGCGAGGTTACATAGCATCCACATGAGGACCATGAAGGATCCCACCCACCCTGATCATGGACTGTTTGTTCCACTCCCATCAAGGAAGAGGTTACGTAGCATCCACACCAGGACCACCGGACTCAAAGACTGTTACTTTCCCCAAGCAGTGAGACTGATCAACACCTCCACCCACTAATCACATTCTTCTTACACTTGTGTACAGGAAATGACATTTAAAAATCTTGAATCTTCATATCTTTGAATCTCAAAAAGAGAGCAAAAATAGAGAGGGAGTGTTCATGGGTTGGTTCGTAGTCTGTTCAGAAGTCTGATGGCAGAGGGGAAGAAGCTGTTTTAAAATGTTGATGTACGTATCTTCAGGTTCCTGTATCTCCTCTCTGATGGTAGTAATAAGCAGCATCCGAGGTGATAGGGGTCCTTAATGATGAATGCTGCCTTTTTGAGGCATCATCTTTGTCCTCCATGCTGGGGAGGCTAGTGCCCATGATGGAGCTGGCTGAGTTTACAATGAATACTAGAAGCAATAGTTCTTTTACATATTACATCTGACAGCCACTCATAGAGTCATTGAATTACACCTTGGAATGACAAGGCCAGCAAGCAGTATATAGAAAGAAGAGAATTCAATTTTAAATTTTCTGTTTCATTTTAATTAATGGGCCTGAGGAAGCATTTTGACTATATTAGATATCGGAAATCAATATACACTCAGTGGCCACTTTATTAGGTGCAGAAGTGGAACCCGGTGTGGTCTCGTGTGCTATTTTACTCTGAGTCTTTGTCACTTTCCAAACCCCTGGTATCTCTGCCATGTAGCCCATCCACTTCAAGGTTCAATGTGTTGTGCATTCAGAGATGCTCTTCTGCACAGCACTGTTGTAATGTGTGGTTATTTGAGTTACTGTCGCTTTTCTGTCAGCTTGAACCAGTCTGGCCATTCTCCTCTGACCCCTTTATTTAAGACAGTATTTTTGACCACAGAAATGCCACTCACTGGATTTTTAAAAAAATTCTTTCACCATTCTCTGTAAACTCTAGAGGCTGTTTTGCGTGAAAATCCCAGGAGATCAACAGTTTCTGAGATACTCAATCCACCCGATCTGGCACCAACATTCAATCCATGGTTAAAGTCACTCAGGTCACATTTCTTCCCCATTCTAATGAACACATAAATGCTGGACGAACTCAGCAGGCCAGACAGGATCTATGGAAAAGAGTAAACAGTTGACAATTGAGACCCTTCATCAGGACTTCTTCCCCATTCCGATATTTGGTCTGAACAACAAATGAGTTGCTTGACTATGTCTGTGAGCTTTTATGCACTGAGTTGCCGCACATGATTAGCTGATTAGATATTTGCATCAATAAAGTGGCCACTGAGTATAATTGTCTCTTTATGATAAGTATGGAGGAAGAACTATAATGTAGTAAAACTCAAAGGTGGGATCTAGTTATTGTTTCTTGTGCAATATCTTTTGTTCAAGGTTGAACAAAAACCTTGTCTAGTGCTCCTGAACTTGTTGGAAAAGTGTCATAATGTTAATTCAGGTTCATGCAACCTCCCACATTCCAAAGTCATACAGGTTAGAGTCAGTAAGTTGTGAGCTTGCGATGTTGGTGCCAGAGGCATGCTGATACTTGTAGCCTGCCCCCAGCATATCCTCAGACTGTGTTGATCGTTGATGCAAACTGACACATTTCACTGTGTGTTTCAATGTTGCAATATACATGTAACAAATAAATCCAATCTCTCTTTTTACTCATTTGATTCAATAAGTGCAAAAGAAACTATCAAGTATTCTGGATTGAAAGGACCTCTCCCCAGACCACCACCCTCTCAACTCTATCATTTTATCTAGAAACAGAGACCAGCAACAAAAAAAACTTGCAATGTGAATTGAATTGACTTAATTCCTTACATCCTTCACATACATGAGTAAAAATCTTTATGTTATGTCTCTGTCTAAATGTTCAATGTGCAATCACAGTAATTTATAATAAATAGAACATAGAAATACACTCAAATCAGTGTGAATTAATCAGTCTGATGGCCTGGTGGAAGAAGCTGTCCCAGAGCATGTTGGTCCTGGATTTTATGCTGCAGTACCATTTCCTGGATAGTAGCTGCTAGAACAGATTGTGGTTGGGGTGACTCGGGTCCCCAATGATCCTTCAGGCCCTTTTCACACCTGTCTTTGTAAATGTCCGGGATCATGGGAAGTTCACAACTACAGATGCACTGGGCTGTCCGCACCACTCTCTGCAGGTTCCTGTGATTAAGGGAGGTACAGTTCCCATACCAGGCAGTGATGCAGCCAGTCAGGTTGCTCTCAATTGTGCCCCTGTAGAAAGCTCTTAGGATCTGGGGCCCATACCAAACTTCCTCAACCATCTGAGGTGAAAGAGGTGCTGTTGTGCCTTTTTCACCACACAGCTGGTGTGTACGGACCATGAGGTCCTCAGTGATGTGAATGCCGAGGAATGTAAAGCTATTTACCCTCTCAACCCCAGATCCATTGATGCAAATAGGGGTTAGCCCGCCTCCATTCTTTCTGTAATCCTCAACCAGCTCCTTTGTTTTCGCGATATTGAGGGAGAGGTTGTTTTCTTGACACCACTGTGTAAGAGAGATGACTTCTTCCCTGCAGGCCACCTCGTTATTGTTGGAGATTAGACCAATCAATGTAGTGTCATTGGCAAATTTAATTAGCAGATTAGAGCTGTCGGTGGTGACACAGTCATGGGTATACAGGGAGTAAAGGAGGGGACTTAGTACACAGTTCTGAGGGGCTCCTGTGTTGAGGGTCAGAGGGGTAGAGGTGAGGGAGCCCACTCTTACCACCTGCCGGCAATCTGACAGGAAGTCCAGGATCCATTTGCACAAGGCAGGGTCAAGGCCAAGGTCTCTGAGCTTCTTGTCGAGCGTGGATGGAATTATGGTGTTGAATGCTGAACTGTGGTCCAAGAACAGCATTCTCACATAAGCATCCTACTTTTCCAGATGTGTAAGGACGGTATGTAGAGCTGTGGCTATTGTGTTACCTGTTGATCGGTTGTGTCGGTAGGTGAATTGTGGGGTGTTCAGTTTGGGTGGAAGCTAACTGCAGATGTAATCCTTGACCAGCCTCTCAAAGCATTTGCTTATTATTGAGGTGAGTGCGACAGGATGCCAGTCGTTCAGACATGTTACCTTGGTCTTATTTGGTACAGGGAGAATGGTGGATAATTTGAAGCAGGAGGGTCCTCTGCACTGGGAGAGGGAGAGATTAAAAATGTCTGTAGACACACCCGTCAGTTGTGCTGCGCATATCCTGAGTACTCGCCCTGGGATGCCGTCTGGTCCCGCAGCCTTGCGACTGTCCACTCATTGGAAACATCTGCGTATCACAGCCTCAGAGCCGAACAGGTGACCAGAGATGTCAGAAACAAGACAGATAATGCTGCAGATATTTCCCATGTCAGTCAGCAGCCCTGATAAATTGACATTTGAGGTGTAACCTTTGATTTGAACAGATTGATTCAATGTCATCTTCCGCCTGATGTGATTTTAATTATCTCACTTCTTTGTTCCAGAATAAACCCTGGTTGAGATTTTCTTAGAAGCTGTAATGTTTCTTTCAGGATGCAAGTTATCACAACAGATGTAGCATTGTCTCAATTTACAGTTACACACAGCAAACAGAAGTGACTATTATTGGCTATGAGAACTAAGAAAGGTTCCATTCTGTAATAAAGAACCAAAAAAAGATGAGAACATTCAACCAAGAGCTAGTGGCTTTTATAAGCTTTCCATTCCTTCTCTGCAGATAATATTGGAATAATATCAAGTTTTAGTATTTAGCATAAGTCATATTAACTTAACTTACTAAATAGGAAACTAATGATTGAATACTCTTCATTGACTTAAATAGAATCTATCATTGAACACATTGCAAGAGTGACCTGACAGGCACTCAGACTTGAAAGAGCCACCACTGAGTCACTACAGCTAATTAATGATGGCATCAGGCATTTTTAGAATACACTTCAAACCTTGTTAGAATATCTTGTTAAGTGTCAGCGATCAACTGAATGGGGACTATTCAGGCCATTTATTGGTGCTAGCGCATTGACAAAACATTCCAACTAGATTCATTCCTTTTTCCTTCCCACTTTCTAGCAAATTGTTCATTTTAAAATAATTACGATAAACCTTTGTGAAAATTACCTCTGTGTATGAAGACCAATGAGGACAAGGGTTGGTGGTCTCCCAGGTCAGCAGGTCCTGGGATCAGAGGTCCATGCAGGCAGGAGGCACAAGGATGATGACCCCCCCCCCCAGGTGCACAAATTGTTGAATCTGGAATTTGGGCTCCTGTCATCAGCAAGTCCTGGGGTCAATACTGAAGACTGAAGCCCAAAGGTCGATTGGAAGTCCAGAAATCGAGGTCTGATGGCTAAAGTACTGGGTCTTTGAGTATGCGAGTGCATTGGAGGCCCAGTGGTGGCCTGTCCTGGGGTTGGAGAACACTCTCCGCGTGCAAGTGGATGGGTAGGTAGGTGGGAGGAATGAAAGGGGCTTGTTGCTTGTGCTGTTCTGCTGAATATTCTCAGCCCTGTATATAGTAGGTGATCCCTTACCTTTACTAGGTCGCCCTTAACTTTAGATTCTCCCACAACAAGAAACATCCCTCCATATCAGTCTATCAAGAACACTCATGGTCTTGTATCTTTCAATCAAATCAAGTCTCACTCTTCTAAATTCCCACAGAACCAACTTTTCTTTCTAAGAAAATCCACCCCTTCTAGTGATTAGTCCAGTAAGCTTTCTCAAGCTGCTTCAAATGAGCCAGCGTCCTCCTTTAGTAAGGAGACCAATACTGTTCACCGTGCTCCAGATGTGGTCTCAGCAATTCCCTATGGAATTGAAGCTCCCTCCTTTGCATTCAGTCCCCTTTACAATAGGTCTGAAATCTTAACTCTTTTTCTCTCCTCATTATGCTGCCTGACAATACGATTTTAAAACAGTTTCTGTCTTTTAGTTCAGATTTCCTGCACACACAGAATTTTACATTAGCAAGCTATTAATGTTATTCTGTATCGCCACCATTGGGAGAAAACAATAGCTTTCAAAATCAAGAAAAATATCACAGCCAAATCACACAGCATCCTTCAACATTCCAGGAAGCAAAAACACCATTTTATGTAATCTTATTAATCCTTCAGTTATAAACTGCCTGCTCTTGTAGTATTTGAAGAAAGAATGAAACAACATTATATAAATGACAAACATAAAAACAAAGGGTTCTGTTGTATTCCTTGGGTGGCAGTGTTTGATCTGATTCTCTTTCGACACTATTGTTTTGGCAAATAAGTTGGAGATAGGGTGGGGTATATGTTTGGCTCAAAGCAATGGGTTGACTGTGCAGTTATCAAAGTCAATTTTCTCAGAAAAGAAAGGAGGTAAGAAAAACTGGAGACACTGCAACATTTTTCCCCAATGAAAGCAATATCTTTTTTCTTCACAGAAAATTGATTTTTTTCTTAAAAATTGTATTCTAATTTAACCTCACTCACTAATGGTGATCAACAAACTCATCCAGTCAATCCCACCCTTTCTTGGAATGGACTTCTCAGCATATGATGCCTTTCGAGTTCACATTCTGATTTATCAACTTTCTCTGATGAGGCCTGTTGTTTCCCACAACAGGAAATGCCTTCAGGATCTTATATGTTACAATCAAAATGTAAGATATCACTTATATTAGAATACTACGGCACAGTACAGGCCCTTCGGCCCTCGATGTTGTACCAACCCATATATTCCTAAAAAACGTACTAAACCCATACTACCCCGTAACCCTCTATTTTTCTTTCATCCATGTGCCTGTCCAAGAGGTTCTTAAATACCCTTAATGTTTTAGCCTCCACCACCATCGCTGGCAAGTCATTCCAGGCACCCACAACCCTCTGTGTAAAAACCTACCCTTGATGTCTCCCCTAAACCTCCCTCTCTTAACTTTGTAAGTACGTCCTCTGGTGTTTGCTCTTCGTGCCCTGGGAAACAGGTACTGGCTATCCACCCTATCTATGCCTCTCATAATCTTGTAGACCTCTATCAAGTCCCCTCTCATCCTTCTGCGCTCCAAAGAGAAAAGTCCCAGCTCTGCTAACCTTGCCTCATTAGACTTGTTTTCCAATCCAGGCAACATCCTGGTAAATCTCCTCTGCACCCTCTCCATAGCTTCCACGTCCTCCCTATAATGAGGTGACCAGAAATGAACACAATACCCTAAGTGTGGTCTCACCAGAGATTTGTAGAGTAGCAACATGTCCTCTCTACTCTTGAACTGAATCCCCCTATTAATGAAGCCTAGCATCCCGTAGGCCTTCTTAACTATCCTATCAACCTGTGCAGCGACCTTGAGGGATGTATGGATTTGAACCCCAAGGTCCCTCTGTTCATCCACACTTTTAAGTAACCAACCATTAACCTTGTACTCAGCCTTCTGGTTTGTCCTTCCAAAATGCATCACCTCACACTTATCCAGATTGAACTCCATCTCCCACTTTTCTGCCCAACTCTGCATCCTGTCTATATCCTCTTGTAACCTTCGACAACCTACAGCTGCATCCACAACTCCTCCAATCTTCGTGTCATCTGCAAACTTACTCACCTATCCTTACCCCTCTTCATCCAGGTCATTTATAAAAATCACAAAGAGTAGGGGTCCCAGGACAGATCCCTGCGGCACTCCACTAGTCACCGACCTTCAGGCAGAATACTTTCCTTCCACTACTACCCTCTGCTTTCTTCCTGTAAGCCAATTTTTTATCCAAACAGCCAAGGTTCCACTGATCCCATGCCTCATGACTTTCTGGATGAGTCTCTCGTGGGGGACCTTGTCAAATGCCTTGCTAAAATCCATATAGACCACATCTACCGCCCTACCCTCATCAATTTCTTTTGTTACCTCTTCAAAAAACTCAATTAGGCTCGTGAGGCACGACCTTCCCTTCATAAAGCCATGTTGAGTAGACTGTACTTCTCCAAATGCTTGTAGATCCTATCCTTAAGAATCCTTTCCAATAGTTTGCAGACCACCGACGTAAGACTCACCGGTCTATAGTTCCCAGGATTCTCACTATTACCTTTTTTAAACAAGGGAACTACATTTGCCATTCTCCAATCCTCCGGCACCTTCCCTGCAGCCAAAGAGGATTCAAAGATCATAGCTACTGCTCCAGCGACCTCTTCTCTCACTTCCCATAGCAACCTGGGGTATATGACGTCCTGCCCAGGGGACTTATCAATCTTGATGTTTTTAAGAAAATCCAACACTACTTCTTCCTTAATCTCCACATTGTCCAGCACACAGGCCTGTTCTATTTCGACTTCACCCTGATCAAGGTCCTTTTCACTTGTGAATACTGAAGCAAAGTATTCATTTAGGACCTCCCCAACCTCCTCCGCCTCCAGGCACATGTTGCCTTCTTTATCCTTTAGCGGCCCCACCTTCATTCTTGTCATCCTTCTGTTCTTCACATATGCATAGAATACCTTGGGTTCTCCTTAATCCTACGTGCCAAGGCCTTCTCATGCCCCCTTCGAGCTCTCCCAAGTCCTTTCTTAAGCTCCTTCCTGGCTACCCTTTATTTCTCATGAGCCCCTCTTGCTTCCTGCTTCTTATATCTAACATATGCTTCCTTCTTCCTCTTGACGAGTTGCCTCACGTTTCATCAGCCACGGTTCCCTTTTCCTACCATTTTTTCCTGGTCTCAGTGGGACAAACCTATCCTGAACCCAGCACAAGTGATCCCTAAACTTCCTCCACATTACTTCTGTGCTTTCACCCTTGAACATCTGTTTCCAGTTTACTCTTGCTAGTTCCTGCCTCATCCCTTCATAATTAGTCCTTCCCCAGTTAAGCACTTTCCCATTTTGTCTGTTTTTATCCTTTTCCATAGCTATGCTGAAGCTAAGGGAGTTACGGTCACTCTCACCAAAATGCTCCCCCACCAAGAAGTCTGCCACCTGACCAGGTTCATTACCCAGAACTAGATCCAGTATGGCCTCTCCTCCCATTGGCCGGTCCACATACTGTGTCAGGAATCCTTCTTGAACACACCTGACAAATTCAGCCCCATCTATCCCTCTTGCGGTCAGGAAGTGCCAGTCAATATGAGGGAAGTTGAAATCACCCATAACTACAACCCTGTATTTCCTGCACCATTCTAAAATCTGCCTGCTTATCTGCTCCTCGGTGTCCTGAGGGCTATTTGGGGGCCTATAGACTACTCCCAGCACAGTGATTGATCCCTTCCTATTTCTGACTTCTACCCACACCGACTCAGTGAACACTCCCTCTGCAGCGTCCTCCCTTTCTATAACTGATACTATCCCTGACCAGTAATGCTACTCCCCCCACTTTTCTACCTCCCATCCTATTCCTTTTAAAACAGCTAAACCCCGGTACCTGCATCAACCAATCCTGCCCTTCCTCCAGCCAAGTTTCAGTAACGGCCACAACATCGTAGTTCCACGTACTGATCCATTCTCTAAGTTCATCCCCTTTATTCCTAATACTCCTAGTGTTGAAATAGACACATTTCAACCTCCCTAACTGGCTACATTTATGTTTTGTCCCCTGCTTGTCCTTCCTCACCAACTCAGAACACATAGCATCATGCCCTTGTCCTTCTACCCTAACCTCTACACTCACATTCTGATTCCCACCCCCCTGGCAAACTAGTTTAAACCCTCCCCAACAGCTCTAGCAAACCTGCCCACCAAGATATTGGTCCCTTTCCAGTTCAGGTGCAGCCCGTCCTTTTTGTACAGGTCAGACCTGCCCCAGAAGAGATCACAAGGATCCAGAAATCTGAACTCCTGCCCCCTGCACCAACTCTTCAGCCACACATTTGTCTGCCATACCTTCCTGTTCCTACCCTCTCTGTCTCGTGGCACAGGCAGCAATCCCGAGGTTACCACCCTTGAGGACCTGCTTTTTAACTTCTTTCCTAACTCCCTATATTCCTTCTTCAGGACCTGATCCCTATTCGTATCTATGTCATTGGTCCCCACGTGGACCATGACATCTGGCTGCTCACCCTCCCTCCTGAGAATACCGAGAACTCGATCCGAGATATTGCGGACCCTGGCACCAGGGAGGCAACAGACCGTCCGGGATTCTCAATCTCTCCCACAGAACCTCTTATCTGTCCCCCTAACTATCAAATCCCCTATCACTACTGCTCTCCTCTTTTCCCTTGGAAATCTTGGAAAAGAGAAAAATATACGAGGAAAAACAACAATCTTTTTCTATACTCTGTGTAACCAACCATCCCATCAAAAATGGAAGATTGCAATATTCACTTTCAGAATGACTTTGATAAAAATTGTTGTTGGTCTTCTCCACGCCTTGTGGCACATCAGACAGCAATCTTGCTGATTCTTTTAGCATTTGTCTGTTTTCTCATGAGGCCAAGTTGCTAGCTCGACGCTGAACCCAGCACGGATGGAGAGCGAGTGAGGAGCCAGCCAGATTCGAACCTGGGACCACTTGCCTCAAAGTCTGCTGCAGGTGCTACCAGCTTGCTTTGATAAGATAACACATATATAAGAAAATTAGGAGGCAGAGTATGATACATCACTCCATCCCTTCAGGCCACCCAACTATTTAAAAAGATAGTGGTTGAAATGGTTAAATACTAACTTTTAGTTCTAGTTTCTCCCACAACAGGAAATACCTATCCATAACATCTGTCCTTCAGGATCTTACATGTTACAATTAAATCATATTTTCACTCTTGTAATAAACTTCAATAACTAATCTAACTTGTCCAACCTTTCCTCATGAGACAACCCACACTTTCCAGGCATTAGTCCAGTAACTGTTTTCTTAACTGCTTCAAATATGTTAGCAATCTTCCTCAAATAAGGAAACAATGCAGTGTGTATTTAGAGCTACAACATGGTAACAGGCCTTTCTGGCCAACAAGCCTGCACCTCCCAGTTACATCCACGTGGACAACCAATTAACCTATTAATCCGTTCACCTTTGGAAAATACAAACTTGTTACAGCCAGTGAATTGAACTCGGGTCACTGGTACTGTAATAGTGTTATGCTGACCGCTGCCGCCTATCTTTGAAGAATTTGCATGCTCTTCCTGTGACAGCCCACGTTTTCTGGCTTCCTTTCACATTCCAAAGATATGTGGGCTGATAGGTTAATTGTTCATTTTCCCAAGTGTGTTGGTGAGGGGGGTGGGGAAGAGATGAAGGGCCTGTAGTGACTGTAAAATGGCATTAGTGATTAGTGTAAGATGAGTGTGAAAAGGTACTTAGTGATCTGACTCGGTGACCACAAGATTTAGCACACCATCTATTACATCATGCTAAACTAAAATGACCTACGTATGGCCACCGTCTTCTGTTGGCCAGCCAATCTTCTATCTGCCCTGCCTTCTATTCTTCTAAATTCCACCGAGTAGTGGCCCAGAGCCATTAAATTCTCCTCATACTGTACATTAACCCTTTCATTCCCAGGATCATTCTCATGAACATCCTCTGAACCCTCCCCAATGTCAGCAGATCCTTTCTAAGATAATACTCCAAGCACAGTCTGACCAATACCTTATAAAGCCAAAGTTAGGGTGGTGTGTGACCCAGAGAGGCATCTACTGGTGGTGAGAAAAAAAAATATAAAATGGATGAATGGAATGAGTAAGTGTGTACAAAGGAAGAAACTTCTTGTACACCTGGAATAGTTATGATTTTGAATTCACTGCTTGTGTGGACTCGTGAAAATGAACTTAGCCGTTGTTCCCAGAAGTGAGTTATATAGGATAAAATGGGTTAGGAAATTTATGAACAAATCTGCAGTTTTGGAAGCCTAAAATAAAAACAAAATGTTGAAAACACTCACAGGGTCAGGTAGCATCTGGTGAGAGTTTCCAGCATTTTAATAGGTTTAACAGTAGCGTAGCAGTTAGTGCTGGCAATCAGGGTTCAATTCCCGCTGCTGTCTGTAAGGAGTTTGTAAGTTCTCCTTGTAATCACATAGGTTTCCTCCCACATTCCAAAGACATAGTTTCGGGTTAGTAAGTGGCGGGTATGTGATGTTGGTGCCAGAAGCAAGGCGACACTTGCAGACTGCCACCAGCTCATCTTTGGACTGTGTTGATGCAAACATATTTCACTGTATGTTTCAATGTACATGTAACAAATAAAGCTAATCTATCATTATTATTGTTATACTAGGAGCTGACGGACTTGCCTGAATTACCTCTGTCTATGCTGTAACCATTCTATGATCCTACATTTGTATATTATAGGTAATATTTCCATCCAACTCACACGGATCTCTTGACCCCATTGCACTCTATGTCACGCCCCAACAGAAAAGTTCAAGGGTAGATATTCTGAAGTTTGCAGGTGGTATGAAGAATAAAGCACAGGAGTAACAAGAGACAAAACTGCTTAAAATTTACCAATCCCACATGAGACATAATGACCTTAAAACATAGTCAAAGCTTCACTATCCTGTACAGATGTTTAACTGATTGAAATTGCTCAGTAGAAAGGTGACGTGACATTAAGTTTAAAACATTTGCTTCAAAATTAAAAAGTAACACATAAAAGAGTTTATTAATTACCTATTTTCTACTTAATGTGTCCCTTTAATGCCAGCCTCACTTTTATTGATGAACTTTGTAGTTTATTAACTCTGGGTGTTTAAGATTAAATACTGGCCCTGGCAGAATTTCAGTACTGCTCCCCTGTGACCATTCTGTAGAACACCAAACTAGAATCCATTCCCATTTCCAGACAGCTCATGTAAAACCAACTTCTTAGCTCAGAAGTGGAGCCCAGAGGCAAACCCAATAATCACAATCAAAATGTTTATCCCCTTAGGCCCTAGTTCTTTACCGTCATTCAGGTCACATTATACAGCTCGAAAAAAGTGTAGTCACTTCACAGACACATCATTATGTTGACTGCCAGGCAGTAACAAGTCAGGCAACATCAGCAGGGAGTATTTCAGTCAGTTTAACAATAGTTATATAGCATGTATTTCACAGGGGTTTTAAACACAACACAGCACTCAGAACCACAAGGCAATGTCAAAAAAGATGACTACAACCCTCTTTAAAGAGGTTTAAAGACAGATGGAGAGGCAGAAATGCTGAGGGAGGAAGTTCTCATTTATGGCATTACATAGGAAAGGTAGCAAATTCAATCCAAATTGTGCATTGAATACATCTTATTTAATCCCATACGATACAGTGATGGTTCATTCAGTATTGGGCCTGTATTTTTTCATATATACTGAGCTAGCTGTATGTCAGCAATAGACATTAGCTGGGAGGTGTTACCTTCTGTGCATTTTTGTATGCCTTAATAAACACACGAGATACCGCAGATGCTAGAAACCTTGATCAACACACACAAGATGCTGGTGGAACTCAGCCGGTCAGGCAGCGGCTACAGAGGGGAATAAACAGTTGATGCTTCAGGCTGAGACCCTTCATCAGAGCTGGAAATGAAGGGAGAAGAAGCCAAAACAGGAAGATAGGGGAGAGGAAGGAATACAATCTGGCAAGTGACAGGTGAGGGGGTAGGTGGGTGGGTGAGATGAAGTAAGAAGCTGGGAGGTGATAGGTGGAAGAGGTAAAGGGCTGAAGAAGGAATCAGTAGGAAAGGACCGTGGACAATGGGAGAAAGGGAAGGAAGAGAGGCACCAGAAGGTGATAGGCAAGTGAGAAAGGTTAAGAGGGGAGCCAGAACAGGGAATGAAAAAGAAGGAAAAGGGGATCCATTTTCCCTGCCATGGGAGATTTCCGTGATCATTTTGGTAGCAGTATACATTCCACCTCAGGCCAATGTCAATCAGGTTTCAGATGATCTGAGCAATGGGATCAACCTGCACGAAACAGCACACCCCAACACCTTCACCATCATATTGGGGGATTTTACCCAGGCCAGTCTGAAAAAAAATCACTAAGCAATTACCATCAACAGATCACTTGCAATACCAGAGGAAACAACACACTGGACTATTGTTACACTACCATCAAGAATGCCTACTGTGCTATTCCACACCCTCACTTTGGGAAGTCTGATCACCTGACTGCACTTCTACTCCCTGAGTTTAGGCAGAGACTGAAGACTGCAGCACCAGTAGACTGGACTGTATTCAGCGGCTCATCTTCAAATCTGGATGAGTATGCTGCAGTTGTTACCGACTTCATTAAAAACTGTGTGCCCGCTTTGAAAGGGAGAATAGACCAACAGCTGCACCCTGTGACCTCTGTCTCGGAGGCCAATGTTAGGCTGTCTTTAAAGAGGGTGGACCCTCAAAAGGCAGAAGCCCCCAGAGTACCTGGTAAGGCTCTGAAAACTTATGCCAACCAACTGGCGGGAGTATTCATGGACAGGAAGAATAATGTGAGCTGCCTTAATGACTATCTCCCGGTAGCACTCACATCGACAGTGATGAAATGCTTTGAGAGGTTGGTCATGACCAGACTGAACTCCTGCCTCAGCAAGGACCTGGACCCATTGCAATTTGCCTATTGTCACAATAGGTCAACAGCAGACGCAATCTCAATGGCTCTCCACACGGCTTTAGACCACCTGGACAACACAAACACCTCTGTCAGGATGCTGTTCATCGACTGTAGCTCAGCATTTAATACCATCATTCCCACAATTCTGCTTGAGAAGTTGCATAACCTGGGCCTCTGTACCTCCCTCTACAATTGGATCCTCAACTTCCTAACTGGAAGACAATTTGTGTGGATTGTGGTCTTCCTCGCTGACGATTGACACTGGTGCACCTCAGGACGGTGTGCTTAGCCCACTGCTCTACTCTCTATGTACACATGACTGTGTGGCTAGGCACAGCTCAAATACCATCTATAAATTTACTGACGATACAACCATTGTTGGTAGAATCTCAGATGGTGACGAGAGAGCGTACAAGAATGAGATATGCCAACTAGTGGAGTGGTGCCACAGCAACAACCTGACACTCAATGTTAGTAAGATGAAAGAGCTGATTGTAGACTTCAGGAAGGGTAAGACAAAGGAACACATACCAATCCTCATAGAGGGATCACAAGTGGAGAGAGTGAGCAGCTTCAAGTTCTTGGGTGTCAAGATCCCCGAGGACTTAGCCTGGTCCCAACATATCACTGCAGCTATACTTCATTAGAAGTTTGAAGAAATTTGGTAGGTCAACAAAAACACTCAAAAACTTCTAATAGGTGAACTGTGGAGAGCTTTCTGACAGGCTGCATCACTGTCTGGTATGGAGGGGCTACTGCACAGGACTGAAGCTGCAGGGGGGTTGTAAATTTAGTCGGCTCCATCTTGGGTACTAGTCTACAAAGTACCCAGGACATCCTCAAGGAGTGGTGTCTCAGAAAGATGGCACCCATTATTAAGGACCCCCATCACCCAGGACATTGCTACTATCAGGTAGGAGATACAGAAGCCTGAAGTCACACACTCAGCAATTCAGGAACAGCTTCTTCCCCTCTGCCATCAGATTCCTGAATGGACATTGAACCCATGAACACTACCTCACTTAAATATATATTGTTTTTGCACAATTTTTGATCTATTCAATATACATATACTGCAATTTATTTATTTTTCTTCTATATTATGTATTGCATTGAACTGCTGCTGCTAAGTTAACAAATTTCATGACACATGCCGGTGATAATAAACTTGATTCTGAATTACCAGAAGTTAGAGAAATCAATTTTCAATAAGTGACCAAATGTTTTAGCTCCTAGCTGAACAATAGGTCTTGGTCAGGACACCAAAAAAGCTTTGTCTTGTCCATTATCAAATCAAAATTCACTATTCTGAATACAACCTCAACACATTGCTTCAGAACCTCACAAATCAATGCAACTTTCCATTATTACTCAGACTATTTTGCACCACGACTTTCTCCTTCCATCTTTGCCAAAGACAAGTACAAAGTCTTTCATCAATTAGTCATTTTCTAGTCAAAATTTACACATCCAGTATATACAGGGGGCAAGTGGGGGTAACTAGAATGAGGAATCTCATCTGAATTATGTACGAGGGTTAGATTGCCAGTTTCCGTGGATTCAATGCATTTTACTGAATGGAAACATCCATTCGGTTCAGTTGGTCAATGGCAGTCAAGATACCCCATTCAAGCTAGTCCAATTTGCCATCACTTGGTTTACTTTCTAAACCTTTCCAATCCATGTATCCATACAACTGTCTTTTTGACAGTTTCCTTTTAATTCAGTTGAGCAGAACCTTAAAACAAAGATTAAAAAGACATCATTTAGAATAGGAGTGGGAAATGTGTGGCTTGGACATTTCCATGAAAGTGGGGGACCAGACATGTGACCTTTCGCCTCTTCCCCACCAAATGAATTCAAACCATGCCTCCTGGCTCTTTGCTGCCACTTTGTGGTTACTAAAGCACACAAGGTTTACTAACATCAACAAAGAATTTCCAGTTCAACTTCAGCATAGAATTTGATAACTGGATCACGACCACCATTTTAATGGGTCAGCAAACACTGGTAACAATTTTGCCATTAATGTTTAACCCTCTTCTGAACTTTCCTTTTGCTTCTGCTTTCTCAAACTCTACTCCTTAATACTAGGAAATTGATCACTGACCCCATTAAAACACACACTGAAAGCGCTTAACAACTTAACTCCCTCAAGCATAGGAGAATGAGGGGAGATTTAACAGAGGTATGTAAAATTATGACTTGCATAGACAGGGAAAATACAAACAGGCTCATTCTACTGGGGTTGGATGAGACAAGAACTAGAGGTCATGGTTAGGGTTGAAAGGTGAAATGTCTAAGCAGAACATTAGTGGAAACTTCATTTACAGCATGGTCAGAGTGTGGAACAAGCTGCTAGTTCAAGTGGATATAGGTTTGATTTCAATATTTAAGAGACATTTGGATGGAAGGGGTATGGAGAGCTATGGTCCAGGTGCATGCAGGACTATGGAACTAGCAGGGATAAGTTTGGCACAGACTAAATAGGCCAAAGGGCCTGCTTCTGCACTGTAGTTTTCTGATTCTAGCAGGCATTTGTGTCGCACATAATGTTCGCTGAAGGGGTTTAGAGTGGATTACCTCTATGCCTCTGCTTGACTGTTGTAACGTGGGGAGGATGATGCGTGGGCATCCATCACATGATCCTCGACAGACCAGCCTCAGTAGCATGGAACGCAAGATTGTAGACCCTCCCCTGCCATTGTGTCACCATCCAGCACTGAGGTCTTTGTTGGATCACTGCCTGGAAACTCCTCCCTTGACCTTACACCCATGGATGACCCTACCAGGAGCAAACTCTAAGTGGCTCAGATGCCTTACCACAGGTCAAGGTCCTTGGAGTAGTCTGTCAAAGATACCAGTCATTTGGGATGGATTTTAGCAAAATTGTGGAACTACCTGAGTAACCTGTGGACGGCCAATTGGTGAGTACATTAAAGACCCACAGCAAAATACATCTGGACTCTAATTGAATGAAGGGGTATGAGATTGGGACATTTGATAAACAATTGATCTGCATGAGGGAGGGAGAAATAAATAAAAGGCACATCAGAACAGGAAAATAGAAAAACTGAGAGCCACACTATAGCATAACATTAAAGTTTATTTTCCAAGTTTCAGCAATACAAGGGAACAAACTAAACTGATAGACAAAAAATAAATATTCCCATGTTAAACATTCTCCCAGTTGTTCACCAGATGTACGGAACAATCTATTGATGTCAAAATTCAAGTTGCAGGCTTTATCTTCACATTGATAGTCTTGATGGAAATTGAAACTAAGGTCAATGCTATGCAGCCAAAGTATTTATCAATCTCTTGCCCCATGCCTCAAAACAAAAGCTTAAATAAGAGGATCTCCCCCTTTGGATTTTAAAAATAGAACTAGATAAGTCTTAGCTCAGTTAAGAATCCACTAGCTTGTAACGTAAACAAGCTATTGCTTTGTGGAGATCACTCAAAAGCTAAGTCATTTTTATAAATATATTTAAAAACACCAACCTCCCAAAGGGATGTCATTAAGAATTACACAAGAAACCCATCTCATACAACCTTTCACAAAATAAGGACAGCAACATGAGGCCACTTAGCTAATGCACACCTCCTTCATCAGCAGTATTCTAAAACTGTGCTGCTGTAAGTACCAATCTTAAAAGCCCCAGCTTTTGTGTTGGTAAATATTCCAGCTGGACTCTCTTCCACACTGCTGATTTCTGGCAGCTCATTAAGCTGGCCAATGCTTTTATCAACTGTGCCATGTACACCTGATGGGCACTGGAATTCATCACTCCCCAAGTACTTGAAATAGTGTACAAAACAAGGCTCAACACTGAAACCCAGCAGCAGCTCAGAAGATGACAAAGTATAGAATAGACACAACAATACTTTCCTGAAAGCATGTTTGTGACACTATTTTGCTTTACTGACAGAACCAAGGTGATGAGAGTTATTAAAAACAATCAGTTTAAAAAATATTCCAGTCCTCTTTGTAAAATGCTCCCTGTCAGGGCTTTGTCATTCAGAGCATGTTCAACATCCTCCTCTTCGATCTTCAGGCCAACCTAAGGAGAGAGTTGGGCGATTAGTACATGTAGCCACCAGTTAAAATACAGCATCTCCATTAGAACAGTCATGGTTACCACGTATTGCTTCTCCTCTTCCCACAAAGATCATGTTACACCCTTCGCGGAAAAGAAAAACATTTCTCTTGACCCAGCCATTTGGAAACAAGGGTTTGATTGCTTTAGGACACAAACAAGAGATTATTCAGATGCTAGAAACCTTGAGCAAAACACAAGTGCCGAGGGACTTAGCAAGTGAGTGAGGCAGCATCTATTGGTGGGTGTGGGGGGGGGGGGGGAAGAGTAGAGGAACAACAGTCGATGTTTCAGGCCAAGGTCCCATCGAAGCCAGCCCATAGACACTCCCTGACCCAGAGTTCTCCTGAATTTTGTGTTGAATGTTTTACAAACCAGGCAAGGCACAGCTGGTTTATGGGTCACCCATGGCATCACCCTTTCTGCTTCAATACACGAAATGAGTTTCCCCATGACCCAGAGCTTTCAATACCAGTAGCTGTTCCATGCGTTTGGTGAGCATTCATTCATCAAAACAACCTTGCAACCAAATCAAGAGTTACTCATCCCCAATCTCTCAAAGCTCAGAGCGTGGACAAGGTCAACAACACGTACTGGGAAAAGGGTTACACTTCTCGTCCTGAGCAAACCAGTCTGTGTTCACCCAGCTGGCTCGGCAAGAATACAAGCAAACTGGTGGTGCAAAGGATCTCTGCAAGTACACTGGAGGTTGGTTGGCGTGTGAGTGGATGGGAGGAAAGGGTTTGTTTTTGCTGTTGTTGCTTGTGTTGTTCTGCTGAACATTGTGGGCAAGCAATGTTGGCACAGGAAATACAGCGACATTTGCAGGATGCCCCCTACAAACTTGGTTGTGTTGCCTGTTAGCACAAACGACACATTTCACTGTACGTTTTGATGTACATGATAATTGAATGAATACGCATCTCCACTTGGACGATGATTATAGGGCAACTGCTGTGGTGGATTCAGCCTCTGCGGCCCAGCCAGGAGACGAATGAGGCGGCAGTGCCATCTCTCAATGAAAAGTTCCTTGGGTGCAGGCAGTCTGAGGCAGTTGGTTCATACAGATCAGGAGTTCCACTTCGGAAGGACTGCATGCTAGAGGCACAAGTCTCCACCATGGACACAGGAAAGCACACATCTTTGCAGTTGGAATAAACAGTAGTTCCAAAGCCCCATCTAGTGGTGACACTCAGCCACAAATACAATTCATAAAGAGATCATGTATAGATGCTAGAAATCTTGAGCAACACATGCAAAATGCTGGAGTAACTCAGCAAATCAGACAGCATGTATGAAGGGGAATAAACAGTTGATGTACCAGGCTCCGATCTGTCATCAGGACTGGAAAGAAAAGGGGCAGAATCCAGAGTAAGGTAGGGATAGAAGAAAGGAATACAAGCCAGCAGATGATGGATGAGACCAGGCAACGGAGAAATGTGGTGGGGGAAGAGGACCAAAGTAGGAAGCTTTGTGGGGGGGGGGGGAGAGGGGAGAAGAGAAGAGAGAATAGTTAGAAGAGCTGAAAGAGAAGGAATTTAATAGGGGTGGACTATGGAAAAGGAAAGAGGAACGTAACCAAAGGGAAATGATGGGCAGGTGAGAAGGGGGAACCAGAATGGACCGGGGGGGGGGAGGGAGGGGGAGAAATGGGGTGGAAAAAGCAGTTACTGGAAATTTGAGAATCAATGTTCATGCCCTCAGGTTGGAGGCCACCCATACAAAACGTGGTGATGCTCTTCTAACTTGAGTGTGTCCTCATCGTGGCAGCAGTGGAGGCCATGGACTGACACGTTGGAATAGGAATGGCAAGTCAAACTGAAATAGGTGGCCTCTGGGAAGTCTCACCTTTTGTGGTGGACAGAGTGAAGATGCACGACAAAGCGGTCCCCCAATCTACACCAGTGAAATACAATTCACTGGCAATGCTAAATGACATTTTATGTGATCCTAAATTAAATATTGAGTTGGTGATCAAAGGCTTGGTCTAAGGAACATTTTAAGGAGATACGAGTTTGCAAATGCCATAACCTGGAGCAACAAAAAATTTGTTGGAAGAACTCAGCAGGTTGAAATACTGCACTGATCCAGAGAGAAGTCTTAAAGTCTCAGGAGGAAAATGTCAAGCGACTTGGGGAGGGAATTGCAGAAGTACCACACAATAGAATGTCACACATTACTTAGGAACAAGAAAAACCTTAGAAAACACTTTGGCATAATCTGCAGTAAATTAGACTGCGATGATCCGTTGGGGAAGTTAAAGGTCTAATGTCCAGCAGACTATATGTGCATGGGCGATCAGGAGAGAAGAATGGGGCTTGTTCTGTTGTTGTTTTATCACATAATATGTTCTGTTTTGCTGTGATCTGCCGAGCATTGTGGGCATGTGGTTGGTGCCGTAATGCATGGCAACACTTGCCCCCAGCACATCCTCAGATGTGTCCGTTAATGCAAACGATGTGTTTTACTATGTGTGATAAATAAATCTGGAAAAATCTGAATACTCACCTTTGACCCACATCTTAAATTTGTTAACCAAAGTGGTTAAAATGAAACAAGCATCAATGTTAGTTCGTGGGAAGTGCAAATTTCTATTTACACAAGTTTAACAGCAGGTTTAATTTAAAACTCTTCCCTCAGCCCCAGTTTCCAACCGGTGAAGAGTTTCTCTACTGACCCTGTGGGCCCTCTGAACTCGAGAAATATCAGGATACTTCTAAATGCAATCTAAACTCAGCCATCTTACTTTTGAGAGTCGAGCTTCCTTTGATTGCTTGAGCCACACGATTCCCCTCGACTCCAGAAGGCTGCAGAGCGACAAGCATTCCGACTGGTCAACCCCAGTCACCTGGTGGCTTCTGCAAACCTTGCTGTAGGTGTCATGGAGCTGAAACATAGAACACCAATGAGCCCATGGAAACCCTTGTGGCCTTTTTGTTATTCATTGAAAATATAACTAAACTGATCCTGGCCTATAAGGGGCAGCAGGCAGGAAAAGTCCAAAGCAAAATAACTTCTGCCAGGTCCAAAAATTGGCAGCCCACAAAAGATAAAAATTCCTTCATTAAAGTCAATGGGAGAATTTTGTACGTTTCAATAAGGCCATTTCCATTTTATTTCTGAAAATTAGAAGTACAGGGCTAATCAACATTCTTCATTCCAGGAATCAGTATTGAACTCTCTGCAATACTACCCTTTTTAAAAAATGAAACCAAAGCTTTGTTTGTTACTACTCCAGATGTGGTCTCAATGTTCCCTAAATTTGGAGTGAGATTTCCCCACCTTTGTAGCCCATCCCTCTTACAAGCCATTGGCACAGCACAGTAGTTTTGTCCTGAAGTCATTCCTATAGCCGCTGCCAATAGTGTTCTACTACCACCGTGCATCTCATTTGGTTTATAGGGAATAATAAGAGTCCCAGGTCACCTTTGACCCCACATAAGGATGCTCAAACAACAGCTTATGGGTTTCTGGATGGTATTAATCCAGTATTTCTTCAGGATCCACATCAATTATTTGTAATTGTTCAGTGAATTTTCCAGTAAATGCAGTATGGTTGCTTCTGGATTGTTCTCGAATTTTCTTAGATTGTCTGTAGCAGGTGTCAAAGCATCTGAATCTGGCTATTTATAGGCCAATTCTCATCACTAGAATTTTGTGGAGGATGACCATAACTGGGTCTTGGCTCTCTTGCTCTTATTAACACTTAGAACTGTTGCTTACTGCCATTTATTATGCCTCATTCTGACTCCCAAAGAACCTCTGGATCACAACACACCAGAGTTTCAAGTAGAAACCAATGAGCAATTCCATGCTTCGGTTCACTAACTGCCTGATCAGGAAGCCATCAGATATGGGGTTAATGTGCCTAGCTAGAGCTGCAGGTCTTAAGTAGCACAAGAGAATCTAAAGTAACTCAGTTGTCCCACCATCCTAGTGGTTACATTCCACTGCAGATTATCAGGCAAAGTCTGCACTTAGTTCCCTTCACACTAAACAGGATTACCATTTCAACAACACATCAACAGGGAAAAACAAACTTGACTCAGTCTAATCTCTGATCACATATTATCCATTTCTGTGCACTGTCAACATAGTTGTACATTGAACCTCTTCCTCACGTCTGAATTTCTTTAACCTCCAACCTTCTGCTTTGCTTACATCACACTAGTTGTTAGAGGCTGCCACTTGGGTCCCTGTACCTAAGCTAGTGTTAGGTCAATCAAAGCCACTCCCTCACATTTACTTAGCAAGGCTAATTTGACAGTTTTCACCTTACAAATAGTTGGTGAACTGGAAAATACCTCTACCCCAGTGGGAAACGTTTAGTGTCACCCCAGGCTTTCCCCTGCCTAGCAACAACGTAAAACTGATGATACATGTTATTCGCACATTGATAAACAAGGGGTTGGAGTAATGGTGATGAAGAATGACTTAACTAGGTTTTCAGTGCACATAAATGGATAATAAATATTACTCAAACCCTGTCATTATAATTAAATTAAAACAGCGATAGTGGTTGACCTTTATTGTACTGATCCAATTGCTGTGAAATTCTCAAACCTTGGCATTTAGGAGACACCGTCTTCTTTCAGTATAACCACTATAAAACACTTGTAACGTTCCGTTATATTGGCTCGTGTATGTCTAGGGGAAATCCAGCCCAGCACCCACCTCAACACTCCCCACAGAGTATACACTTCACATCACATTTCTGTGCTGACTTGCATTTACTACTCACTGCTCACTCACATTTCAATTTAAGGTTAGCAGAACTAAATATTACAATTTCCCCAATTAAAATTCAAACTTAATATCCATCTCGTCAACAATTTTGGTCTTGTTACCATTTTAAAATGCCACGAACTTGCAAACAAAGATAAATATTGGTCAGTTAATTCCTGAAACCAAAAACAAAAATCTAAAATAACTCTTCAGCTCTTCAAAGTTCAGGTGGGACTGCTAATTTAAAATGAAAGATCTCTAAAAAGTCCAGATGTATTTATTTTAACATCTCATCCAGAAGAATGAAAAGTTCCGTAACAAATAGAATTCTTCTTTGAAGATTAAGCTTACAACAATTTGATTTGCTTACCTTTCCAAGACCAACTTCTTTCACTTTAGACCGCCTGGTTAGGAGAAGCAGTGAACAGACCAGAAGTTTCTGCTGGAGAGGAAAGCACTCTGATCCAGAGCTGGGTGTCATCCGGTCACCATATACTTCAGAGATTACTTGGGAAATGTGCGGCAACCCAACCTTTATTAGGCCTGGATTATGAGGAGTCTTGACCAGAGATTTAGCTTTGGGGGGGGAAAAAAAATTCAAATGGTACAACCATAACATGCAACCTTATAATCTTCAAGACTCATTTTGCCCAAGGCCTTTTATATTCCTTCCCCACAGGGGTTATACCATTTCGTTTGAGGCTGAAATTAATAGTCAAACAGAGCCTAAAGTCACTTATGGGTTAGAGCAGACAAGGAATGCCCTAATCATCAGCAGTAGCTTTTAGTTCCAGCAATTTAAATTATTCTATTTAAGATCAAGGGATACGGAAGGCGAGCCTAAGAGACAAATAATATTGTATAAATGTAATGTGGAGGAAGATATTAAAAGGAGATCTGAGGGGGAAGACCCCACCCCATTTAAAAAAGAAAGTGGTTGATAGCTGAAATGTACTACCAAACAAGGTGGTGCTAGATATTCCCTAGACTGGTGGGTGGTCTCTAATATAGACCCATTATCGTGGTCATAACTTTTTATTCCTGAGTTCCACCCATAATGCCTCACTAGACAAGTTCTCCAGTCTGTCCTGACTGAGTTTCATAGAAAACCTACAGCACAATACAGGCCCTTAGGCCCACAAAGTTGTGCCAAACATGTCCCTACCTTAGAAATTACTAGGCTTACCTATAGCCATCCATTTTTTAAGCTCAATGTACCTATCCAAAAGTCCCTTAAAAGATCCCAGCATATCCACCTCCACTACCATTGCCGGCAGTCCATTCCATGCACTCACCACTCTGTAAAAAAACTTACCCCTGACATCTCCTCTGTATGTACTCCCCAGCACCTTAAACCTGTGTCCTTTTGTGGCAACTATTTCAGCCCTGGGAAAAAGCCTCTGACTATCCACACGATCAATAACTCCCATCATCTTATACACCTCTATCAGGTCACCTCTCACCCTCCGTCACTCCAAGGAGAAAAGGCCGAGTTCACTTAACCTATTCTCATAAGGCATGCTCCCCAATCCAGGCAACATTCTTGTGTAAATCACCTCTGCACCCTTTCTATGGTTTCCATGTCCTTCCTGTAGTGAGGCAACCAGAACTGAGCACAATACTCCAAGTGGGATCTGACCAGGGTCCTATATAGCTGCAACATTACCTCTCGACTCCTAAATTCAATTCTACGATTGAAGGCCAATACACTGTACACCTTCTTAACCAGAGTCAACCTGCGCAGCTGCTTTGAGCGTCCTATGAACTCGGACCCGAAGATCCCACTGATCCTCCACACTGCCAAGAGTCTTAGCATTAATACTATATTCTGCCGTCATATTTGACCTACCAAAATGAACCACTTCACACTTATCTGGATTGAACTCCATCTGCCACTTCTCAGCCCAGTTTTGCATCCCATCATGTCCTGCTGTAACCTCTGACAGCCCTCCACACTATCCACAACACCCCCAACCTTTGTGTCATCAGCAAACTTACTAAGCCATCCCTCCAACTTCCTCATCCAGGTCATTTATAAAAATCACGAAGAGCAAGGGTCCCGGAACAGATCCGAGGCACACCACTGGTCACCGACCTCCATGCAGAATATGACCCGTCAACAACCACTCTTTGCCTTCTGTGGGCAAGCCAGTTCTGAATCCACAAAGCAATGTCCTTTGGACCCCATGCCTCCTTACTTTCTCGGTAAGCATGGTATGGGGTACTTTTATCAAATGCCTTGCTGGAATCCATATACACTACATCTACTGCTCTTCCTTCATCAATGTGTTTAGTCACATCCTCAAAATTCAATTAGGCTCGTAAGGTACAACCTGCCCTTGACAAAGCCATGCTGACTATTCCTAATCATATTATACCTCTCCAAATGTTCATACAAATCCTGCCTCTCAGGATCATCTCCTTCAATTTACCAACCACTGAAGTAAGACTCACTGGTCTACAATTTCCTGGGCTATCTCCACGCCCTTTCTTAATAAAGGAACAACATCCGGAACCTCTCCCATCCCCATTGATGATGCAAAGATCATTGCTAGAGGCTCAGCAATCTAACTTAATTATTTCTGTAACTATTAACATCTGCTCTTTAATCCCTCACTCTGTTGTGTCTAAAACTGACAGCAAGTTTCCTAGAGCTTGAAGGTACTTTACAAGTTTTTTTATCCTTTTAATGTTGATACTAGCATGATACACAGCTAATACTTCCAAAAGTAACTTACATTCCACGACTGCCTGATTTCGAACTCTTGATTCCACAATCTCCACTGCTCGCCTGCAAGTTTAGCAATAGAATGCATAAATGCCATTAAAAAAAGTTCATGAGTCTACCCAAAAAGAGCAGTGATTTTAAAATTTTATTTAGATACATCACAGTAACAGGTTTTTCTAGCCCAACAAGCCTGCACCACCCAATGGCACTCATGTGACCAATTAATCTACTAACCAATACGGCTTTGAAATGTGTGAGGAAACCCATGTGGTCACTCCAACCCCAAGTCCACTCAATTATTTACACCATATGAACCGAATGCAATACTGAAAAGTGTTATATTAAGATCCACCTCCTCCTTACTTGGGTCTTGCTTTGCTCTTCACCCCTTGCAATGGGGGTTTGATGAATTAGAAATGTGAAATAATTTAATTGTCCCAGACCTGGGCAATAATTTTTTCCTCCATTTGCAGCAGTCAGAGCAGAAGGGAGAGCTTTTTAAAAAATATATATACAAGTAAGCACATGAAAACTCAGCCAATAAAAGGTAGGGTAAAGAACAGCCATTTGAAGGACCCCAGAGGTTTACAATAATAATCCCATGAATGAAAAAGTTAACATATGAGTGCCTTTTCATGGCTCTGGGTCTTCACTCACTGGAGTTTCAAAGAATCAAGGGAGATCGCATTGAAACCTATGGAATATTGGAAGGCTTGAATAGAGTGGATGTGGAGGGGCTGTTTTCTATAGAGGGGAAGTCTAGGACCAGAGGTACAGCTTCAGTATTGAAGGACATCCCTTTGGAGCAGAGATGAGGAGGAATTTCTTTAGCCAGAGGGTGGTAAATCTGAGGAATTCATCACCACAGATGGCTGTGGAGGTCAAGTCACTGGGTATACTTAAAGCAGAGTTTATACAAGTTCTTGTTAATTTTTGTTGTTAAGTACAAAGGGACAACCTATGGATTGCACCACTTTTAAAGAATGGTGCCTCAGAGGTTAAACATTGACATTATTTTTGTTTTGACAATGCAGTAACTTTTCTGGTTATCAAGTACTTACAAGACCTATAGAAATTAAATTCCAGACCTGCCAGTGAGGTTGGAATTCTAGCCTCTGACTTGTTTGCCAAGGCCTCCAGATAACCTCTATGCCACAACAGTACCCTGCTCAACTCATTCTCTTCTACTTCAACCCCCCACCAATTCAGGATCAGGAAACTGGTGGACAAGTTTGTCAGTTTCATCTGTCTATGTGTAGTTTTTTTGTAAAATTATATTTTATTTCTTTTTCTTGTTTAAAAAAAGAATCGCTAGGTAATCCATGGTAACATATGTACTTTGAGCTTCAATTTCTGTGTCCTACCTGCACACATCCAAGGCTTTTCGAGCATCACCAGATACAGATGATACCTTCCGTGCGCAGAATTGAATGGCAGCAGCATCCAAGACCCTCTCACCAGGTACCTTAATTTAGTAGAGAAACTCATCAAAATCTCAGAGAGCCCAGTGCATAGACTCAGAAGGTGGGTGTGGAACAGGGCAGGCTGATTGAGCTTAATAACTTTTGGTCACTAACATCTGACTGGTTCAGACATAGATTTTCATTCCCACAGTGTTAAGAATACAAAGTTGAGATAAACTGACATGTGATTAGTCCTATACTTGCACCACTCACTCCACACATCTGCCAGGGTGCAACTTGTTAATTCCTCTCAAGTTTGAGCATGGCTAGAACTAATTTCTTATGAATAGAGAAGACAGTATTAAGAACATTTTGGATCTCAATCAGCAGTTATGGCACATATCAACTCTGCACAAATGGTGCAACTCATCAATCCTGCACTGTGTCTCCATACCTAACAGAGAAATCTCTGAAGCTGGAGATCCAGAATGGTAGGCTGTACTCTAATCCTAATCATTGTCAACAAGACAGCTTAAAAAACTCCTTTTGCAAGTTATGGAGAGGAAAAATTAGTGTGCATAACATCCATGCTTCGATCTTAGACCTTTTGTCTTCACAGGCAGTTAGGACCGTTGTGAAGAGTAGCAGGCAACATGTAACTCAGCAGTCAATGTAGGGGAAAAGGGCAGGAGATCTCAGTCGGATATTCCCTCTTCCCACCTTCCCATTGGGCAGAAGACAAAACAGGCTGAAAGTATGTACCACCCGGCTCAAGAACAACTATCCCACCTAAATCTTGCATGGACCTCTTGTATATGATAGACTTGTGGCCTCAAAATCTATATCATTATGATCTTGCACTTTATCATTTCCTGCATTTTTTCCTCAGTAGCTTCTACACTGTTCTACATTGTTTTACCGTATTTTAGCTCAATGCACTGAGTTATGGTTTGTATGAACAGTATGCAAGATAGGCTTTTCACTGCATCTTGGTACCACTGCAGTCCACAAATCTTGAGGGGTTGTTTGTTTCAAAACATCACACCAACATCATTCAGCTTCCAAACTGTAGTCGGTTTAGGATGGGGAAATCAAAGACTTGAAGCTGCTTTACACCCAACTCTGCATTGTATGGGATTTACAAATTTGGCCACCACCCTCAAGTTTTGTACCTGATTCAGTCGGTCTTGTACAATGGCCACAATCTGGTCCCTCGTGTACGGAGCAAAATTCAGCAGCTGAGGTTTGCACATGGGACGTGCTTGCAGTCGAGGCAGGATTCGATCCGTGAGATCCAGAGCATTTGCAATTCCTGAGAAATAAATTTGCACCATCTCAATCTGTACAACCATTTGCAAGTACAAGTTCACATTGATTCTGTCACCTGTGTCACCATTGAATGGCTGATGTTGGCCAAGAGGTTGACTGAACAGTGGCTTTAACAGAAGCTGTTTTGAAAGGACATGAAAGCCACATTCTTTCTGTAGAGATGATTGGTTTCTGAATGGCAATGGTCCACATCAGAGAATTTACAAGCTCTGATCACATACATGATCACAAAAATGCTGCTCCCATACTCTGAACCTCATGTTAAAAAGGCAACTGATATATAAAGCATTGAAGACAAAAGTAAGGATTTCCTCTTTTGTACTGGGCCTAGGTGACATCACACCTTAAACAGTGTGCAATTTTCCTTTCATTATTAGATAAGATACACTTGTCATAAGAGTGCAAAGATTCCCAGGACAGTAGATCTATCTGTGTGATTGGATTGATGAGGTTCATACTCTTATAGAGTTCAGAAGAAGAGGACATCTCACTGGTGTATGAAGTCCTAACAAACTGGAAACAGAGGGTGCCTCCCAACCCAGGTCATTGTCTAGGGGGGCACACTCTCAGGACCAGGGAGCAAAATTTCTTTATTTTCTACCCTGGAAGTCTGGAGGAATTGTCACTAAATAAATTGTAAGGAAATAATTCTTCCAGACAAAAGTATGGGGAGAGAAGAATATGGTACTGCTATTGAGAATCAGCCAATTGTATTGAATGGTAGAGTAGGCTCGAGGGGCTAAATGACCTAATCCTGCTGCCATTTCTGCTTAAGTGACATTTAGTAGCTGACAAAGTGTTGTACGATTGCTATTTTCTGACATTTCCCTTGTGCCTAATATCATTCAATTCATAGCCTGAATTAAATGTTTACAAGAACAGGACATCACCATTCTTTAATATTGCTCGCACTGAATTTTACTGGCCCAGAAAGCATCAACAGCAGAACACACTACAAACTTACCGATTAGAACCAGCCTTGAGCTAGTTAAATGTGGCCACTCAAGTATTGTGTAGAGGACACTTTGACCCTTGCTATCCAGCTGGTCCATCTCATCCAACACCAAAAGGCTGCAAGAAAATTAACCATTAAAAAAAAAAGGAAACAGTAGTGGAGTTTGGTAGCCAAATCAAATATTCCTGGTATATAAATCTGTGAAAATCCACTTGGCTTAAGCAATCCAATGTTTATGCTCAAAAGCAGCCACATTCTACCACTTACTAACAGACTTGTGTACCACCTAGTTAAGATTTTGATGCTATTTTCCTTGTTCTATAAGCAAGCTACTCAGGTGGGTGGAGAAGATGTTTTCCCCCTTATTGGCCACTATTATTAATGAACAATAGCTTTGGGTTACTAACAGGTGTTCGGGGTACTTAATTACATTTTTATTAGCGGTCACCAAACTCAGTTATTTTCCCCTATTAGAAAATTTTCATTCAAGAGACATTTTAAAAAATATCCCCACAACATACAAATCTAAATTTATACATTCAAGATCACATTCATATTTACATCACTATCCGCATACCACAAATAAATGGGAAGGGGCAGTCACAAACAAGAGAAAACCTGCAGATGCTGGAAATTGAAGCAACACACACAAGATGCTGGAAGAACTTAGCAGGCCAGGCAGCATTAATGGAAAACAGTAAGCAGTTGATTTTTCAGAAGTGTTGAAATGAGCCTTATCCGTTGATGGAGGTGGTAGCAGGTGATTCTTTCAAATAAGCTTGATTATATTTTACTGTTAAAATTTATAGCACTATTCATCCACATTTTCAACTGTGCCCTCAGTATACAGATATTTGAGCTGCTAACAGTAAATAACTACACCAATATTTCAAACATTTAGTAAAAAAGCAGTGACTTGATGTTAATAAAGGCAAAGAAATTTTACTCATTTTCTACTACCTCTACTTCATACCCCAGTGAATTCCCTTTGATGTACAAAATTATGCAGCAGAATAATTTAGTACTGAGCTACATTAATCCCCAACCATTGCTCTTTCCCAGAGTTAGCCCTTAATCTTGAGACTTTGCTAAATCTGCTTTGCCTTTTCAGGCAGAGCACAAGTTACCAAGTCCAATGTTCCTCAGAGCCTTAAACCTCAGACCAACCTTACTTAGAGAACTTAATCAAAATCCCTCATTACCCACAAGTCTCTAATGAATTGCCCCACACCCTCCTTTACCACACCCAATAGAAAAAGAAAATAATTGCCCATCTCACTCAGCACAACTTACACCATCGGACCCTCGCTGGTTAACTTTTTTGCCAGTCTCTTTGGAAAATCTTTTCCTGCACACTTCAGCTTGCCTTTTCCAAACAGTTTGCCTGCGACAGTACAAAAAATGTCTTGCGAGCTCCTCAGTGACATACAGTTAATGTAAATTTGTGTAGAGGCACCAAGTTTCTCCTGTAATCAAGTAAAAAAAATTAGATTGCATAGAAATCACAGTAGATTCTATTGTCATATCTTCATCATACTTCCTTTCATAACCCAAACAGTTCTTGATAGATGAACTGTTAAACACAAGTCAGCAAGCTATTCAGTCTAGGAAGCAATCCAGAACTAGAAAGTGTATATATACTTCAATGACTTTAACTCAAACAGCAATTCTCTCTGCAGAATCAGGCAAGCACTTGTAGCATTAAAAAGGCACACAGCACAGGAACAATCCTTTCTGGCCCAATTACACCCACTTGACTAATTAACCGATTAACCCATCTATCTTTGGAATTCGGGAGGAAACTGCAGCACCCGGAGGAAACCCACGCAGGCGCAGGAAGAATCAATGCCAGGTGAAGGTATAAACTGTCCATCCAATAATCAGATAGGTTGCTGTCTACGGGTGAGGTGCCGGAGGATTGGAGAGTGGCTCATGTTGTTCCATTGTTTAAAGGAGGATCATAAAGTAATCCAGGAAATTATAGGCCGGTGAGTTTAATATCAGTAGTAGGTAAGTTATTGGAGGGAGTACTAAGAGACAATCTACAAACATTTGGATAGACAGACTTATTAGGGAGAGTCAACATGGCTTTGTGCGTGGTAGGTCATGTTTGACCAATCTGTTGGAGTTTTTCGAGGAGGTTACCAGGAAAGTGGATGAAGGGAAGGCAGTGGATGTTGTCAGTGGATTTCAGTAAGGCCTTTGACAAGGTCCCGCATGGGAGGTTAGTTAGGAAAATTCAGTCGCTAGGTATACATGGAGAGGTGGTAAATTGGATTAGACATTAGCTCAATGGAAGAAGCCAAAGAGTGGTGGTAGAGAATTGCTTCTCTGAGTGGAGGCCTGTGACTAGTGGTGTGCCACAGGGATCAGTGCTGGGTCCATTGTTATTTGTCATCTATATCAATGATCTGGATGATAATGTGGTAAATTGGATCAGCAAATTTGCTGATGATACAAAGATTGGAGGTGTATTAGACAGTGAGGAAGGTTTTCAGAGCCTGCAGAGGGACTTGGACCAGCTGGAAAAATGGGCTGAAAAATGGCAGATGGAGTTCAATACAGACAAGTGTGAGGTATTGCACGTTGGAAGGACAAACCAAGTTGGAACATACAGGGTTAACGGTAAGGCACTGAGGAGTGCAGTAGAACAGAGGGATCTGGGAATACAGATACAAAATTCCCTAAAAGTGTCGTCACAAGTAGATAGGGTCGTAAAGAGAGCTTTTGGTACATTGGCCTTATATTAATCAAAGTATTGAGTATAAGAGCTGGAATGTTATGATGAGGATGTATAAGGCATTAGTGAGGCCGAATCTGGAGTATTGTGTTCAGTTTTGGTCACCAAATTACAGGAAGGATATAAATAAGGTTGAAAGAGTGCAGAGAAGGTTTACATGGATGTTGCCAGGACTTGAGAAACTCAGTTACAGAGAAAGGTTGAATAGGTTAGGACTTTATTCCCTGGAGCGTAGAAGAATGAGGGGAGATTTGATAGAGGTATATAAAATTATGATGGGTATAGATAGAGTGAATGCAAGCAGGCTTTTTCCAGAGGCAAGGGGAGAAAAAAAAAAGAGGACATGGGTTAAGGGTGAGGGGGGGGGAAGTTTAAAGGGAACATTAGGGGGGCTTCTTCACACAGAGTGGTGGGAGTATGGAATGAGCTGCCAGATGAGGTGGTAAATACGGGTTTTTTTTTTAAAACATTTAAGAATAAATTGGACAGATACATGGATGGGAGGTGTATGGAGGGATATGGTCCGTGAGCAGGTCAGTGGGACTAGGCAGAAAATGGTTCGGCACAGCCAAGAAGGGCCAAAAGGCCTGTTTCTGTGCTGTAGTTTCTATGGTCTCCACCTGATTTTCAAAAAATAAATAAATAAATAAATAAATAAATTGTTGAACTTTCAGGGCCTTTTCTTGGTGAAATTACCTCATTACCTCTTGGTGAAATTAGCACAGAATTAGCAGAGACTGCTTTAGCAACCTCACATGTTGTAACCTGGCAAATAATCGATTAAAACCATTTGCACATGCATGAATGTTCCTCTGGACCAATGTGCACAACACAATACATACAACTCATGCACACAACGCAATATCACCTCACAATCCTTTGTGGTCTTGGATACTAATTATATAACAAGTAACCCCGCATTGTGTCAAGTGTCTAGGATAGGGCACAAAGCCAATCCCATCTCTGCAAGCCACAGCTACTGTCACAAAATTTAACCACTGCCCACCTCAGGCTCAGCGTTGTACTAAATTTTTGTGTCTTAGTCAATGTGAGAACCACACCCTTGACCTATTCGCTCAAGTTTATGCAGCCAAGGCATTAAGGAAACTCAAACCAACCACTTTCAGGGTCTAGACAGTAATACCTGCAGGTCTGCAAGAATTCGGTTCAGACAAGCTGTCTTTCCTGTACCAGGGGCTCCAGAAATATACAGACTGCCTGGCTCCTCCTCACAGACATGATTCAGCAGAAACTGGGTAATGGCTTCGGTCTCATCTTCACGTGCCAGAATACGCTCAGGAATGGCACTGTTTAAAACCTGCTTGGTCTGTTGGTAACACAGATCTGAAATCATTTTTAAAAAAGTGATTAGTTGCTGAAGTTCCATTGGTCTCTGCTGAATCACATCAATGTTGCACACTGGGCTGGTGTTAAGATGCCAACTATAATTTGCACTCCAGTACATTTCACAAAACCTATACGATCGATTGCAATACAGAGTAGACAGTTTATTGTCATATACTTGAGGTTCAATTAAATTTTTTGTTCACAAATTAAATAGTACATACAGTAATAAACACACGTCAAACAGCCAAATTGTAGAGCAACCTGATTTAATACAAAAGTGCTAAAGTGTCAGTAATGGAATAACCAAGAAAGTTTATTTAGAGATACAGCATGGGCCCTTCGAGCCGTGCTGCCAGCAGCCCGAGTTAACCCCAAGATCACAGAACAACTTACAAGAATACAAGAACATGCGATGGGAAGGGGTGCAAGAGGTGACGGTTTCAGAGGTTTTATAGGAGTGCAGAAGCTGTAGTGCCCGGGCTTTCAAACTCCTGTGTTTCTCCCAAAAGGAAGAGAGAGAAAATGGAATAGCCCAAGATGGCAGGCATCCTTTTCAATACTTCCAGCCTGCTGCACACCACTAAATCAACTGGCTCAAGCAGATATCGAACCAAAATTTGCCAACCCCACATAGATGGGGAAATTGCATGACATGCTCTAATTTATTAAGCTAACAGGTCTCACATTATACTTTCTGCCAATTCAAAGCAAGGCATGAACATTTAAAGTAGAGATTGATAGGTTCATGATTATAAGAGCAGTAAAGGCTACAGGGAAAAGGCAGGAGAATGGGGTTGAGGCTACGCTCACACTAGACCGGATAAATCCATAACCAAAGCTTTTTCTCTTCGTTTTGACCCTCCGTCCACACTGAAATGGCATTTTCCTCCCCCAAAAACTGAGCTTTTCTAAAATTGTTTAAATCTGAAAACGCTGGTTGACCGTTGTAGTGTGTATGGGGTAACTGGCTAATTTTAAAAACACTGTCATGACGTGCCGGAATAAATGGTGGTGGCAGTGTGGCATTTCATTGTTTTCTTGAACGCAACCTCCAACACCACAATAACAATAGCTGACAATAGATGTGTAACATTGTATGGAAATACAAGACAACACTGATGCAGACATGTTTTATACATTTAACAATTCGTCATGGCCCCTTCTGACAATCCCCCACCTTACTATTTACCTCAGGAATTGGGCCTCAATCACCTTGTTTAATTTCCAATCATTCCCACATTCCACTAACTACACACACTTGCTTTCCATCAGAAAATGCAGGATAAAGACCCTGTGATCGCAACAAGGAGCTGCCAGTTCGTTGGTTGACTCTTGTATGAGTAGCCTCGTTCCATGGTTCTTATGACTGTTAGTTCTAAGTCTAGCATCGCTCCTGGATTCTCTCCAAACCCAAGACTTCGGATAAAGACTCTCCTGGAAACAGATTCCACGCTCGCTACAGCAATAACGCCTCCTGCCCCTGCCCCCGTGTTCTGCACTTGGGTTTGTCCACCGTCACGCTCTTGTAACATGATTAATGTATTGCTTGTGCAAACATTCAATAGAGGCAATTGTCACTTTTCCCCCAGTAACAAGCCTTATAGCATTTAGTTGTAGCTGTCGCCCCTTTCATCAGTGAAGAGATTATGGCTGTAGGAAATGTTTCTGGACAAACGCGCACCAAGTATACCATTTCCTCTTCACTTGTTTTCTGTGTGTCCTGCACATGCCCAGTAGGAGATTTGCCCAAATATCCGTTCTAATGTGGACGGAGGTATTTTGAAAAACGCCTCATGTGGAGACTTGTTGTTTTAACGTGAAACCAGCGTTTTCAAAATTATCCTGTCTAGTGTGGACGTAAATCAGCTATGATCAAATGGCAGGACAGATTGATGGGCCAAATAACCCATCTCTTCTCCTACATCGTATGATTTGGTCTCAACTCAAACCAAGTAAACAAAACTCCAGTACCTCCCTAAAACAATACCAGCGTTATTAAAATCCATGATTTAACAATTCAGTTGAGGCACACTAAAAAAAAAGAAAAACCAATGGCAAACATAATATTGAACACACCTTTCTTTTTAAAAAGCTCCACAGAAGGACTTTTCATCATTCGCCAGGAGCATGCTACTGAACAAGGGGTCTCATCTCCTTTCTGGGGGAGACACAATGGCCTCTCCGGTGATTTCTCAGCAGATAGTTCAAGTTTTCTTGGAGAGTGTTTTAATGGACTATTACCAAACTCCAACTTTCGACCTCTAGGTGTTGAAGGAGCAACAGGTTGATTTTCCTTCTTCTGTTTTGAGGGAGAGCATTGCAGAGACTGAGGAATGTTACACAGGTTTTCACCACCTAAAGTTAAAGACACTTCATTAAAAGCAATACTCCTTGAACCTTGATGTAAAAAGGAATCTCTGATCAACAATTCCACCAAATACACAACTTGGAATCCTGCTGAAATCAAAATCATCACTTTCATCTGTTTTTACTGTGGCTTCCATCACCAGCTGTCAGAACCCATCGATCAATCACTCATTGCCTTTGTACAGATTAGTTTCTTCAATATTTACCTTCATTTAAGACTCTACTCACCAATAACTGTGGATATTATTATTTAAATCCCAATAACTGTGGATATTATTATTTAAATCCCACAAATGTTGTACTCCCAACATGATTTCAGACTTTCATACAGTTTTAAACTATTTCTTATAAGTAAACTTGCAGAATGCAGAGGCTTCCTTCTCTATCACTATATTCGAGCAGGCAAGATGCCACAGCAAATTTGCGTCGTTCTCTCTCTCCCCAACCGCAAGGTATTGGAGCAGAATTAGGCCATTTGGTCCTATGAGTCTGCTCTGCCATTCCATCATTGTTGATTTACTGTCTTCATCAACCCCATTCCCCTGCCTTCACCCCTCAACTTTTGACCCCCCCAATCAACTCTGCTTTAAAATAGCCATCGACAGCCATCCATGGCATTGAATTCCAGATTCACCACCCCCAGCCCAAGAAATTCCTCACCAACTTGTTACTCTATCAAAGCCTTTCAATAGTCCATAGGTGTCAACGAGATCCCCCTCCCCATCCTTCTAAACTCCAGCTAGTACAGGCCCAGAGCCAAACTGTCCTATATTAACCCTTTCATTCTCAAACTTCCACCCGACTCTCCCCATTGCCAGTACATCCTTATCCATGGAGCCCAAAACTCTTCACACTACTTCAAACGTGGTCTGACCAATCCTTATAAATCCTCAGCATTACATCTAGCTCTCTCCAAACCAGTCCTTTTCTTACTTGGAAATCAGACTTTAACAAAATTGTTTTTTTTTTAAAAAAGGAAGTTTCACAGTTCTCGTTATCATGGAAAATATTCCTAAATTTAGCAGACTACTAATAAAGGCCATAGGAAGGTACTTAACACAGCAATGCGTGGTGAAATATTGATAGGCTATTTTTTGGGTGAAGTTAAAGACCCAAAAGCTACTGAAAACGTTCAGTAAACAAAATAAAGCAATATCAAAACTAAAAAATAACCATTTAAAAAGCACTCAACTATTAGTAGGCAAGGACAAATCGTCTCATTTCCCCCCCCCCCCCAAAGTTCTACACACAGGACAAACATTAGACCGAAATAAAAGATTACCTAGGCGCTTGCGGGGGCTGAAAGGCAGCTCTCTGGATGGAGGTGGCTTCTTGTTAATGTCCGGAGTCGCTTTGCAACTGCGATGCCATTTCTTTCTCGGGAAATTGATGGTAGTTTGAAAGCGGGCTTTGGTGGTGGGCATGCTGGCGATAGCTACTGGGTACAATCTGCGAGACGGAACAGTCATTATCGAGAACGTGTGCCAGAGGATATTTGGCCCTTCAAAACCTGTACATACCCCCTTAACACGATCAAGCCTCAAATAATCAAAGAACAAGCTGCGCCCCAGCGGTTACTGTTCCGTTCAAGGCCTACACCGCCACAGCAATAGCCGGCTGGGTCACCAGTCACTGCTTCGTTCAGGATACGCACCGCCGCAGGAGCCAGCCCGGCCTGCACCCTCAGCTATTCACCGGCTGCTGCCCCGCACCGTCACGGCAGCCGGCCCAGCCTGCACCCTCCACCACTCACCGGCTGCTGCCCCGCACCGTCACGGCAGCCAGCCCGGTCTGCACCCTCCACCACTCACCGGCTGCTGCCCCGCACCGTCACGGCAGCCAGCCCGGTCTGCACCCTCCACCACTCACCGGCTGCTGCTCCGCACCGTCACGGCAGCCAGCCCGGTCTGCACCCTCCACCACTCACCGGCTGCTGCTCCGTTTGGGAAGGTACTCGATGCTGCTTCTGCCTAGGCTGGATGTTGGAAATGACCCGGTGCCGAGATTATGAACGCCGTCTACCCTCGATAACCGCTGAATTCACCACACGGACAGGAACACTCGCCGTCTCTCCACACTCAGGCTCCGATTGCCGCGAAAAAGTAACTTCAGTATTTGGCGCCAGCCGGCCCAACGCCGTCTTGATTGGATGTCATACGTCATCATCCCGCCTCTCTTGCTCTGATTGGTGGTTGGGACACAGTTATTGGATGTTTGGCGGGAGTCTTCTAGAGTATTTGGAAACAAGCAACTCTGCTACAGAAACACATAAAAGCGAAGACTATTGCGATAAAATAATTTGTTGTTGAAAATTATAATATTTTTACTTATATTTTATTGCTATATAAAGTTTAGCTTGCAGTCGGGGAATTCAACTGTCAGAATCATGTCTATTATCACTGTTTTATGAAGTGTTTTGTTTCACTGCAGTAGTACAGTGCAAAGACAAAATTACAATAAATTACAAAAATAAATAGCTACAAATAAAAAGTAATAACAATATTCATGAATTGTTCAGAAATATGATAGCAGAGAGGAAAAAAAAGTAATATCACTGGCATTCTGGCAGAATTTGTTTTGCGGCAGCAGTACAGTACAGTACAATAATAATTAAATAAAGCAGTACAATGATAATTAAAAATATAAATTACAATAAGAAGTATATATAAAACAAATTAAATACATTGTGCAAAAAGAAAGAGGAGAATGCTGAGATAGTGTTCATGGTGTGACAAGAATACACATAGATTAAGATGTAGCTGTCCTGTGGTGGCACCTGTGGGATCAGCAGTTGGTCTGCCACCTGTCTTCAGGAGAGAGAGAGATAAGGAAAACAATGAAGCAGCATGTGGAGATGTGTAATGAAGGGACGTGGGAGAGAGAGAGCTGTCAAGATCGGCTCCCCCTTTGAACCCTGAACTGTTTGAAGTGATGGACAGGCGATACCCCAGCAGGGGGTTAAAAAGGGACAGGTTCGCTAAGGCAGGACACACATGACACCCGAGGTAACAAGACCCTGGAAGCGGTGTGTCTCTCACAAGTCGGTGGGAAGTATCGGACCATAGACGCACAGGGTGGAAAGGCACGATCGGCGGGAACCTGGTGTGTGTCCACCCTTGCCTGGGTGCCAGGTTCACCGCAGAGAAACGATCGTATCTGTAAACGGAGGGGTCACGGTCGGTGACCTCAGATGACATCACAAAGGACTCGCCCGAAAGCTGACTGCGAAGGTCTGTGTGGAAACCTTGAATATTCATTCGTTTTGCTCTCTCTCTCCTTCCCCCCACTGTCCATCGCCACGGCAGCGATTACTGCGAACTGAACTGAACTAAATTGAACTGAACTTTGCGTCACTTTGAAACTGGTCATTTACCCCTAGACAACGATAGAGCTTGATTAATCCTGTTATCTTAATTCTATGTACATGTGTGTTTATCATTGCTGAACTGTTGCATTTTTGAGTAGAGTACTGTGTTGCTTGTTTCTTTAATAAAACTTTTCTTAGTTCTAGTAATCCAGACTCCAACTGAGTGATCCATTTCTGCTGGTTTGGCAACCCAGTTACGGGGTACGTAACAATGGGTTCATTGTCCATTTAGAAATCTCCCCTCCTACCCCTCCTCACAGTCCCCCACCCTGCTCTCATGACTATACCCCTTCCCACACGAAACCACCATGGTGGGCTTCACAACTGAACAGGTGAGAAGACAGCTGAAACGTCTCAACCCAAGCAAGGCTGCAGGACCGGATGGTGTCAGTACCAGGGTGCTCAAAGCCTGTGCCCCTCAGCTATGTGGAGTACTTCGCCATGTTTTCAACCTGAGCCTGAGGCTCCGGAGGGTTCCTGTGCTGTGGAAGACGTCCTGCCTTGTCCCTGTGCCGAAGACGCCGCGCCCCAGCGGCCTCAGTGACTACAGACCGGTGGCATTGACCTCCCACATCATGAAGACCCTGGAGAGACTTGTTCTGGAGCTGCTCCGGCCTATGGTCAGGCCACACTTAGATCCCCTCCAGTTCGCCTACCAGCCCCGACTAGGAGTTGAGGATGCCATCGTCTACCTGCTGAACCGTGTCCACGCCCACCTGGACAAGCCAGCGAGCACTGTGAGGGTCATGTTTTTTGACTTCTCCAGTGTGTTCAACACCATCCGCCCTGCTCTGCTGGGGGAGAAGCTGACAGTGATGCAGGTGGATGCTTTCCTGGTGTCATGGATTCTTGATTACCTGACTGACAGACCACAGTACGTGTGCTTGCAACACTGTGTGTCCGACAGAGTGATCAGCAGCACTGGGGCTCCACAGGGGACTGTCTTGGCTCCCTTTCTGTTCACCATTAACAACTCGGACTTCAACTACTGCACAGAGTCTTGTCATCTTCAGAAGTTTTCTGATGACTCTGCCATAGTTGGATGCATCAGCAAGGGAGATGAGGCTGAGTACAGGGCTACGGTAGGGAACTTTGTCACATGGTGTGAGCAGAATTATCTGCAGCTTAATGTGAAAAAGACTAAGGAGCTGGTGGTAGACCTGAGGAGAGCTAAGGCACCGGTGACCCCTGTTTCCATCCAGGAGGTCAGTGTGGACATGGTGGAGGATTACAAATACCTGGGGATACGAATTGACAATAAACTGGACTGGTCAAAGAACACTGAGGCTGTCTACAAGAAGGGTCAGAGCCATCTCTATTTCCTGAGGAGACTGAGGTCCTTTAACATCTGCCGGACGATGCTGAGGATGTTCTACGAGTCTGTGGTGGCCAGTGTTATCATGTTTGCTGTTGTGTGCTGGGGCAGCAGGCTGAGGGTAGCAGACACCAACAGAATCAACAAACTCATTCGTAAGGCCAGTGATGTTGTGGGGATGGAACTGGACTCTCTCACCATGGTGTCTGAAAAGAGGATGTTGTCTAAGTTGCATGCCACCTTGGTCAATGTCTCCCATCCACTACATAATGTACTGGGTGGGCACAGGAGTACATTCAGCCAGAGACTCATTCCACCGAGATGCAACACAGAGCGTCATAGGAAGTCATTCCTGCCTGTGGCCATCAAACTTTACAACTCCTCCCTTGGAGGGTCAGACACCCTGAGCCAATAGGCTGGTCCTGGACTTATTTCATAATTTACTGGCATAATTTACAAATTACTATTTAACTATTTATGGTTTTATTACTGTTTAATTATTTATGGTGCAACTGTAACAAAAAACAATTTCCCCCGGGATCAATAAAGTATGACTATGACTATGTAATGGCAGAGGGGAAGAAGCCGATCCAGAATAGTTGAGTGTGTATCTTCAGGCTCCTGTATCTCCTCCTTGATGGTAGCAATAAGAGGGCATGGCCTGGAAATGGGGTTCCTTAATGATTAATACCGCATTTTTGAGGCAACTATTTTTGAAAATGCTCTCAATGGTGGGTACCTTCTGCAGCCTGTTGAGATTTAGCTGGGATTTTTAAGTACTATTACATAAATGAACAGGAAGAACTTTCCAAATTGACTGACTTTATGCATTGCATACAAAGAGCTGTGTTTGCAGCTTCTATCCCACTACTTTCAGACTCTTAAATGGACTTCCCATATGCTAGAAGATGTAGTGTTGATCTCTAAACCTAACACAACATAGACCTTGCACTCCAATTGTCTTCTACACTGCACTTTCTCTGTAACTGCAACACTATTCTGTATTCTGTTTTCTGTACCACCATATAATTGTGTATGGCATGATCTGTCTGGATGGTATGGAAAACAAAAGCTTTTTACTGTATCTTGGTACATGTGACAATAATAGATCATAAGTTATAGGAGTAGAATTAAGCCATTCGGCCCATCACACCTGCTCCGCCATTTGATCATGGCTGATTTATTAGATCTCTCAGACCCCATTCTCCTATCTTCTCCCTAAAACCTTTGATGCCCTGACTAATCAAGAACCTATCAACCTCTACTTTAAATATACCTAATGACTTAGCCTCCACAGCCACCTGTGATAATGAATTCCAGATTCGCCACCATCAGGCTGTAGAAATTCCTCCTCATCTCCGTTCTAAATGAATGTCCCTCTATTTTGAAGCTGTGCTGTCTGGTCCTAGACTCATCCACTATAGGAAATACCCTGTTCACGTCCACGCTATCTAAGACTTTCACTATTCAATAGGTTTCAATGAAATCCCACCTCATTCTTCCAAACTCAAAGTTCAAAGTAAATTTATTACTGAAGTACACATATGTCACATACGTAACCCTGAGATTCATTTTCTTACGGGTTTACTCAATAAATCTAATAACTGTAATAGAATCAGTGAAGAACCATTTCAACAGGGCAGACAACCAGTGTGCAAAAGATAATAAACTGTGCAAATACAAAAAGAAAGGAAAAAGACAATCAATCAATCTATCAATCAATAAACAAACAAACAAACAAACAAATAAATAAATTATCAAGCAAGCAAGCAAGCAAGTAAGTAAGAAATAAATATCAAGAATATGAGAGGAAGAGTCCTTGAAAGTGAGTCCATAGGTTGTGGGAACAGTTCAGCAATGGGCAAGTGAAGCTGAGTGAAGTTATCCCCTCTGGTTCAAGAGCCTGATAGTTGAAGGGTAATAACTGTTCCTGAACCTGATGGTGTGGGTCCTGAGGCTCCTGTACCTTCTTCCTGATGGCAGCAGTGAGAAGAGAGCATGACCTGGGTGGTGGGGTTCCTTTGTGATGGATACTGCTTTCCTGCGACAATGCTCCGTGCAGATATGCTCAAAGGTGGGGAGGGCTTTACCCGTGATGGACTACATAAGAACATATGAAATAGGAGCAGGAGTAGGCCATCCGGCCCATCGAGCCTGCCCCGCCATTCAATAAGATCATGGCTGATCTGTCCATAAACTCAGCTCCATCTGCCTGCCTTTCCCCCATACCCCTTAATTCCCCTACTTTGTAAAAATCCATCTAACCATATCTTAACTATATTTAGTGAGGAAGCCTCAACTGCTTCCCTGGGCAGAGATTTACACAGATTCACCACTCTCCGGGAAAAACAGTTTCTCCTCATCTCCATCCTAAATCTTCTCCCCTGAACCTTGAGGCAATGTCCCCTAGTTCTAGTCTCACTTACCAATGGAAACAACTTTCCTATTTCTATCCCTTTCAAATTTTTGTATGTTTCTATAAGATCCCCTCTCATTCTTCTGAACTCCAGAGAGTATAGTCCCAGGCGACTCAATCTCTCCTCATAGGTTAACCCCTTCATCCCTGGAATCAACCTGGTGAACCTCCTCTGCACTGCCTCCAAAGCCAGTATATCCTTCCTCAAGTATGGAGACCAGAACTGCACACAGTGCTCCAGGTGCAGCCTCACCAGTACTCTGTATATTTGCAGCATGACCTCCCTGCTCTTGAATTCAATCCCTCTAGTAATGAAGGCCAACATTCCGTTTGCCTTCTTAATAACCTGTTGTACCTGCAAGCCAACCTTTTGCGATTCATGAACAAGCACTCCCAAGTCCCTCTGCACAACAGCAGGCTGCAATCTTTCACCATTTAAATAATAATCTGCTGTTCTATTATTCCTTCCAAAGTAGATGATCTCGCATTTACCAACACTGTACTCCATCTGCTAGACCTTGGCCCACTCACTTAACCTATCTATATCCCTCTGCAGACTCTCCACATCCTCTGTACAATTTGCTTTCCACTCAGTTTACTGTCATCAGCAAATTTTGCTACGCTACACTCAGTCCCCTCTTCCAAATCATCAATGTAAGTGGTAAACAGCTGCGGGCCCAGCACCAACCCCTGTGGCACCCCACTCACCACTGACTGCCAACCGGAGAAACACCCATTTATACCAACTCTCTGCCTTTTATTGGTTAACCAATCCACTATCCATGCCAATACACTTCCTCCGACTCCATGCATCCATATCTTATTTATAAGTCTCTTGTGCGGCACCTTATCGAACGCCTTCTGGAAATCCAAGTATACGACATCCACCTGTTCCCCCCTATCCACTGCACTCATTATGTCCTCAAAGAACTCCAGTAAGTTTATTAAACAGGACCTGCCCTTTCTGAATCCATGCTGCGTCTGTCTAATGGAACCACTCCTTTCTAAATGTTTTGCTATTTCTTCTTTAATGACAACTTCAAGCATTTTCCCGACTACAGATGTTAAGCTAACTAGCCTATAGTTGCTTGTCTTTTGCCTACATCCTTTTTTAAAAAGTGGCATGACATATGAGGTGATATCCACTACTTTTTAATTCCACATCCCATTCCCATTCTGATTGTCTATCCACGGCCTCCTTTACTGTAAAGGTGAAGCCACACTCAGGTTGGAGGAACAACACCTTATATTCCATCTGGGTAGCCTCCAACCTGATGGCATGAACATTGACTTCTCTAACTTTTGCTAATGCCCCATCTCCCCCTTGTACCCCATCCGTTATTTATATACACACATTCTCTCTCTCTCTCTCTCTCTCTCTCTCTCTCTCTCTCTCTCCTTTGTCCCTCTGACTATGCCCCTTGCCCATCCTCTGGGCTTTCCCCCCCCGTTTTCCTTCTCCCTGGGCCTCCTGTCCCATGATCCTCTCATACTCCTTTTGCCAATCACTTGTCCAGCTCTTGGCTCCATCCCTCCCCATCCTGTCTTCTCCTATCATTTTGGATCTCCCCCTCCCCCTCCCACTTTTAAATCTCTTACTAGCTCTTTCTTCAGTTAGTCCTGACGAAGGGTCTCGGCCTGAAACGTCGACTGTACCTCTTCCTAGAGATGCTGCCTGGCCTGCTGCATTCACCAGCAACTCTGATGTGCGTTGCTTGAATTTCCAGCATCTGCAGAATTCCTCGTGTCCACTATTTTTTGTTGGATTTTCTATTCAAGGTCATTGGTGTTTCCATAGCAATCTGTGATGCAGCCAGTCAATATACTCTCCACTACAAATCTATAGAAGTTTGTCAAAGTTTTAGACGACATGCTGAATCTTCACAAACTTCAAAGGAAGCACAGGTGCTGTCATGTTATCTTTGTAATTGCACCGATAACACCGAGGAATTTAAAGTTGCTGACCCTCTCCACCTTTGATTCCCTGATGAGGACTGGCTCATGGACCTCTGGTTTCCTCCTCCTGAAGTCAATATTCAGCTCCTTGGTCTTGCTGACATTGAGTGAGAGGTTGTTGTGGCACCACTCAGCCAGATTTTTCATTCTCCCTACTATATGCCGATTTGTCCTATGACAATGAGGTTGTCAGCAAGTTTAAATATGGCATTGGAGCTGTGCTTAGCTACACAGTCATAAGTGTAAAGTGAGTAGAGCAGGGGCCTAAGCACACACACAGTCTTTTGGTGCACCTGGGCTGATGGAAATAGTGGAGGAGATGTTGTTACCAAATCTGAACTGACTGGGGTCTGCAAGTGAGGAAATCAAGGATACAATTACATAAGGATGTATTGAGGCCAAGGTCCTGAAGCTTATTGATTAGCTTTGAGGGGATGATAGTATTGAATTTTGAGCTGTAGTTGATAAAGAGCATCCTGATATATGCACCTTTGCTGTCCAGATGCTTCAGGGTTGAGTGAAGAGCCTATAAAATGGCATCTGCTTCGGACCTGTTGTGCCTGTAAGCAAATTGGAGTGGATCGAAGTCGCTACTCAGTCAGGAGTTGATATGTTTCATCACCAACCACTCAAAACACTTAATCACTCTGGATGCAAGTGCTACTGGACGATATTCATTGAGACAGGTTACCACATTTTTCTTAGGCACTAGTATAATTGAAGCCTGTTTAAAGCAATTGGGAACTTCAAACTACTGAAGCGAGAGGTTAAAAGAGCCAATTGATTAGCACAGGTCATCAGTACTTGGCCAAGTACGTCATCCAGGCAAGATGCTTTCTGTGGGTTCACCCTCCTGAAGGATGCTCTCACATTGGCCTCAGAGACTGAAATCACAGGATCATTGGGGGCTTTGGGAATTCATGATGTTCCTCCATGTTTTGATGGTCAAAGCAAGCATAGTTGGCATTGAGCTCATCTGGAAGCCAAGTCCTGATGTCACCTGTGTCGCTTGGTTTCACTTTGTAGGTGGTGATAGCATTCAGGCCCTGCCACAGCTGTCAAGCATCCTTCATTGCTCCAAGTTTAGTCCAGAATTGTATCTGTATCTCTTGGGACTTTCTTGGTCTCCAGACTTGAATGCCTTTGATCTGACTCTCAGCAGATTGCATATCTGCAGTGAAAACAGGCCCAGGCCCAGGCCCATCAAACACTCCTCATACTGTATGTTAGTCCTTTCATTTCCAGAATCATTGTTGCGAACTTGCTTTGGACCCTTTTCAATGGCAGAACATCTGTTTACAATACTCCAAGTGCTGTCTGACCAAGGCCTTATAAAGCCTCAGCATCACATCCTTGCTCTTATATTCTAGTCCTTTCAAAATGAGTGCTAACAGTGCATTTGCCTTCCTTACCACCAACTGAACCTATAAATTAATCTTTAGGGAATCCTGCACGAGGACTTGGGAGTCCTCTGACTTTTTGAATTTTCTCCCTGTTTAAGAAATAGTCTTCCCCTCTATTCCTTCTACCAAAGTGCATGACCATACACTACCTGACATGATATTCCATCTGCCACTTCTTTGCCCATTCAGCTGCCTCTTTCCGAACCCTGGTGTGTAGTCCATCTGGTCCAGATGACTTATCTACCGTCAGACCTTTCAGCTTCCCAAGCACCTTCTCCTCAGTAATAGCAACTACTCCTGCCCCCGACACTGTTGAAATTTTGGTACACTGCTAGTGTCTTCCACAGTGAAGACTGGTGCAAAATACTTATTAAGTTTGTCTGCCATTTCTTTGTCCCCCATTATTATGTCTCCAGCATTTCTGTCCAGCAGTCCAATATCCATTCTTGCCTCTCTTTCATTCTTTATATATCTATGAAAAAAATTGCATCCTCTTTTATATTATGGGCTAACTTTCCTTTATATTTCATAATTTCTCTCCTTATGTCTTTTTAGTTGCCTTCTGTTAGTTTTTAAAAGCTTCCCAATCCTCTAACTTCCCACTGTTTTTCCTCTATTATATGCCATCTCTTTTGCTTTTATGATGTCTTTGACTTCCATTGTTAGCCACGTTGCCTCATCCTTCCTTTAGAATACTTCTTCTTCATTGGTTTGTATCTATTCCGCACCTTCCAAATTGCTCCCAGAAACTCCAGCCACTGCTGTTCTGCCATCATCCCTGCTAGTGTCCCCTTTCAATCCACTTTGGTCATTCCTTCTCTCATGCCTCTGTAATTCCCTTTACTCCAATGTAATACTAATACATCTGGCTTTATCTTCTCCCTCTCAAACTGCAGAGTGAATTCTATTATATTTTACAAAATGCTGGTGGAATGCAGCAGGCTAGACAGCGTACATAGGAAGAAGCACGGTCGATGTTTCAGGCTGAGACCCTTCGTCAGGACTAACTGACAGAAGAGATAGTAAGAGATTTGAAATGGAAGGGGGAGGGGGAGATCCAAAATGATAGGAGAAGACAGGAGGGGGAGGGATGGAGCCAAGAGCTGGACAAACGATTGGCAAAAGTGATACAAGGCTGGAGGAGGGAGAGGATCATGGGACAGGAGGCCTAGGGAGAAAGAAAGGGGGAGGGGAGCGCCAGAGGAAGATGGAGAGCAGGCAAGGAGTTATTGTGAGAAGGACAGAGAGAGAGAAAAGAGAGAGAGAGAGAAAAGGGGGAATAAATAAACAAACAATCAAACAAACAAATAAATAAATAACAGATGGGGTAAGAAGGGGAGGAGGGGCATTAACGGAAGTTAGAGAAGTCAATGTTCATGCCATCAGGTTGGAGGCTACCCAGACGGAATATAAGGTGTTGTTCCTCCAACCTGAGTGTGGCTTCATCTTGACAGTAGAGGAGACTGTGGATAGACATATCAGAATGGGAATGGGACGTGGAATTAAAATGTGCAGCCACTGGGAGATCCTGCTTTCTCTGGCGGACAGAGTGTAGGTGTTCAGCGAAACGATCTCCCAGTCTGCGTTGGGTCTCACCAATATATAGAAGGCCACACCGGGAGCACCGGACGCAGTATATCACAACAGCCGACTCACAGGTGCACCCCTCCCCCTTTCTTTCTCCCTAGGCCTCCCGTCCCATGATCCTCTCCCTTCTCCAGCCTTGTATCCCTTTTGTCAATCAACTTTCCAGCTCTTAGCTCCATCCCTCCCCCTCCTGTCTTCCCCTCATCTCGGATCTCCCCCTCCCACTCCCACTTTCAAATCTCTTACTATCTCTTCTTTCAGTTAGTCCTGTCGAAGGGTCTTGGCCCGAAACGTCGACTGTGCTTCTTCCTATAGATGCTGCCTGGCCAGCTGCGTTCCACCAGCATTTTGTGTGTGTTGCTTGAATTTCCAGCATCTGCAGATTTCCTCGTGTTTCTATTATATTATGATTGAATTGAATTGAGTTGACTTCATTACTTACATCCTTCATATACATGAGGAGTAAAAATCTTTACATTACATCTCTGTCTAAATGTGCAATCTGCAATTTATATTAATTTGTAATAAATAGTATGCACAACAGGACAGTCAATATCACAAAGAAATACAATTGTATCAGCCCTGGAGCCTGTTGGTCCTGGGTTTTATGCTGCGGTACCGTTTCCTGGATGGTAGTGGCTGGAACAGTTTGTGGTTGGGGTGACTTGGGTCCCCAATGATCCTACGGGCCCTTTTTACACACCTGCCTTTGTAAATGTCCTGAATAGTGGGAAGTTCCCATCTACAGATGCACTGGGCTGTCCGCACCACTCTCTGCAGAGTCCTGTGATTAAGGGAGGTACAGTTCCCATACCAGGCAGTGATGCAGCCAGTCAGGATGCTCTCAATTGTGCCCCTGTAGAAAGTTCTTAGGATTTGGATCACTGCCTCCTAAGGGTTTGTGGCCAGAAGAGACTACATTCTACAAATTAGTGAATTCGAATGAATTAAGGACAGTGGAAGTAGACAAAAAGAACTACAGTCTACAAATTAGTGGTTTCGGATTAATCAAGGTCAGGGGAAGCAAACAAACCAATTGTCTTTGTTTCCTCCCCCATTTTGTGAACTCTGAACTGATTCTCGCTCTGGGATGATCTAATCAGAGCAATTGAATGTGGACACAAGGAGCTTCAACAAATGACCTGCTAAACCTGAGACCATTCTCAGATGAGTAGCTATTCATTATGTAAAGTGGCAGATTTACCGGAGAAGTGATCTGTAATCTCATTAGTCTCAGTGTCTAGGTTACCTAGATTTGACTAGTTTGAACCAATCAGAGATGACAGGAATGAGGCTGGGGTGGGGGTGAAACCATAGAACAACCTTGGTTGTAGCCCTGGACTAGAGCCAGCAAGAAAGTGACCCGGATAGGTCAGGTGACCTTGAGCCAATGGGATGGAAATCCATCAGTTCAACGGACGAGGAACACTCTAAGAGTCAGGAGCTCCAAATGCATAGCTGTGATGACTCTTCAGCAACCAGAGAATAACCATCACAGATTAGGAGGACCCCACGGACACGTGGAGATCGGGACCATGGGGAACGCCTGGCCAACGTAGACTCCTTTCCTGGGCAATGCCTTTTCTCTTCATTGACTGTTTGTGGAGGGTCAGGGAATTCTAATGGGGGTGCATACAGGTAGCTAGTTTGTGAACCCACATGCATTTTAGTTGAGGCAATAAAGGTTACTTGTCAGTAAATATAGATTCTCTGTGTGCCTCCCTGATAATTATTACAAGGGGTGATCCTTATAACAGGTTCCTTTACCTTCAGGTCCCTAATTAAATCCAGTTCATGATGCAACATCCAGTCCAGAATTGCCTTTTCCCTGGTGGGCTCAACCACAAGCTGTTCTCAAAAGCCATTTTATCTGCATTCTACAAATCCTCTCTCTTGGGATCCAGCACCAACCTGATTTTCCCAATTTACCTGCATGTTGAAAATCCCCAAGTCTACCATAACATTGCCCCTTTTACATGCTCTTTCTATCTCCCATTGTGATTTGTAGCTCACATCCTGGCTACTGTTAGGAAGCCTGTATATAACACCCTTCGGGGTTTTTTTACTCTTGTAGTTTCTTAACTCTGGCCTCAAGGATTCTACATCTTCTGATCCTATGTCACCTCTTTCTAATAATTTGATTTCATTTTTAACCAGCACAGCCACGCCACCCCTCTGCCTACCTGACTATCCTTTTGATACAATGTGTATCCTTGAATGTTAAGCTCCCAACTATCATTTTCTTTCAGCTATGACTCACTGATGCTCATAATGTTATACCTGCCAATCTTTAACTGTGCACAAAATCATCTACCTTATTCTATATACTGTGTGCATTCAAATATAATAGCATCAGTCATGTATTCATCACCCTTTTTTGATTTTGGCCACCTGTTGCACTTCAACTCATCCCACTGACTGCAATTTTGCCCTATTATCTGTCTATCCGTCCTCACAGTCTTACTACACACTGCATCTACTGGTATACCAACTGGCTCATCTTCAGCTCTATCACTCTGGCTTCCATTCCCCTGCTAAATTAGACCCTCTCTAACAGCTCGAGAAAACCTGTTTACAAGGATATTGGTGCCCCGGAGTTCAGGTGTAACCCTTCTCTTTTGTACCTGTTATACCTTCCCCAGAAGAGATCACAATGATCCAGAAATCTGAACTCGTGCCCCTTTGCACCAATTCTTCAACCACACATTCATCTGCCAAATGCTCCTACTCTTGTCCTCACTGGCATGTGGCACCAGCAGCAATCCAGAGATTACTACCCTAGAGGTCCTGCTTTGCAGCTTCCTACTTAAATCCCTATATTCTCTCTTCAGGACCTCACTTTTCCTATCTTTGTCATCGGTACCAATATATACCACAACTTCCCGCTGTGCACACCCCACCCCCCTTTAGAATGTTGTGGACCTGATCCGAGACATCCCTGACCTTGGCACCTGGGAGGCAGCATACCAACCAGTTGTCTTTATCACCTTCACAGAATCCATGCCTACTTGGAATCGCTTATCACTATTGCACCCCTCCTCCTCTCTTCTGAGCCACAGCGCCAGACTCAGTGCCAGAGACCCGATTGCTGTGGCTCCCCCCAATAGGTCATTCCCATCCCCCCCAACAATATCCAAAGTGATATACATATTATTGAGAGTACCGAGCACAGGGGTACTCTGCACTGGCTGCCTGTTCCCTTTCTTTTTCCTGACAATTACCCAGCTACCTGGCTCCTGCAATTTAGGCGTGACTACCTCCATGTAGCTCCTATCTATCACCTCCTCATTGTCCATATGAGCTGAAGGTCATCAAGCTGCAGCTCGATGTACTTCATGCATATGTACAGTAGTTATCAGGGATATTAAAGGTCTCTTAGAGTTCCCACATCTCACACGAAGAACTCTAGCCCTGGATCCATTCTCAATGCATTGGCTGTGCACTACTAAGCAAAGAAAGAGAGAAAAAAATCGTACTCGAAACTTACTTATTGCCTCGGCCTGTTCTTGCCAAAGCCTGTTGACCCCTGTAACGAACCAATACCAAGATCTTGATTTGTTATTCTGCAACTGTTGAATTTAAAGCCCCATTAATTGTGTGTAATTGATGAAAACATATATTCTTTAGCCTAGGTTCTGTCAAATCCATGAAATACCCCAGTAGTCTGTGAATTTGCACAGCACAATTTTTTTGTCCAAACATCCAGCTCTATCATTCTGGCAGTTCAGGTGATATTACTCTTCTCCCTCCATGGATGCTCCCTGACCTGCTGAGAACATCCAGCAACTTTGGTTTGCTCACCATTTGCCACAGACCCAGCCTAGCAGCTATGACCAGTTCAGCCACTCTTGTGCTGACATCACCAAGGGTAATTAAGTCCCCCACCCAATAAGTGGAAGGAGAAGTCAAGGGAACAGACATCGAGGAGTCAGTAGTGAAGCAGGTGAACAGTTTCAGGTTCCTGGGCGTCAACATCTCTGAAGATCTGTCCTGGACCCAGCATATTGATGCAATTACAAAGAAGGCATGGCAGCAGCTATATTTCATTCAGAGTTTCAGATTTGGTACGTCACCAAAGACTTGAGCAGATTTCTACTGTGGAGAGCATTCTTACTGGTTGCACTGCCGACTGTTATGGAAGGGTCACTGCACAGGATTGGGAAAAGTTGCAGAGAGTTGCAAGCTCAGCCAGCTCCATCCATTGTTAAGGACCTCCATCACCCAGGACATTTTCCTCTTCTCATTGCTACCATTGGGGTGGAGGTACAGGAGCCTGAAGACACACACTCAATGTTTCAGGAACAGCTTCTTCCCCTCCCCCATTAGATTTCTGAATGGACAATGAATCCGTGTACACCATCTCACCATTTTTTTGCTCTCTTTTTGCAGTATTTATCTAATTTATATGATATATATAATTCTTATTGTAATTTATTACTTTTTAAAATTAAGTATTGTACTCTACAGTCAATGTCTAGGGCTCCCTCCTTTTTGTATACTACAGCAATCCACACAAAATTTTGGAAGAACTCAACAAGTCAGGCAGCATCTATGGAAAGGAATAAACAGTTGGTATTTTGGGCCGAGACCCTTCTTCCCATGCTGCCTGACCTGCTGAGTTCCTCCAGCATTTTGTGTGTGTTGCTCTGGATTTCCAGTACCTGCAGAATCTCTTGTGCTTATGCATATCACTGTGCTGTAACTTCTGGTGTGTCTGGATGTACCCAGAGATTGTGAAGAGAAAACTTGGCTCATTTACTGGAAGCTAAACATGTGGAGTATGAATATACCAAGTTATGGAATAGCTCTCCTGAAACAGACACCAGACCCCAGACATTGGTGAGGAGGCATTGTGAGGTTGTTTAGTTGGGAGTGACTTTGTTGTAGCTGATCTTAATATTAGGTTGTAGCCTTTTCTCTGTTTCATTGTAGTGGTCATGGTGTAACTGAGTGGTTGCTCGGGCAACTAAAACCAACTATGTTGGTCATATGCTTGAGATGCCAGACTTCTTTCCTAGAGAATATTAATAAATCAGTTGAGAATCTAATGACAATATATAATTTTATTATTATTATTTTTCTCAGCCTAGTCCCACTGACCTGCACCTGGATCATATCCCTCCATACACACCTCATCCATGTACCCGTCCAAGTTTTTCTTAAATGTTAAAAGTGAGCCCGCATTCACCACTTCATCTGGCAGCTCATTCCACACTCCCACCACTCTCTGTGTGAAGAAGCCCCCCACTAATGTTCCCTTTAAACTTTTCCCCCTTCACCCTTAACCCATGTCCTCTGTTTTTTTTTCTGCCCTTGCCTCAGTGGAAAAAACCTGCTGCATTCACTCTATCTATACCCATCATAATTTTATATACCTCTATGAAATCTCCCCTCATTCTTCTACGCTCCAGGGAATACAGTCCTAACCTATTCAACCTTTCTCTGTAACTGAGTTTCTCAAGTCCTGGCAACATTCTTGTAAACCTGCTCTGCATTCTTTCAACCTTATTAATATCCTTCCTGTAATTTGATGACCAAAACTGCACACAATACTCCAAATTCGGCCTCACCAATGCCTTATACAACCTCATCATAACATTTCAACTCTTATACTCAGTACTTTGATTTATAAAGGCCAATGTACCAAAAGCTCTCTTTACAACCCTATCTACCTGTGACGCCACTTTTAGGGAATTTTGTATCTGTATTCCCAGATCCCTCTGTTCTACTGCACTCCTCAGTGCCCTACCATTTACCTTGTATGTTCTACCTTGGTTTGTCCTTCCAAAGTGAAATACCTCACACTTGTCTGTATTAAGCTCCATCTGCCATTTTTCAGCCCATTTTTCCAGCTGATCCAAATCCCTCTGCAAGCTTTGAAAACCTTCCTCACTGTCCACTACACCTCCAATCTTTGTATCATCAGCAAATTTGCTGATCCAATTTACCACATTATCATCCAGATCATTGATATAGATGACAAATAACAATGGACCCAGCACTGATCCCTGTGGCACACCACTAGTCACAGGCCTCCACTCAGAGAAGCAATTCTGTACTACCACTCTTTGGCTTCTTCCATTGAGTCAATGTCTAATCCAATTTACTACCTCTCCATGTATACCTAGTGACTGAATTTTCCTAACTAACCTCTCATATGGGACCTTGTCAAAGGCCATACTGAAGTCCATGTAGACAATATCCACTGCCTTCCCTTCATCCACTTTCCTGGTAACCTCCTCGAAAAACTCCAATAGATTGGTCATACATGACCTACCACGCACAAAGCCATGTTGACTCTCCCTAATAAGTCCCTGTCTATCCAAATACTTGTAGATCCTATCTCTTAGTACTCCTTACAATAAATTTACCTACTACCAACGTCAAACTTACTGGCCCATAATTTCCCGGATTACTTTTAGAGCTTTTTTAAACAACAGAACGACATGAGCTATCCTCCAATCCTCCAGCACCTCACCTGTAGATACCGACATTTTAAATATATCTGCCAGGGTCCCTGCAATTTCAACACTAGTTTCCTTCAAGGTCCGAGGGAACACCCTGTCAGGTCCTGGGGATTTATCTACTCTGATTTGCCTCAAGATAGCAAGCACTTGGTCTTCAATCTGTACAGTTTCCATGACCTCACTACTTGTTTGCCTTATTTCCATAGACTCCATGCCAGTTTCCTTAGTAAATACAGACGCAAAAAAACCCCATTTAAGATCTCCCCCATTTCTTTTGGTTCCATACATAGCCGACCCAGAGATCTTCAAGATAATACCAGTTGTAGATATTTCTAGTGGGACAATGTATACCCTGTTCGTGTTCCAAAGTCTTTCAATTTCCTCTTTTAATTCAGTGTATTCCTGGAGTTTTTCACTTACTGATTTCTGCAAATTATGTATGTTTGGAATGGCTATATCTATTAAGTGAGCTGTTTTTGCTTGTTTATCCTGTAATATTATATCCGAATGGTTATTATGGATTGTCCTATCTGTAATATTGGATTGGACATGATTTGTGGGATTCTGACCCTGAAACCGAATCAGGCTTGTATTTCTTTTATGAGTTTGTACTTTAAAGCAAGGTTTTGGTGAATGATGTTTGCCACTTGACTGTGCCTGTGTAAGTAATCAGACTGAGTTAAACTGCTACAGGATCCTGTAATGTGTGGGATTGTTTCTGTTTTTTCTTGGAATTTTCTACATTTTTCCTCTTGAATTTCTTGGTCTTTTATTATGCATTTTTGATTTTTTTTTGTGTTAAGCACCTGGTCCTGTATTGCCACAAGGAACCCTTCTGTTTTTGGGAAGAGGTCTCCAAATCTGAGCCAGGCATTTAATGTTTCCTTATTGACATCGAGTCTGCTCACATCATGGGAATATATGCCATGGAGGGTCACGTTCTTCCACTCGTAAACTTTTTCTTCTATAGTGTTTTTATTTTTCTGGGTTGTGCTTTCATTTACATTTAGTGGTGTCTACTTCTTACCAGAATTGCATATGCTCACATGGAGTAATGAATCCTGTTTTTATTGATGAAAATATATCCTTAGAAGTTTTATCTGATTGTTTATTATATATAATTATCTAGAATATCAACAAGCAAGGAAAATAGATCACAGTGTGATAAAGGTATAAATCTACACAATAAAATAATCTCTGCACCAGGGTAACTCATGCAGCCAAAGCACTCACATCACAGAAACAAGATTTACAGCAAAAAAAAAAGAGCAGATGGCAGTTGTCTATGGATGCAAGAAGTTCTACATCCATCTCAGCAGAAGTAGCAAGGGATTGTTGGCTTACAGCAAATCTACAAGACAAAAACCTGTATAAAGTGGTGGCAAGACAGCAAAGATTACTCTTGAGGTTTCAGAGTTAGGAGAAGATAAAAGAGTCAGGATCGTGGAGTCAAGTGGAATGAAAACAGGCCTATTGATCCAACTTGTTTGTGCTGACCATGGTGCCCACCAGTCTAGACCCTAATGCTCCTGTTTGGCCCATATTAAGCATTCTTGTTCCTTTAGATAATTAATTACAGGTTATATGTATAAATACATGAATCGCATAAGTCATCACACTACCATGTGATGCATGTGCGCCTCGCTTAAAGTAAACTTGAAGTTTGACCCAGATTTTGGACTCCAGTGTCTTCCTTGGAATTCATTTAATGTTTTGAAGTTACAAAACATAATAGGTCAGTCAGAATTATATGATGCACTGTTGTCATTCAGGGACCTAAGATTGAGGCAGAGGTCTTGGAAAAGAATATGAGTCACTGGAAAGATCCAATCAAAAGGTTGTGAGCAATCACTGTTCTCGTGACACACATTAAAAATAATATGTAAATGGTTAAGTAGCTAAACCTGAAAAATAATCATATTGTAGAAGGGGGAATTTTATGCTTGCAGGTATAAAGAATGGCTTTTGGAAGACGGGGGCACAGTACTGTAGCGGTTAGCGTAACTCTATTACAGTGTCAGCTGTAAGTTTGGGGTTCAATTCCTACAGCAGTCTGTAAGGAGTTTGTATGTTCTCCCTGTGACCATGTGGGTTTCCTCCTACATTCCAAAGAATGTTTAGGGTTAATAAGTTGTGGGTATGCTATGTTGGCTCTGGAAGCATGGTGGCACTTTCAGGCTGCCCAGCAAATTTTCGCTGACTTGACCTGATGCAAAACGGTGCATTTCACTGTATATACATGTGACAAAGAAAAGCTAATCATTTATCTTCTTCCAAGAAGGCTGGGCAGGATCTGAATTAATTTGTATCTTGTGGAAGTGAGGTGTACTGTGGAATGGGGATGTGGGGCTAAAGAAAACCACATGAGGAATAGTTTAATTTTAGCAATTATCCCAATACTTTTATTTCAGAATACAGAGATACAGCGCCGTCTAGCAACCCACCAATTTAACCCTAGCCCAATCACAGGACAATTTACAATGGCCAACTAACCTACTAACCCGCACGTTTTTGGACTGTGGGAGGAAACCGGAGCACCTGGAAGAAACCCACGTGTAAACAGGAAGAAAATACAAACTTTCTTACAGAAGACAATGGAATTGAACTCCAAACTCCCTGAGATAACTGCTGCGCATTCCAAATTAACCTATTTATGTGTAGTAAATGAGTATGTTTCATCATCAGAAGTGGTCCAGAAATACAGTAGTTCTCACTTTTGTTTAGTTCCTAAATAAAGGCACAAGCATGAAGTTAATTAGCTTTAACATGTTTCTGAGATTGAGCTGAATTTCAGGTGATCATCCAAGTGGTTAATATATACACATTTCCAGGGAATTATAAATGTATCTAAAGGCAGCATCCTTTTAAATTACCTATTGATCCCATTTGTTTGTTGGATGTTGCATTATCCATTGTAGCATTAGTTGACAATATCAGCTCCAGCAGATACTTCTACAACATGTTGGCCGATGTAGCTCATCTTTCAACTAATTCTACAGAGCACTGGAGCTCAGGGAATGAACCTTTCCAGATACTGGGAGGATAGCTCAAATCAGATGTTTTGTAGAAATCCTTCTAGTGGTAGAAAATTTCATTTCTTTCTTTCATGTAAGTAACACTCACAGAGTTCAGTTTAGAAGCAGTAGTACTCTACTGAATGCCAACAATATCTGAATGTTCCAACTCAGCTTTTGCTGATCTTCTGATATCTAAGTGTCTTGATTTGCTGACTGTCCCCAGCACTTTCTCAGACCATGTTCGTAATGAGTACTTCGGGTCTGTGTGGGGCGCCAGAGAGCTTTGGGCTCCGACGCATTTTGAGCATCTGAATCGGTTAATTGTTACTTAACGAGAATCATTAATTGTTTAGAGTTCCTTGTGTTTTTCTTGAGCTACTTGTTCTTTGTTATGTGGTCTCCTGGTGCCTTCTGTTTAAACTTGTTATGCTTATTTTCATAGGCTTATATTATTTAAGTGGATGCCCAATTCGCGCTGATCGCTGGGTCCTAGTTTTGAGAATGTTACTTCTTGCAGTGTCACTTGGCCGAGCTACTGCTGTTCTTTTGGAATAATTATGAATAAACTCTCGTTGCCATCCCTATATCAGAGTCTGTATTTCCTCCGTGACAGTGTTGGTTGTTGACATGACCAATGTATTTCACTGTATGTTTCAATGTTTCGATGTACATGTGACAGATAACGAAAAACTTTAATCTTTTAATCCGGAAAGCAGCAGTTGGTGTTCTAACAAGGCATTATATTCAGGGAAGTTATCAATTTAAAGGGCTTTCCAGTTGCCACTTGGTCTGTTTGGATAGGGAGAGAGAGCAAGTAACATCCATGTGCTATGTTATCGATGTTATTCAAGTTACTGACTCTTGGTGCCTGTTCCCTACAACATAGAAATGGACCCACCTTATGGGACTATAGTTGAGATTGGCTTGTTGGCGCGAACAAAACATCTGCACAAAGGGAGGATGTGGATGTTAATGAGTCACTAACTAGAATGAAAGCCATTTCAGTACAGTTAGGGCTAAATTTAGTGATTGACTTCCTTTGATAGGATATTGATTGAGGAAGTGAATCTATAGCTTTTAAATTGGCTTTGTAAACAGTCAAGTTAAAGCTGTAGTTCATTTTTATTCACTGGCCCAAGAAGCAGGTGGTGACTCTCTATCTTCCCACATCAGCATGGATTTTGATAGTGCAGAATTAGTGAGGTTAAACAGCTGGCTGTAGTGAAATTCGATACTTCAGCTTGGTTTGCTAACAGAATAACACATTAATGTGGTGTTAGATAACTCCAAATTTAGCAAAGGTATGTAGGAACTTTAATGGTCTAACTAAATTGCAAATCTGCCTAAAAATATATAGTGTTGGAAAGATGATAACGTATAACTAATGCCAATACTAATATCTCTTCCTGTTGCTACAATGAATTCATATTTGTATTTCAGATTACATTTATTCTGTATATTGATAGAAATAATTAAATTGTGATTTGGGAATTAAACTTATTGTGCTTAATTCTACATCCAATGGACCTAGTAATGACAACATTGTTAACATGTCAAAGGAAATCTCAAACTTTTGCATAAAGCATTTCAAGAAAGCTTTTTAGAAATAAAAGGATGGAGGTTTATCATATCAAGCAGGCTTTCTCAGAAGCTGGTCAGGGTTTGCTGATTTATATCAGTTTTTATTACACAATGGTGGATACAGCCCAGTCAATCACAGGGAAAGCCCTCTCCACCATTGAGCATATCTACATGGAGCACTCCACAAGAAAGCAGCGTTTATTGTCAAGAACTTCCATCATCTAGGCCTTTCTCTCTTCTCGATGCTGCCATTGGGAAGAACATACAGAATCTTAGGTCCCACACCATTAGGTTCAGGAACAGTTATTACCCTTCAACCATCAGATTCCTGAACAAGTGTAGACAATTTCATTCACCTCAACACTGAACTGATCACTAAACACAACCTAAGTACTCACGTTCAAGGACTGTACAACTCATGTTCTCCGTACTTACTTATTTAAGTTTGTTTTTTGTGTCTACACAGTTTGTCTTCCTTTGCACATTGGTTGTGTATCAGTCTCTGTGCGTAGTTTTACATTGATTCAGTTGCATTTCTTTGTTCTGCCGTAAATGCCTGCAAGAAAATGAATCTCAAGGTAGTAAAGGGTGACAAGTATGTACTTTGATAATAAATTCAATTTGAACTTTGAACATTGTGAAGTATAGAGCAGTTGAGTATGCAATGGAGGACATGAAGCCCTGTATTTCAAGCACTAATGGAAAGCAATACATTAACTTAACAAAGGCACCCAGAGACACTTAATATCTTCATATTGTCAATTTGGAGACACAATAATTAACACTCCTCCCACCAATTCTGAAAGTGGATAAATTCTTATAAAGTTCATTGTAAAAAAGAGATAACTGTAAAAATGTTGTAAAGTTGACTACGTCTGCTCTTCAAGAAAGTTATTAATTGCAAATGCGGTTTATATTTCAGAATATAAACATGGAGCAGACTTGATGGACTGAGTGGCCTAATTCTGCTCCTATGCCTTATATTTATTCTATATATTCATCAAAATCAGATTGTGACCTGATAATTAATCTTTTTGTTCCCACCGTATGCTGAGGTTTCAGTCTGATAGCTGTAGCACTTACATTTGGAGAACAGTGGGCTCCCAAAACACCAACTCTAGTCCCGGTACTTTGACAAAGGAAAGTGGTGGGAACGTTACTGTGAGAAGGAAAACTAACTGGAGAAATATTCCAAAAGTTGAAACTTTTAGAGGATTATTGTTTGTGCAAGGTGACCTCCGTTTAGATAACAATGCTCACAAAATGCTGGGGGAACTCAGCAGGCCAGGCAGCATCCATGGAGAAGAGTAAATAGTCGACGTTTCAGGCTGAAACCCTTCTTCAGCACTGAAGAAAAAAGATGAGAAGTCAGAATAAGAAGGTGGGGGGGCAGGAGGGGAGGAAGAAATGCAAGGTAGGAGGTCAGGGTTCCCCAGTTAGTTTTCCACAAGGGCCAAATTATGTCAAGCATGCCAAGCCAAGGGCCAAAACGTCCAGGGTTTTTGTTCATTGCTCCAGTAAGTTGTTTTATGGGCAGATGTTGTTGTTGCCGCTATTACCATTATTATTATTATTACTATTATTAGTAGTAGTAGTGGTAGTAGTAAAATTTAGGCCTGGGATTCTCAAAGCCTGTGTTGTGGGTCACACAAGAAAAAAAATGCACTCTTGAAACAAAATAAGTCCAAAACCAACCATTTAATTATGACTCTAGCTATCACAACTGTCAGTTGTCACATTGAGAACTCATCTGGGACTTAAAATACATACACACACACACACACACACACACAAAACATAGTAGTCTTCACCACTTCTCTTCCACACAGAGTTTTAGTAGTACTGCCTTTTCACTGTTTCTGTTCTCTCATTTAATCTATTTGTTCTTTTTAATTAAGCTATGTAGCATTTGAAGTATGAAGTGTAGCTATAAATGAAATTATCAGTATTATTGCTGTTGTAATATTATTATACCACAATAAGATTGACAAATGGACAAAAATAAATTGATTCAGTCACCGATCAGTGAGAGAAGTGACAGCGACGGGATGAGGCAATCCTTCTGATGTTGGGCCTGTATTCTGTTGTGGCAACAGAATTGGAAAAACACTCCTCCGCTAAAACTTCTACTCTTCTTGTTGCCGTGTTAGCCGACAATGGCACCGTCTTTAACAGCTCCACAACCATTTTCTTGGTTTTCTCATCATGACTTAAAACTTCACTAGCCATATCAATTGCACACGTTTTAATCAACTCGGCATCAGCGAATGGCTTCTTAGCTTTGGCAAGATTCCATGACACATGCAATGATGCAGCTGTTGCGCTCTCTTGTGCAGATGTTGGCTTACAGATAGTAGAAACGGAGTGCTTGTATGATGCTATCATATTTGCAGTTTTTTGTTTGCGTTGATCTGATTTTGCAGGGTACTTGGCATTAAAACTGGCAACATACATAGTGCTGAAGTGCCGCTTTAGATTTTCTGGTTTGCAGACAGCTACGGACTGCATGCATATTAAGCACGTCGGTTTAGCATTGGAATGGTCCGGTAAAATAAAACAAGACTAATCAGCCCAGTCAGATTTGAACTGACTGTTTTCCTGGTCGACTTTGCGCTTTTTCGTGCAGGCCATGTTGTTCTTGGTTTAGGGTCTGTGACTTACCGCTGGTAACAATTCATTTAGATGACAGATTCGCGCGCTATACGGGGGCATAGGTCAAGTGTACGGTGTGGGATGAGGTTAAAATAAATTAGAGCAGCACGTGCTTTATTTACATGTTATTGCAGGTGCGTTCACATAAGTGCCAATGGGTGGGCGTGGTCCAGACATTTGGTTCTCGCAGTCCGGACCTGGCCCGCGGTCCGCCTATTGGGGTTGTCTGTAGTAGGTGATAGGTGAAACCGTGAGCTGCAGAGATGAAGTAAAGAGCTGGGAAGTCAATTGGTGAAAGAGATACAGGGTTGGAGAAGGGAGGATCTGATAGGAGAGGACAGAAGAGCATGGAGGAAAGAAAAGGGAGGAGTACCAGAGGGAAGTGACAGGCAGATAAAGAGATAAGGTGAGAGAGGGAAAAGGGAATGAGGAATGGTGGGGGTGGCCATTACTGTAAGTTCGCTAAATCAACGTTCATGACATCAGGTTGGAGCCTACTTGGATGGAATACAGGGTGTTCCTCCTCCAACCCGAGTGTGGTTTCTTTGTGGCAGCAGGGGAGGCCATGGACTGACGTGGCGGAATGGGAATGGAAAGTGGAATTAAAATGGGTGGCCACTGGGAGATCCTGCTTTTTCTGGTGGATAGAACGTAGTTGCTTGGCGAAGCAGTGTCCCTATCTTCATTGGGTCTCACTGATATACAGGAGACCATACCAGGAACACCGGATACAGTAGATGACTCCAACAGACTCACAGGTGAAGTGTCGCCTCACCTGGAAGGACTGTTTGGGGCTTTGAATGGTAGTGAGGGAGGAGGTATAGGGGCAGGTGTAGCACTTGTTCCGCTTGCAAGGATAAGTGCCGGGAGGAAGATCAGAGGGGAGGGACGAACGGACAAGGGAGTCGTGTAAGGAATGATCCCTGCAGAAAACAGAAAGCATGGGGAAGGGAAATATGTGCTTGGTGGTGGGATCCCGTTGGAGATGGCGGAAGTTACGGAGAATTATGTGCTGGACTCAGCAGCTGGTGGGGTGGTAGGTGAGGCCAAGAGGAATTCTATCCCTGGTGGGGTGGCAGGAGGATGGGGTGAGGGCAGACATGCGTGAAATGGAAGAGATGCAGTTGAGGGCAGCGTTGATGCTAGAGGAAGGGGACCCCTTTTCTTTGAAGAAGGAGAAAATCTCTTTCGTTCAGGAATAAAAAGCCTCATCCTGAGAACAGATGCAGCTGAGACAGAGGAATTGAGAGAAGATGATGGCATTTTTACAAGTACAGGGTGGGAAAAGGAATATTCCAGGTAGCTGAGAGAGTCTGTGGGTTTATAATGGACATCAGCCTAGATAAGCTATCTCTAGAGGTAGAGACAGAGAGATCAAGAAAGGGAAAGGAGGTGTCAGAAATGGACCAGGTAAATTTGAGGGCAGGGTGGAAGTTGGAGGCAAAGTTTATGGGTGTAGGAAGCAGCACCAAATGCAGTCATCGATGTAACGTAGGAAAAGTTGGGGAGTGATACCAGTGTAAGCTTGGACCATAGACTGTTCCATTTGCCAACTAAAAGGCAGGCATAGCTGGGACCCATGTGAATACCCTGGCTAAACCTTTAGTTTAAAAGAAGTGGAAGGAGCCAAAGGAGAAATTATTGAGAGTGAGGACCAATTATGCCAGATAGAGGAGAGCGGTGGTGGAGGGAAACTGGTTGGGTCTGATGTCCAGAAAAAAGTGGAGAGCTTTGAGGCCTTCCTGGTGGGGAATGGAGGTGTATAGGAACTGGACATCCATAGTGAAAATAAGATGATCAGGGCCAGGGAACAGAAGATCGCTGAAAAGATCCAGGGCATCTGAAGTGTCACGAATGTAGGAGGAAGGGATTGAACTTTGGGGGGGGGTGGTGGTGGGATAAAACTGATTTGAGTTGTGCAGGTATAAGTTCAGTGGGACAGGAAAAGGAGAAACATTGGGGCTATCTGGATTTCCCAGCTCTTTACTTCACTACTTCCCCCCTGCCCCCGCCGTTTCCCCTATCACCTACTAGCTGTGTTTCTTCCTCCCATCCCCCCACCTTTTTACGCTGACTTCTCATCTTTTTTTCTCCAGTTTTGATGAGGGGTCTCAGCCCAAAACATCGACTATACTCTTTTCCATAGATGCTGTCTGGACTGTCGAGTTCCTCCAGTATTTTGTGTGTGTTGCTTGGATTTCCTGCATCTGCAGACTTTCTCTTCTGTTTAGATAGGTTTATTTCGACTGATGCAAGAAAAGATGGAGGATTAACCTACACATTTCAAGGAGACTCATTGATTGTGGTCTCCAAGCAACCAGAACAATGACCTATCCATATAAAGTAAAGGCACCCGTTAGTCTTGCGAGACCATGGATCTGCGCCTTGAAAGTCTTCACTCTCCAGGGCGCAGGCCCGGGCAAGGTTGTATGGAAGATCGACAGTTGCCCATGCTGCAAGTCTCCCCTCTCCACGACACCAATGTTGTCCAAGGGAAGGGCATTAGCACCCATACAGCTTGGCACCAGTGTCGTTGCAGAGCAATGTGTGATTAAGTGCCTTGCTCAAGGCACATTCCCTCGGCTGGGGCTCGAACTCACGACCTTCAGGTAGCTAGTCTAATGCCTTAACCACTGGCCATGTGCCCACACCCTATCCATATAGAAGGAATGGAAATGGCCCACCTACTATGTTCAGATGTAGATGACAGTCTGTCGAGCAGAACAATACCTCAAAAGATACTTACTGGTATAGAGTCATACTGTGTGGAAACAGGCCCTTTGGCCCATCATGTCTGTGTTGGCCATCAATTACCTATCTGTGCATGAAGGGTCTTGGCTTGAAACGTCAACTGTTTATTCTTTTCCATTGATGCTGCCTGACCTGCTGAGTTCCTCCAGCATTTTGTGTGTGTTGCTTTGGACTTCCAGCATCTGCAGATTTTCTCCTGTTTGCAATCCCATTTCTCAACTTTTGGCCCCAAGCCTTCTATGCTGAGATGTTTCAAATGCTCCTGCAAATACTTTTTACATGCAATGAGAATTCCTACCTCCATTAATCCCAGAGACAGATTTCACCCATTCTCTGGGTGAAAAGAAATCTTCTTCAATTTCCCTATAAATCTCACAACATTTACCTTTAATACATTCCCTCTTATTATGGACATCTCTACTAAGGGGGAACCTTTCTCATTATCTACTGAACTATGCTCCACATAATTTTGTCTATCTCTGTTCGGTTCCCCCTCAGCCTTCCCTACTTTAAACAAAGCAAAGCGAGACTGTCCATTCTCTCCACATTATTGAAACACCCCATTCCAGGCAACTTCTCGTGAATCACCTCTGCACCCCTCCCAGTGCAATCACATCCTTCCTTTAGTGTGGTGACCAGCACTCCACATTGTGCTGCTAACAGATGTTTTATATACTATCACTGCAACCCACAGCTTATAATTTCCCTTTAAGTTCCCAGGCCACCAGGTTCAGGAAAAGTTATTACCCTTCCAGTATCAGGCTCCCGAACCAGCGTGGATAACATTATTCACTCCAACACTGAACTGATTCTGCAACCTATGGACTCTCTTTCAAGGACTCTACAACTCATGTTATCAGTATTTATTTATTTTGTATTTACATTGTTTGCTTTCTTTTGCACATTAATTATTGTTTGTGTGCAGTATTTTATTGATTTTGTTGTATTTCATTTTTCTACTGTGAATGTTTCCAAGGAAATGAATCTCAGGGTAACATATGGTGACATATAAATAGTTTGTACTTTAATAATAAGTTCACTTTGAACTTTGAACTTCAAATTCAAAAACAAAACTGCAGATGCTGGAAATCTGAAAACATAAACATAAAATACTGGAAACCTGCAGAAAGAGTCTGTAGAATAAGAAAGAGGATTAATAATTTAGGTTTGAGATCCTTCATCAGAACTTGAAGGAGAGAAAACAAGGAGACACAAGATACTGCAGATGCTGGAATCCGGAGCAACAAATAAGATGCTGGAGGGACTCGTTGGGAAGAGCCAGTATAAGAAAGGAGATGGGAAGAGGTGGAGCAAGAGGTAGCAAGTAATGGATGAGGAGGGGTGATAGGCAGATGAAGTGTTGGAATCTGATAGGTGAGAAAGATGAAGCATGGAATCAAATGAAGGAAGTGAGGTTGGGCAGAAGAGAACAGTGGGGTAGGGGTAACCGTGGAAGGGTGTGCAGGTGATGGGTGGAGGAGGGTGACTAGGGGGCTGCCGTGGGTATAAGAGGAACTGAGTAGATCAGGAGGAGAGAGAAAATAGGCAGCAGTTTACCTTAACCTGAATAATTCACTGTTCATCCTGTTGGATTGTAGATTATCTGGGCAGAAAATTAGTTAGTGTTTAGACTCACCGTGGTTGTGGAGGAGACCAACTACAGTGATGTTAGTGTGGGAATAGGGAGGAGAATTAAAGTGGTTCTAGAAAGTCATGCTGGGCAGAACGCAGGTGCTTGGGAAAGGAGACACCTAGACTGTGCCTGCTTTTGCCTATAAAGAGGAGGCCACATTGGGAGTGAGTGAGTGAGGCCTCCATTGGTCAGGATCAACCATGGATGTTACGTCCTAGTTGTCTAGATATGCAAGCCTGGGCAGTATGATTTGGCGAGCTAGCTGTTGCCCATGTAGCAGGCTTCCCCTCTCCATGCAACTGATGAACCCAAAGGAACAGCAGAGACCGATGCAGTTTGGTACCAGCAGCATCGCAGGAGTTGCCAGTCAGTGTTGAACTCAAAGTAGGACTGCCCTAGGGACTCCAGCTCCGGATTTTTCCCTTGGGGTTTAGACCATAAGGCCATAAGACAAAGGAGCAGAAGTAGGCCATTCGGCCCATTGAGTCTGCTCCGCCATTTTATCATGAGCTGATCCATTTTATCCTATTTAGTCCCACTGCCCCACCTTCTCACCATAACCTTTGATGCCCTGGCTACTCAGATACCTATCAATCTCTGCCTTAAATACACCCAATGACTTGGCCTCCACTGCTGCCCGTGGCAACAAATTCCATAGATTCACCACCCTCTGACTAAAAAAATTTCTTCGCATTTCTGTTCTGAATGGTCGCCCTTCAATCCTGAAGTCATGCCCTCTCATACTAGACTCCCCCATCATGGGAAACAACTTTGCCACATCCACTCTGTCCATGCCTTTTAACATTCGAAATGTTTCTATGAGGTCTCCCCTCATTCTTCTAAACTCCAAGGAATACAGTCCAAGAGCGGACAAATGTTCCTCATATGTTAACCCTCTTATTCCCGGAATCATTCTAGTGAATCTTCTCTGTACCCTCTCCAATGTCAGCACATCCTTTCTTAAATAAGGAGACCAAAACTGCCCACTGTACTCCAAGTGAGGTCTCACCAGTGCCTTATAGAGCCTCAACATCACATCCCTGCTCCTATACTCTATTCCTCCAGAAATGAATGCCGACATTGCATTCGCCTTCTTTGCTACTGACTCAACCTGGAGGTTAACTTTAAGGGAATCCTGTACGAGGACTCCCAAGTCCCGTTGCATCTCAGAACTTTGAATTCTTTCCCCATTTAAATAATAGTCTGCCCGTTTATTTTTTCTGCCAAAGTGCATAACCATACACTTTCCAACATCGTATTTCATTTGCCACTTCTCTGCCCATTCTTCCAATCTATCCAAGTCTCTCTGCAGACTCTCCGTTTCCTCAGCACTACCGGCCCCTCCACCTATCTTCGTATCGTCAGCAAACTTAGCCACAAAGCTATCTATTCCATAATCCAAATCGTTGATGTACAATGTAAAAAGAAAAAAAGGCCCCAACACTGACCCCTGTGGAACACCACTGGTAACCGGCAGCCAACCAGAATAGGATCCCTTTATTCCCATTCTCTGTTTCTTGCCAACCAGCCAACGCTCTATCCACCTATGTAACTTTCCCGTAATTCCATGGGCTCTTATCTTGTTAAGTAGCCTCATGTGTGGCACCTTGTCAAAGGCCTTCTGAAAATCCAAATATATAACATCCACTGCATCTCCCTTGTCTAACCTACTGGTAATTTCCTCAAAAAATTATAATAGGTTTGTCAGGCAGGATTTTCCTTTAAGGAATCCATGCTGAGTTCTGCCTATCTTGTCATATGCCTCCAGGTACTCTGTAACCTCATCCTTGACAATCGACTCCAACAACTTCCCAACCACCGACATCAAGCTAACAGGTCTATAATTTCCTTTTTGCTTCCTTGCCCCCTTCTTAAATAGCGGAGTGACATTTGCAATCTTCCAGTCTTCCGGAACCATGCCAGAATTTATCGACTTTTGAAAGATCATCGCTAATGCCTCCACAATCTCCACAGCTACTTCCTTCAGAACACGAGGGTGCATTCCATCTGGTCCAGGAGATTTATCGACCTTTAGCCTATTCAGCTTCCTGAGTACTTTCTCTGTTGTAATTGTGACTGCGCACACTTCTCTTCCCTGCCACCCTTGAGTGTCTGGTATCCTGCTGTCTTCCTCAGTGAAGACTGATGCAAAATACTCGTTCAGTTCCTCTGCCATCTCCTCATCTCCCATTACAATTTCTCCAGTATCATTTTCTATTGGTCCTATATCTACGCTCACCTGTCTTTTACTCTTTATATACTTGAAAAAGCTTTCTCCTGAAGCCTTCCCCATGAGTGGGTACAGCTGCAAGGCAGCAGAGCTTTGAAATCAGAGGTTTCAAATTATTAGGTACATAGCATCAAAGGTTATAGGAGAAGGCTGGGAAATGGGGTTGAGGAGGAGAAAAAAATGATCAGCCATGATTGAATGGCGAAGCAAACTCAATGGACCAAATGGCCTAATTCTGCTCCTATGTCTTATGGTCTTATAATAATTGTAGTTAATTAACTCTCATTAACACCATTCATTACAATACTGCAGAGGTATAGTTAATTTATCAAGTGATTTGTTGTACTTTCTGACTAATGAGAAAATGATCTTATGGAAAACTGACTAATTGGCTGATACAATAGGGTCATTTAATAGGAACAATTAAAGGATTCTTCATCAGGCAGAAGATACAAAAACCTGAAAGCATGTACCACTAGGCTCAAGGACAGCTACACTGCTGTTATAAGATTATTGAATAGACTTTTGTTTAAAAAGATGGACTTTGGCCCCCACAATCTACCTCATTTTGGCTGATTCTGCTTTGTAAACTTGTACTGTTTAACAATGCACTCACGCTGCTCAGTTTGTTTACAAGTTCTTCAAATGTCTCCTCTCCTGGTTTTTAAATTAACTTGTCCGTCTTTGCTTCTGCAGATGAGAACAAAATAAAATACTGCAATGACGTTTCCAATTAAAGAGTTTTCTAGCCTTTCTACATGCTCAATCCATGACTTGAATGAACAATTAAAACTTCAAACACCAACTGTGGTCACCTGGATTTGACTATGCCACCACATAACTAATGCAATCATGAAAGACTAAATAAATGAAATTCAGCTCTGTCTTAGCAAAAGATGCTGCTACGCAGATCAAAAGAAAGTATCTCCAAGACTCCATGATATGCAAACCTTACTTATTACTGAAGACATTCTGGATAGTTTTTGTTCATGCTTGTCAAAGTTCAAAGTAAATTTATTATTGAAGTACCATATACTATCTCAAGACTCAGTATCTTGCAGGCCACTTCCAAGGAAAAATAATTACAATAAAAACTACATATAAAGGTACTGACAAACAACCAATGTGCAAATAAAAATCATGCCGAGAAAATGAGCATTGGACCAGAAGTCCCTACAAAGGACTGTGAGAGGATCATAGGGGTCTCCTTGCCATCCATCGGGGTCATTTATCAGGAGCGCTGCATATGCAGGGCCCTAAGTATTATCAAGGATCCCACCCATCCATCCAGCATCCTCTTTGACTTTCTACCATCAGGCAGGAGACTATGATGCACAAAAACAAGAACGGTCAGGATGAGAAACAGTTTCTTCCCCCAGGCTGTCAGGCTTCTGAACTCCCGGCCACTGGTTAATCTGTTCTGTACCCGGCAATATTTCATTTATGCACTTTACTTTGTTTATTTATATGTAATTCATTTGTAGATTTAATTCTTACTTTCCCAAGTTATTGTGTGTTATGTGTACTAGTGTGCTTTACACCCTGGCCCAGAGAAACATTGCCGTGTTTGATAGTATACATGAGTCTAATTAAATGACAATAAATTTGACTTGACTTGAAAAGGTGACTTGTAAAGAGACATTGGAAGTGAGTCCGTAAGTGGTAGAGTCAGCTTGGAGTAGTGGTGAGTGAAGTTATCTGGAGCCGATGGTTGTAGATATATGGAACCAGTTGCCAGAACAACTAGTTGAGGCAGGTACAGTAGATACATTTAAGAGGGATGTGGCCAGATGTGGATGGGAGGAGTTTAGAGGGATCTGGGCCAAGTGCTGGGAAATGGGATGAGATTGAATATGCATCTATAATCATTGATTTATTTTTTTAATATCATTTAGAGATACAGCACGAGAACAGGCCCTTCTTGCCCAATGAGCCTGTGCTGCCCAATTACACCCATGTGACCAATTAACCTGCTAACCCATACTTCTTTGAAATGTGGAATGAAACTGGAGCACCCGGAGGAAAACCACTCGGTCACTGGGAGAACGTACAAACTCCGTACAGACAGCAGAAGGAATTGAACCCTGGTCACTGGCATGCTATCATGCTAACCACTACAGTACAGTACAGTGCCACCACTATTTCTTTGTAGCTGTTACACTTTATCCAGCATTGTTGTTGTTTTACCTTGTTCGACCGCAATACACTGTGTAATGATCTGATCTGTATGCAAGACAAGCTTTTCACTGTATCTCAGTACATGTGACCAATTCCAACATTGGTTAGCATGCATAAGTATGGGCTGAAGAGCCTTTTCCCTGCTGTACATTTTTATGACTATTTCTAGGCCTCATCTTATTTCAGAACTTCCGAACTTGATTGGAATATAGCTTCCCCGATGTAGTACATGGGCCTTTAGAAAGTTCACATCTAAATGTAGATCATAAGACCATAGGACATAGGAGCAGAATTAGGCCACTTGGCCAATCAACTCTACCATTCTACCATTTGATCATTATTGTCTCTCTCAATCCCATTCTCCTGCCTTTGTTAACTTTAACCAAGATAAAAAAAATTGTGCTGACAAACAGCGTCACAATTTATAAACAAGATCTTCTCAGGAGAGAGAAAGCATTTTAAGGGTGAATGCCATTATTAAGACACGTTTCAGTAATTTTTCATTTATAGAACACATTACAGATGCCTGACATGAAACTACCGATGCTCAGCAGCCAACTTGCACACACTGGAGTTCGATAAGGTGAAGACCAGAATTAAGCTATTTTCAGTGTTGGGTAAATGTTGAATCATATTGACGTTTTGACATCTATCTAATTTGCTCTGATGAATAGGAAAAACTGACAGGGTTTATCATGATCCTCACAGATGAAAAGCTTTGGCAGAATTAGGTTCACAGGCTGAGCTGGAATCAAAATCATTTCCACTGTGCACAGTGGTGCTTATCCTTAAAGGAATGGTCTTCAGATTTGCCTCTTACCTCCTTAGTTATTATTTGCAACTAAATCTCTTTGCTTTTGAGGAGAAAACAAAGAAACACATTTTAAAAGCAGTGGAAAGCTGAAAGCGTCTTTGAGAAAAAGGCAGAGGTGTAAAGGCAAACAAGATGTAGATGAAAAGGTGGTTCTATATTGAGATAAGAGACTGTGGTAGGTGCTGGAGGTTGAGGCGACAAACAATCTAGTGGAGGAACTCAGTGGGCCAGGCAGCATCTGCGGGGGTAAAGGAATGTAAGGGTTTGAAACAAAATGCTGACAATAACTTTCCCTTCACCAATGCCGCTCAGACTGCTGAGTTCCTCCAGCAGGTAGCTTGTTGCACAGGATATTATTGCATAGAACCAATGTTATATTGTCCTTAACTACCATGAGCCTCTGCAACCAGAAAATAATTCCCCACAATTTACGCCATTTTCAACGGGATCCTACCACCAAATGCATCTTTACCTCCCCCTCCCCCACTCAACACTTTCCACAGGGATCGCTGTCTCCGTGATTCCCTTGTCCATTCATCTTTCCCCACTAATCTCCCTCCTGCCACTTATCTTTGCAAGTGGAAGAAGTGCTATATCTGCCCATTCACCTCCTCCCTCTCCCCTATTCAGGGCTCCAAGCAGTCCTTCCAGATGAGGCACCACTTCACCTGAAAATCTATTGGGGTTGTCTACTGTATCAGGTGCTTCCAGTGTGGCCTCCTCTACACTGGGGAGACTCGACATAGATTGGGGGACCTCTTTGTTGAACACCTTTACTCTGTCTGTAACAAGCAGGTTTTCTCGGTGGTCAACCATTTAAATTCCATTCCCCACTCCCATTCTGACATGTTGGTCCATGGCCTTCTCTACTGCCATGATGAGACCACTCTCAGGTTGGAGGAGCAACACCTCATATTCCATCTGGATAGCTTCCAACCTGATAGCATGAACATCTATTTCTCTAACTTATGGCGATTTCCACCCTCCCCCTTCCTTCTTTTTCCTTTTCCAACTCTAGCTCCCCTCTTATCTCTCCTCTTCTCCTCACCCATCTATCATTTCCCCCTGGTGTCCTCGCTCCTTCCCTTTCTCCAATGGTCTAATCTCCTCTCCTATTAGCCCTTTACCTCTTCCACGTATCACCTCGCAGCTTCTCACTTCATCCCCCATCCCCCACCCACATGGCCTCACTTATCACATTCGAGCTTGTACTTCTTCCCCTCCCTTCACTTTCTTACTCTGGCTTCTTTCCCCTTTCCTTTCCAGTCCTGATGAAGGATCTTGGCTTGAAACATCAATTATTTATTCCTCTCCATAGATGCTGCCTGACCTGCTGAGTTCCTCCAGCATTTTTATTCTGTTTTAAGATGGTCAAGATAAAATATAATAAAGAAGGAATCTATGATGGCAGTTTGATAATGCCCACAGATCGGGAAATCAGTAGCCAATGGAATTCAATAAAGACCAAGCTCCATCCCTTGAACTAGAAATGGATGTAGGAGTAGATTGTAAAGTGGTCATGGGAGCAGTGGAAAGAGGCAGGTCCTAAAAAGTAAACCTAAGTTGGTGCTTGACAACATCAAGCAAAGTAAATAGAATTGAAAGATTTTGTTCTTTAAACAGTTCGCACAAAAGCATGACTGCTCCTGGAAGGCCAGCATTTAATGACCGCTCTTAATGGTCACATAGAAAAATTTAATAGGGATTAATGGGGAGATAACTTCTTGAATAGTTACTTCCACTGTGCTCTTAGAAGAGAAGTTCGAGGATCTCAGAGGGAAGTTTAGGACAAATTTTATTTTTTTTTATTATGCCTACTAGGGTTGGTATCTGTGTGGTTAAAACACTGAACTAATATTCAGAGGCCTGGATTATTGATCTGGGAATGAGTTCAATCTCACCATGGTAGCTGAAGAATTCAAAATCAAGCAACTAAATAAATCTTGAAATTTGAAGAGCAAGTGCTAGTAATAATGACGGTGAAACTAGTTTTCACCCGTTAACACAGTGCAAGGAAAGTTGCTAGCCCTGTAATCCATAGGTTCAGGAATCAAGGCCATTCACCACTATTATAAACACAAGAGATTCTGTAGATGCTAGAAATCTAGAGTAACATATACAAAACGCTGGAGGAACTTAGCAGATCAGGCAGCAAAGGAATATGGAAAAGAATAAGCAGTCAGGGCCTCAGGCTGAGACCATTCATCACCACTATTTGTGTTACGTAGTTAGACTTTGGGGGCAATAGATAAATTAAAAAGGAGAGGATGGCTAGGTTAGGTCTTTATTTCTTTGAAAGGGAAGGGAAGGTATGACTAGTACAAAGAGGACGAGTTACACCTGAACTTGAGGGGGACCAATATCCTTGTGGGCAGGTTTGCTAAAGCTGTTTTGGTGAATTTAAACATTAGTTTAAATGTGGTAGGAAGATGAGAACCAGAGTGATAGGGCTGCAGATGGGGCAGTTGGTATACAAGTAGAGACAGTGTGCAGTGAGACTGTGAGAAAGGACAGGCAGATAGAGAAAAATTGCAGTCAGTGAGATGAGTTGAAGTGTAACAGAGGGACAAAATCAATAAGGGGGATGAATACAGGACTGAAGGTGTTATATATGAATGCACATAGCATGTGGAATAACGTAGATGATCTTGTAGAGCAATTAGAGATTGGCAGGTATGATGTTGTGGACATCACTGAGTCGTGGCTGAAAGAAGATCATAGTTGGGAACTTAACATCCAAGAATACACATTATATTGAAAGGCAGGTAGGTATGGAGGGTGGTTCTGTTTGGAAAAAAGTGAAATCAAATCCTTAGAAAGAGGTGACATAGGATCAGAAGATGTAGAATCTTTGTGGGTAGAGTTAAGAAACTGCAAGGGTAAAAATACCCTGATACAAGTTATATACAGGCCTTCAAACAGTAGCCAGGACGTGGGACATAAATTTTAACAGGAGATAGAAAAAGCCTGTAATAAGGCTAATGTTACAATAGTCATGGTGGATTTCACAGACATCCCACCCTGCAAAAACTCATTTCAGGGAGGTAGCGCCATTAATTTGCGGGAGACTCCCGGAACTTCTGGGAGAGGTGGGATATCTACAATAGAGTAGCCCCTTAGCAGCTAGCCAGGGTAGTTTAAATAATGTTAGCTATGCTAATGAACGAATGACACCTGTTAAACTCACCTCAACATGTCTTTTACAGTCTTAACCCACCATGGGCTATAGAAAAGTCACTGTTGCAAACAGTGCAGCGAGCAACACTGACATTAACTTTGACCCCTATTAGGCAGGGGTACACTTTAGGGTAGTCTGGGGTGACGTACGTTTTATATTTTCTTTTTTTGGAACTCTCTCACTCTTGCTCTTGCTCTCGCTCTCTCTCTCTCGTGTGCGTGCTCTCTGGCTTGTGGTCGCTCTCTCTTGCTCTTGCTTTCTTGCTCTTGCTCTCGTTCTCTCTCTCTTGCGCGCGCGCTCTCTCTCTCTCTCTCGTGGCCAGTCTCACTCGTGCTTGCTCTCGCACTTGCTTTCTCACTCTTGCTCTTGCTCTCTGTCTCTCTCTCGCGCACTCTCTCTCAAAAAAAATTGATTTCCGTGATATTGTATATAATTTGCGGTCATCATATATTAATATGCGGGAGACTCCTGGAACTTCCGGGAGAGGTGGGATGTCTGATTTCAATATGTAGCTATATTGGGAAAATAAGGTTGGCACTGGATCCCAAGGGAGGGACTTTGTAGAATGACTATGAGATAGCTTTTTAGAGCGGATGGTTGAGCCCACTAGAGGAAAGACAATTCTGAAACCAGATTTGATTTGTGAGCTTAAGGTAAAAGAACCCTTAGGAGTCAGTGGTTATAACATGATCGAATCCACCCTGCAGTTTGAGAGGGAGAAGATAAAGTCAGAGTATTACATGAAGTAAAGGAATTACAGTGCCATGAGAGAGGAGCAGACCAAAATTGATTAGAAGGGGACACTAGCAGGGATGACGGTAGAACAGTAATGGCTGGAGTTTCTGGGAGCAATTCAGAAGGCACAGAATAGATACATCCCAAAGATGAAGAAATATTCAAAAGAGAGAACGAGGCAATCATCAGGGGAATTTAAAGAGAGCATAAAAGCAAAAGAGAGTGGATATAATATAGCAAAAATTAATGGGAAGGTATAGGATTTGGAAGCTTTTAAAAACTAATAGAAGGTGACTAAAAAGTAATAAGGAGATAAATGATGAAATACAAAGGTAAGCCGGCCAATCATATAAAAGAGGAAACCATAAGTTTTTTCAGATATATAAAGAAAAAAAGAGAGGTGAGTGTGGATATCGGACCACTGGAAAATGACACTGGAGATGTAGTAATGGGGGACAAGGAAAAATGCAGACAGATTTAATAAATATTTTGCATCAGTCATCACTATGGAAGACACTACCAGTATGCCAGAAGTTCAGGAGTGTCAAGGGACAGGCGTGAGTGTAGTTGCTATTATGAAGGAGAAGGTGCTTAGGAAGCTGAAAGTCTTGAAGGTAAATAAGTCATCTGGACTAGATGAATTACACCCCAGGGTTCTGAAAAAGGTAGCCAAAGAGACTATGGAGGCATTAGTAATAATCTTTCAAGAATGACTAGACTCTGGAATGGTTCTAGAGCAGTGGTCCCCAAACCCTGGGCCGCGGACCGGTACCAGGCCGCAAAGCATGTGCTAGCGGGCCGCGAGGAAACAATATGAGTCGACTGCACCTTTCCTCATTCCCTGTCACGCCCACTGTTGAATTTGAACGCACGCGATGTCATTACTCATGCGAGGTCATCAGTCGGTCGTTAACTTACAACTACTCGATGAGTAAAAAACAAATGTCGCTTGAGAGTTTCTTTGGAAGAGATGGTAGGGGACATAAAAGGCCTAATGATGATGATAACACAGAGACAGCTGAGGCCGAGATTGCAAAAAAAAGAGAAAGCTTCCTTCAACAGAAAATACGACGAGTTGTACATAAAATATGGCTTTATTGCGACCGGTGACTCGCACTCTCCAAGCCCCCGTGTGTGATATGTGGAGACAAGCTGTCTAATGAGGCAATGAAGCCCTCAAAACCGCTTCGGCACCTTGAGTCCAAGCACCCTGCACTAAAGACAAACCCCTTGAGTTTTGTGAGCGGAAAAAACGTGTGCAAGCGGGACAGGAGCAAGTGCTGAGAGTCACCAGCTCCACAAATGCTGCTGCTCTGAGAGCATCGTACTTAGTGGCTAGCCGTATTGCTAAGGCTAAGAAGCCTTTCACTGTTGGTGAAGAATTGATTCTGCCTGCTGCCAAGGACATGTGCCGTGAATGGTTGGAAGAAGCTGCAGCTAGCAAGATGGCACAGGTTTCTCTTTCAGCTACCACAGTTTCAAGGAGAATCAATGACGTAGCAGAGGACATCGAAGCACAGCTGTTGGAATGGCTTAACGAGTCTGGTTTCACTACCTGAGTCAAAGAGGTTGCTCCTGAATGCCAGTCTACACACTGTGTCACACACAGGGAAATGCTGGCTAGCCGAAAAATGTCACCTGATCTTAACAGTGTATTGAGTGACGTTGTTGAAGTTATCAATCACATCAAAGTCAATCTTAATCTTAATCAATCTTAACTCACGTCTGTTTGAGCAGCTTTGTGAGGAAATGGATGCAGAGCACAAACGCCTTCTCTTACACACTGAAGTCAGGTGGCTATCAAGGGGGAGAGCACTGGCCAGGGTTTTTGAGTTAAGGGAGCAGCTACAGAGATTTCCTTCAGGAAAAAAGTCACCACTGGCAGCACACTTTAGTGATGAGGAGTGGATAGCAAAACTTGCTTATCTGTGTGACATCTTCAACCTGCTCAATGAACTCAATTTGTCACTTCAGGGGAGAATGACAACTGTCTTCAAGTTGGCAGATAAAGTGTCTGCTTTCACAGCCAAACTGGAACTGTGGGGATGGCGAGTGGACAGGGGTATATTTGACATGTTCCCAACATTAGCTGGGAATTTGGGAGAGATTGAGGCTCACAGCTGGTGCACGAACACCTATCTTCGCTGTCGACAGAATTTGAGCGTTACTTCCCAACTGCAAATGGCCCAAGATGTGCAAAGGAATGGGTCCGTGACCCATTTGTGAATGTCCCCAGTGAATCATCCATGTCAGCGCAGGAAGAAGATCAACTCCTCGAGCTTGCAAATGACATGTTTGACATAACATCTCTGCCGGCATTCTGGATCAAAGTCAAGGCTGAATATCCTGAGATAGTCACAAAAGCTCTGAAAACGTTGCTTCCATTTCCAACATCATATCTCTGCGAAGCGGAGTTTTCCGCAATGAATGCAACGAAAACTAAATTGCGGAATAGACTGGACATAAGGAACCCCCTTATGACTTATAATTGAGTTATCACTATATTCATGCGAGGAAAATATGCGCTGTGTGTTTAATATTAAATTCGTTAGATAAACACTTAGAAACAAAATTTATTGTATTAGCCACTGATAAGTGACTTATAGTTGACTTATCACCTATATTCCGGTCGTGATTAACACACCACACCCGTTGGCTGGTCCGCAAGAATATTGTCAATATTAAACTGGTCCGCGGTGCAGAAAAGGTTGGGGACCCCTGTTCTAGAGGACTGAAAAATTGCAAATGTCACCCCATTCATTTAGAAGGAGAGGGAGGCAGAAGAAAGGAAATTATAGGCCTGTTTAACCTCAGTGTTTGGGAAGATTTTGGAGTCCATTATTAAGGATGAGATTTTGGGGTACTTGGAGACGCATGATAAAGTAGGCCAAAGTCAACAGGGTTTCATGCAGGGGAAGCCTGTGGGAATTCTTTGAGGAAATAACAAGCTGGATAGAGAAAGGAAAGTCAGTGTTGTTTACTTGGATTTTCAAAAGGCTTTTGACCAGGTACTGCACACAAGGCTGCTATTCAAGATAAGAGTCCATGGTATTAAAAGAAAGATCCTAACATGGATAGGAGATTGGCCGACTGGCAGAAGGCAAAGATTGGGAATAAAAGGGGCCTATTCTGGTTGACTTCTGGAGGCTAGTGGTGTTCCGCAGGGGTCCCAGTACTGACCCCTGCAGAACATCATAAGCCACCAGAAGCCAAACAGAATTTCACATTAATGTCAATGATTTGGAAGATGGAATTGATGGCTTTGTGTCCAAGTTTGCAGACAATATAAAGATAAGGGGAGGGGTAGGTAGGGCTGAGGAAGCAGGGAATCTGCAGAAGGACTTAGACAATGAGGTGAATGGACGAAAAAGTGGCAGATGAAATATAGTGTAGGGAAGTGTATGGTCATGCACTTTGCTAGAAGGAAAAAGGCATAGACTGTTTTCTAAATGGGGAGAAAATTCAAAAATCCCAGATGCAGAGGGAATTGGGAGTCCTTGTGCAGTATTCCCTAAAAGCTATTTTGCAGGTTGAGTCAGTGGTGAGAAAAGAAAATGCAATGTTAGTATTCATTTCGAGAGGACTAGAATATAAGAACAAGGATGCTGAGGCTTTATAAGACATTAGTCCCCCACACTTGTAGTATTGTGAGCAGTTCTGGGCCCCTTATTGATGAAAAGATGTGCTGGCATTAGAAAAGATCGAGAGGAGGTTTATAAGAAAAATTCTGAGAATGAAAGGGTTAATGCATGAAGAGCATTTGATGGCTCTGGGCCTGTACTCACTGGAGTTTAGATGAATGAGGGGGGATTTCATTGAAACCTATTGAATATTGAAAGGCCTAGATAGAGTGACGTGGAGAGGATGTGAAATGGATGCTGTGGATGGGTGAGTCTATGACCAGAGGGCACAGCCTTAGAATAGAGGGACAGCTACTTAGAACAGAGATGAAGAGGAATTTCTTTAGCCAGAGAGTTGTGAATCTGTGGAATTCATTGCCATAGATGGCTATGGAGGGCAAGTCATTGAATATATTTAAAACAGAAGTTGATAGAGCGTACCCCTGCAGCTGTCCCTCTTAACATTATGTACTCCTGTTCAACCCCCTGAGATCATTGTGTCCCTCCAGCTTGTGTCTCTTCATCCCTCTGAGATATCTGTGTTCCTCCAGCTTCTGTTTCTTCAACTATCTGAGATCGCTGTGTTCTTCCAGCTTTTGTCTCCTTAACCCTCTGAGATCTGTGTTCCTCCAGCTTTTCTTTCTTCAACCCTCTGAGATCTATATGTTCCTCCAGTTTTTCTCTCTTCATCTCCCTGAGATATCTGTGCTCCTCTAGCTTTTGGAGGGACGACTGCACAAGCGCCTGGACATCAGCGAGTTAGACCAGTGCGAAGAGTTTAAAAGGAGACAGTTTCTCTTCAGCGGTTTGATCAAGGGACAACTGTGCAAGCGTGTGGATGTCAGTGAGTTAGATCCCCGTGAAGAGTTTAAAAGAAGACAGTTTCGTCTTCAGCGTTTTGATCGAGGGACGACCGAGCAAGCGAGTGGACATCAGCGAGTTTGACCAGCGCGACACAGAGATCTCAGAGGGTTGAATAGACAAAAACTGGAGGAACGCAGGTGTCACAGAGGGTTGATGAGACAAAGGCTGGAGGAACACAAAGGTTTCAGAGCGATGAAGAGACAACAGCTGAAGGAGCACCTTTATATCACAGGGTTGAAGGAGATAAAAGCTGGAGGAACATAGACATCTCTGAATTTTGTAGAGATAAAATCCAGAGGAACACAGAGATCTTGGAGGTTTGAAGAGACCAAATCTGGAGGAACACAGACATCTCAGAGGGTTGAAGAGATTAAAGGTGGACGAGCACAAAAATCTGACAGGGTTTAAGAGACAAAGGCTGCAGGAGCATAGAGATTTCAAAGGTTTGAAGGAGACAACAGCTGGAGGGAATACCGAGATCTCAGAGGGCTGAAGGAGATAAAAGCTAGAGGAACACAGAGATCTCTGAGATTTGAAGACACAAAATCTGGGGGGACACAAAGATCTCAGGAGCTTGAAGGAGACAAAAACAGGGCGAACAGAGTGTTGAAGAAACAAAAGCTGAAAGAACACAGATATCTCAGGGGGATGAAGAGACAAAAGCTGCAGGGACACAGGGATCTCAAGGTATTGAAGGGACAACACTGGAGAAACACAGGGATCTATAAGGTTTTAAAAGATAAAAGCTGGAGAATAACAGAGAACTCAGAGGGCTGACAGAGACAAAGGCTGGAGGAAGACAGAGATCTCAGTGGGGTGATGAGACAGGAGATGGAAGAACACACAGATCTCAGGAGGTTGAAGGAGGCAAAAACTGGAGGAACACATAGACCTCAGAGGGATTAACAGACAAAATCTGGAAGAACACCTGGAGGAACACAGATGTCACAGAGGGTTGATGAGACAAAGACTGGAGGAACACAGAGGTCTTGGAGGGATAAAGAGACAACAGGAGGAACCAAGACATCTCAGAGGGTTGAAGAGACAAAAACTGTAGGAACACAGAGATCTCTGAGGGAAGAAGAAGACAAATGCTGGGGTACCACTGAGATTTCAGTTGGTTGAAGGAGACAAAAGCTGGAGGAACACCAAGATCTCCGAGGGAAGAAGAGAACAAATGCTGGGGGAACACAGAGATCTCAGAGGGTTGAAGGAGAGTTGAGAGATGGGCAAAATAGTAGGTGGATCTTAAAGCATGGACTGAAACATTGCTCTACTGGGAGCTAAAACTAGTGAACAAGCATGTGGATGACAGATGAATGGAATGGCAAAAATTTCATTTCATTTTTAAATCTTTTTATTAATTATCATTGAAAATTGACAACAAAAATATATTAAAATAATCAAGTCAATATATCAATATGTATAATAAGAGTCAAACTATTAACCAAGCTGAATAGTATATCAATAATAATAATTAAAAAAAAACAAAATGTTCAAGCTATTTTTTTTTGAAAAAAGAAAGAAGGAAAAAAGAACCCCTACCAACTAAAACAAAAAAAAAACTCAGCTAACAAACAACAAAAAAAACATTTGGAGCACAAACCCGGAGCTATACGCCATACAAGCTTCTATAAAAAAAAGACATCAATCCACCAACCAAACCTATTTACCCAAGAATCAGAAGGGAACCGTCTTAATTAACTCAAATCAAATGATAGTAGCAGGCAAAAGAGCCCCACCTTTTCTCAAAGTCAAATCGAGGATCAAAAGTTCGACTTCTGATTTTTTCCAAACTAAGACAAAACATCACTTGAGAGAACCATTGTATCAAAGTGGGAGCAGAAGCATCTTTCCATTTTAATAAAATAGCCCTTCTAGCCAATAATGTAACAAATGCAATTACATATTGGTCTGAGATAGAAATACCATGAATATATTGAGGAATTATACCAAACAAAACTGTCAATTTATTAGGTTGTAAATTAATTTTTGAAGCTTTAGAAATTGTAGAAAAAATAGATTTCCAAAACTGTTTCAGAACAGAACACAACCAAAACATATGTGTCAATGTAGCTATCTCAGTTTTACATCTATCACACTGACTATTAACATTAGGAAATATTTTAGACAGTCTCTCCTTTGTCAAATAATAACAATGTACAATTTTAAATTGAATCAAAGAATGACTGGTGCAAATCGAAGAAGAGTAAACCAACTCCAAAATTCGCAACCAATCTTCTGTATCAAGGTCATGTTAAGCTCTCTTTCCCAATCTTGCTCAATCTTAAATAGAGGTTAATTATTCGGTTGTAATAGTAAATTATAAATTTTCCCAATAAAACCTTTCACTAAAGGGTTGAATTTTAAAATAGTGTCTAACAGGTCAGAATCTTGTATATATGGAAAATTACTTAAATATTCTTGTAAAAAGTGTCTGACCTGAAGATATTGAAAGAGAGTATTTAGTTACTAATTTCTCAAAGGACATCAATCGGCCTTCTTGAAACAAATCCATAAAGGAATAAATTCCTTTATTCCTCCGAAGAGAAAAGATAGGATCACTAAGCAAAGGTTTAAATAAATAGTTTCAATAAATTAAACTAAGAAGGTTAAATTTTTTAAGATTAAAAATCTTACGAAACTGGTACCAAATTCGTAACACACATCAAAGTTGCTGGTGAACGCAGCAGGCCAGGCAGCATCTCTAGGAAGAGGTACAGTCGACGTTTCAGGCCGAGACCCTTCGTCAGGACTAACTGAAGGAACAGTTAGTCTAACTGCTGCGTTCACCAGCAACTTTGATGTGTGTTGCTTGAATTTCCAGCATCTGCAGAATTCCTGTTGTTTACCAAATTTGTAATGACTGCTTAATCATAGGATTAATATTTAAAATAGAAATTTTGGCTAGTTGTACAGGTAAAGAAGCTCCTAATAACGAACTTAAGTAAAGTTGTTTCACAGCTTTCAATTCCAAGTCAACCCATGGTGGACGTTCATTTTTATCGGTCCAATATAACCAAGAACACGCATAGCATATATTAACCGCCCAATAATACATTCTTAAACTAGGCAAAGCAAGACCTCCATCTTTTTTTAATTTTTGTAAATGACTTTTTCCAATTCTTGGTCTTTTATTATTTCAAACAAAAGATGAAATAATAGAGTCTTAGTTAAAAAAATAGGAATATTTTAAAATACATATAAAAATTTTGGTAAGATCATCATTTTAACTGCATGAATTCGACCAACTAACGAAAGTGTAAGAGGATTCTATCTAGAAAATAATTGCTTCATTAAATCCACTAAGGGAACTAAATTAGCTCTATAAAGGTCTCCATAATTTTTAGTGATGATAATACCTAAATATTTAAAAGAATCCATAACTTTAAAAGGAATATCATCATATATAAAAGCAGAATCATTTAAAGGAAATAATTCACTTTTATGCAGGTTTAATTTATGTCCTGAAAACTTTCCAAATTCATTTAATAATTTCAATAAACTACGAATAGATTCTTCAGGATTCGAAATATAAACTAAGAGATCATCAGCATAAAGGGAAATCTTCTGAATAATCCCATTTATGGAAATTCCTTGAATATCCTTAGCTTCACGAAGTGCAATAGCCAAAAGTTCCAGCACCAAATTAATAACAAAGGACTTAACAGACATCCTTGTCTTGTACCCCG